>NC_084560.2:23425420-23745420 GCF_033978685.3 Nerophis lumbriciformis
GTCCAGGGTGTACCCCGCCTTCCGCCCGAATGCAGCTGAGATAGGCTGCAGCACCCCCCGCAACCCCGAAAGGAACAAGCGGTAGAAAATGGATGGATGGAGTGCCCCACAGCACACTGGATTCCAGTTACCGGTAATTGAAATACCACAACACTGGATATTGTTCAGATAAGTTAAATTTAAGAACTTGCACACAAAGCTACTGTAAGGAAGTTGCCCAGCCATACCCCAATAAACCTGACAGCTATCTTCCAATAATCGCAGTAAGGGCCCTTGATATGATTTCCGCTGACAAAAAGCCACATAGTAACATGTTGTGCAAAGTGGAGCCCATCACTGGAGTGTGAACAGGCCGTGATTGTGTGAAGACAACATCAGATAACCTCACACCCTGCAGCCTCTTTGCTTGTTTGTATTTACATTTGAGTCACTTTAATGACTCACACCAATTCTCATTCTGCTAATTTACTGCATCACCTTCTCAATTAGCCTTGAAAGCAGACTAGCAGGTGCTGAGAGGGCCCCCCGTGTGTCCTAGTAACACACTATTCTGCATTTATTCAAGCCTCTCTTGTTTATTTGGGAATGCAGGTCCTCACGTCCCCACTGGGCATCATTTGGACATTTTTTTAGTGTTTTTCTTTTTTTTTCTTTTTACGCCCCACCCTAGGAAAAACTAAACATTTTGCTCTGTCCTGACTATAAATAGTATAATTTGTCTATTAAATTGTTATAAGTACATCTCCGCATAACATCAAAGAAAACTTAAAGGTAATAAAGAAAGAAACAACGAATAAAGAAATAATAATTGTATTAACATTGTTTCTTAGTCTGGAACAGAAAATATTTAAAGTGCATCAATTTGCTTAAAATAATAACAAAAATGTAATCCCTATTCAAACAATAAACATGTTTTTGACCGACTTGAAACCATTTGATAATGAAGATAAATCTCATGTAAAAAAAAAAATATGTCAAAAATGAATAAAGCAAAACATGTTCTGGACAAAAAATATTAATATTCATACTCATATATTCATATTATTTACTGCTCACTAGTGTTACCATATCTGAGTTATTGTGCAGAAATATGGGGAAACAACTACAAATGTGATTTTTTTGTTCACTAACTGTGTTACAAACAATATCAGCTACAATAATACATTATGTTGGATATAGAGAGCATACAAACATTTTATTTATTGAATCAAAAATATTGAAATTCAACGAATTGGTGCATTTGCAAACAGCTAAAATGATGTACAAAGCAAACTATAACATGCTACCCAAGAATGTACAACAATTCTTCTCAACAAAAGAGGAGAAATATAACCTTAGAGGAAAATCTAATTTAGAACATTTGTATGCACGTACAACACTTGAAACCTTCAGTATATCAGTATGTGGGATTAAATTATGGAAAGGATTAAGCAAGGAAATCAAACAAAACACCAATATGATTCAGTTTAAGAGTTCACAAAGTTTAAGTGTTCCCAAAGTACACAGAACAAGAATTATGATGAACATCTTATTTATGTATTTAATATTTGTTTACTTACTATGGTATATTATTTATTTCTTATGTATTCACTGTTCTGTTACCCTATTTTTTGGACTATAAATCGCAGTTTTTTTTCATAGTTTGACTGGGGGTGCGACTTATACGCAGGAGCGATTTATGTGTGAAATTATTAACACATTACCGTAAAATATCAAATAATATTATTTAGCTCATTCACGTAAGAAACTAGACGTATAAGATTTCATGGGATTTAGCGATTAGGAGTGACAGATTGTTTGGTAAACGTATAGCATGTTCTATATGTTATAGTTATTTGAATGACTCTTACCATAATATGTTACGTTAACATACCAGGCACGTTCTCAGTTGGTTATTTATGCCTCATATAACGTACACTTATTCAGCTTGTTGTTCACTATTCTTTATTTATTTTAAATTGCCTTTCAAATGTCTATTCTTGGTGTTGGGTTTTATCAAATACATTTCCCCCAAAAATGCGACTTATATATGTTTTTTTCCTTCTTTACTATGCATTTTCGGCCAGTGCGACTTATACTCCGGAGCGACTTATACTCCGAAAAATATTAGAACAAAGAAATTGGATAAAATTGCTATGGTATGAAAAGGGTAGGATTAAATAAGCTCTGCTTCTTCATACTCCTTTTCGGACGTGCTGTAATGAAACAACTGGAAATATATGATGCCTTACATTGTATCGTATGTATGTTCCAAATAAACTGAAACTGATCCTATCTGAACTAAATTAAACTCAATAATTAAGGATATATTGATTAAATGGATAAGCAACATTAACTCAGGAGCACAATTGACCGTATAAAAAACTTTAACCTACAAAACGAAAAATAATAAAACAATTTGTGCAGTTTTAAAAAAAAATCAAAATGAGGAAGTCAGAATTAAGGCTAGGAGCACGTTTTGTAGTGCACAGCTTTTCCTGCACATGTCGTCAAAGGTAATAATGATCAGATGTCTTAAATGAGGTGCAGAAATGCACTAATATGCATCCAAATAATATAATACAATTTCTCCTGTGCTTCATTTGCTCCTTCGTTGCCTCATACGGGGAACCAAGGCATCGTTTTGCAAATGCTTTCAGCTCATGTCCTTGGTTAAACACATTCCCAGCAGAGAGCTCCCGTGGGCCTTTCTGTTTTCATCAGCACCATGGGCATGTTTGCCGAGGTCAAGAGTGTAAAGTATGTAACCTTTTATTATAAATACACTTTTGGGACATGACCACGTGAGGCCCTCGACACGTTCTTGTGCTTTTAATGATTTTTTAACCCAGGCAAACGCTTGCGTATCAGTTTTGAACCTTTGAAGTAAACAACATTTGCTCTTGTAGGGCGAGGAACCTTATTGTTACTTTGAGTTAGAAAAATCTCTCACATTTCAATTCAGTCGCATGAATTTGGAATTGAGGTTGCACACGGTAAATAGAATTACAATTCAAATTCGAATTGAAGGAAGTAAAAGTCAACGAAATTACAAGTGATAATAAAGGTGTATTCCAGAATCATACATGTGTCATCCATCCATCCATCCATTTTCTACCGCTTGTTTTGTTAGCTGACAAGAATAAAAGCATCTTCTATGATACAGATCATTTAATTTGGTGTGTTAAAACATTTAAATGATGGAAAACGGTGAATAGTGGAGACAAGCTTAAAGTACAAGCTGTAAAACGTTAACTCTAGTGGACAATGGCTGACTCAGTAAATATTTGCTGCATTTTGGCCATCATTTTTTATGTGCTACTCAATTATAATTTATTTTTTCCCAAGAGGGTTTTTAACATGTCCACTTTTTACACAGGCAGTTATTGGACAATACCATGAATTGATTAACGTGGACCCCAACTTAAACAAGTTGGAAAACATATATTCGGGTGTTACCATTTAGTGGTCAATTGTACGGAATATGTACTGTACTCTGCAATCTACTAATAAAAGTTTCAATCAATCAATCAATCAATCAATCAATCACCAAAGCCAAACATAAAGACAGAGCATTAAACCTTTTGGATCCTTTTTTTAAACGTGTTTTTAATTATTATTATTATTATTTTTTTCTCAAATCTTCAATCAACTTCCGTCCTAAACAAAAATACCAAACATGTCACGTTTTTTTTATTTTGACCCTTTGAAAGCCTTTTGATGTCATTGTTTTCAATTAGTATACATTTGTATAAAATAGGTTATTTTACACATTTTCACCTGTAACTTCTGTAACAAAAGGACTTCAGAAGGGTTAAGATTAAAATAAACATTGCATGCACACTAATAAATGTTGGGTTAAAAAATTACCCAATTTTAACCCAACTGCTGCATGGTTCAGAAAAGAACAAACCCCTTATTTGAGTTATTTTAACTCAACATTTTGGGTTCATTTTTTCAACCCAACTTTTGCGTTTAATCATTTAACCAAAAAGTTGAGTTATGATAACTTAATGTTGGGTTATTCCCAACCAAACTATTGGTTTGAATTATTTAACCCAAAAGTTGAGTTATGCTAACTCAATGTTGGTTGATTCATAACCCAACTATTGGGTTGAATTTATTTAACACAAAAGCTGAGTTATGCTCACTACAATGTTGGGTTATTCCAAACCCAACTATTGGTTTGAATTATTTAACCCAAAAGTTGGGTTATGCTAACTCAATGTTGGTTGATTCATAACCCAACTATTGGGTTGAATTTACTTAACACAAAAGTTGAGTTATACTAACTCAATGTTGGTTGATTCATAACCCAACTATTGGGTAGAATTTATTTAACAAAAAAGCTGAGTTATGCTCACTACAATGTTGGGTTATTCCAAACCCAACTATTGGTGTGAATTATTTAACCCAAAAGTTGGGTTATGCTAACTCAATGTTGGTTGATTCATAACCCAACTATTGGGTTGAGTTTATTTAACACAAAAGTTGAGTTATACTAACTCAATGTTGGTTGATTCATAACCCAACTATTGGGTTGAATTTATTTAACACAAAAGCTGAGTTATGCTCACTACAATGTTGGGTTATTCCAAACCCAACTATTGGTGTGAATTATTTAACCCAAAAGTTGGGTTATGCTAACTCAATGTTGGTTGATTCATAACCCAACTATTGGGTTGAGTTTATTTAACACAAAAGTTGAGTTATACTAACTCAATGTTGGTTGATTCATAACCCAACTATTGGGTAGAATTTATTTAACACAAAAGCTGAGTTATGCTCACTACAATGTTGGGTTATTCCAAACCCAACTATTAGGTTGAATTATTTAACCCAAAAGTTGAGTTATGCTAACTCAATGTTGGTTGATTCATAACCCAACTATTGGGTTGAATTTATTTAACACAAAAGCTGAGTTAAGCTCACTATAATGTTGGGTTATTTCAAACCCAACTATTGGGTTGCACAATTTAGCACTCCTTGACCCTTGTTGGTTAAAAATTATACATCATACTGCTTGTTTGTCCTACTCCTTCCCAAATACTGATCAAAATGATTTGTATTCCATTAAAATATACTCAAAAGCAAGATATGAATGACATTTTTTTTTACAAGAATTGCCATGTATGGTCATAGTTGTCATGGCGGGGTCGCATTTTACTGCATGGATCGTTCTCCCAGGATGCAGACGGGACTCTGGAGGCAATGTGCAGGTAAGGAAATGATTTATTGTTCATACATCATGTGGGATACAAACAAAAGAGCATCAGCGGGCCGATAGCACGGGAAGCTAACGGAATAGCGAACAAGAAAAGCTTGGCATGTAAAAGGGCAAACAAAAAGGCAAAGCTGAGCTCCAGAATCAAATTAGTAGCCGTCGTAACTGAGTGTGGCAAAAAGCAGTGAATAAGTAGCTCTCTGATTAGTGCCCAGGAGCAGGTGAGCGTCCCGAACACTAATCAGAGGCAGGTGAAAAAAATCTGCAGTCATGGCAACTAAAACACATACCCAGATGTGCTCAAAACAGGAACTGAGGGAGTCAAAAACTAAACAAACATGATCCGGACAGCGGATCATGACAATAGTAGTTCTATACAGCATGCTCAAATATTTTCATGTACATAAGATGTGTGATTGTAAATAATGTTAATGAGATTAATCCTTAATAAAATTCCCTTCAAGAAAAAAGTACCTTCTTAATAAAAAAAGCCAAAAATGGTTCATAGTTTTGAAAACCCAGAAATTGAGTTAAAATAATACCCTTATAACCCCAAAAAATGGATTGCTTTTCATAAAAATAACTCCAAAATTTAACCCATCCATCCATCCATTTTCTACCGCTTATTCCCTTTGGGGTCGCGGGGGGCGCTGGAGCCTATCTCAGCTACAATCGGGCGGAAGGCGGGGTACACCCTGGACAATTTAACCCAAAACTCGCAAATCATAAATTGGGTTATCAAAATAACCCAGCATTTTTTAGGGTGTATTTGATATTTGTGTTTAGAATTTAAGTTCATTGAGACGTTTGAGCAAAAAAAGTTAAAATTAAAAATTACAACCATCAAACACTTAAGGACTTTTATGTTCTGTTTGGCTTTGAAGATAAATACAATTGAATGTCCTGAGGATGTTCAACGGTCAGGGAGTGAGGCTAACACATGTTCCACCACACAGACACACACGCCTTCTATTTTCCAAAAAGTTTGGTCAAACTCCAGATTGTGCAAGTTTTGTGCAATTAAACTTTGCATGCTCCACTTTTGAGACTTCCCTCCATCCATCCATCTTCTTCCGCTTATTCGAGGTCAGGTCGCGGGGGCAGCAGCCTAAGCAGGGAAGCCCAGACTTCCCTCTCCCCAGCTACTTTGTCCAACTCTTCCCGAGGAATTCCCAATGTGTCCTGGGTCTTCCCCGTGGCCTCCTACCGGTCGGACGTGTCCTAAATACCTCCGTAGGGAGGCGTTCGGGTGGCATCCTGACCAGATGCACGAACCACCTCATCTGGCTCCTGTCAATGTGGAGGAACAGTGGCTTTACTTTGAGCTCCTCCCAAATTACAGAGCTTCTCACCCTATCTCTAAGGGAGAGCCCCGCCACCCGGCGGAGGAAACGTATTTCGGCCGCTTGTACCCGTGATCTTGTCCTTTTGGTCATAACCCAAAGCTCATGACCATAGGTGAGGATGGGAACGTAGATCGACCGGTAAATTGAGAGCTTTGCCTTCCGGCTCAGCTCCTTCTTCACCACAACGGATCGATACAGCGTCCGCATTACTGAAGACGCCGCACCGATCCGCCTGTCGATCTCACGATCCACTCTTCCCTCACTGGTGAACAAGACTCCGAGGTACTTGAACTCCTCCACTTGGGGAAGGGTCTCCTCCCCAACCCGGAGATGGCACTCCACCCTTTCCCGGGCGAGAACCATGGACTCGGACTTGGAGGTGCTGATTCTCATCCCAGTCGCTTCACACTCGGCTGCGAACCGATCCAGTGAGAACTGAAGATCCTGGCCAGATGAAGCCATCAGGACCACATCATCTGCAAAAAGCAGAGACCTAATCCTGCATCCACCAAACCGGATCCCCTCAAGGCCCTGACTGCGCCTAGAAATTCTGTCCATAAAAGTTACGAACAGAATCGGTGACAAACAGTGTTGGGTTAATTACTGAAAACCAGTAACTAGTTACAGTTACTAGTTACTTTATTTCAAAAGTAACTCAGTTACTAACTCAGTTACTTAAACCAAAAAGTAATGTGTTACTGTGAAAAGTAACTATTTAGTTACTTATATATATTTTTTAATTTTTTTAAGGCCCCATTTAATGCCCTTTTAGCCTTCATTTCAGTACTGTTATTGCACTGGAGAATAATACAATCTGTTGATCAACTTGACATGCATTTGCATTACTGAACTCTGCTAAGCAATGTGCTCTACATACAACACACAAAGACAAAGATATGTTTCAAAGGGCCAATTTGTTTCAGACCAGAACAAATTGACAAAACTATTTTAAATAGCTGCAACATAACATACATAAGTAACAAACAGCATAATAACAACACAGCTGTAAACCAAGAAAGGCACACACACTACATACATAAAGCCTAACCAGGCGTTTTTTTTATCTCAAGGAATTCTGAAATAAAATCATGTCTGAAGCCCAGAACACTCTACACATTTCCCCACTTAGTTTAGAGAAAAGGAAATATTAGCATGGCCCACTAGCATCCCTCTTTAGGTTTGTGAACTTTATAGTCTAAACATTTAGAGTGATGTGATAATCAAACACTCTAGAAGTCTAGAATGAAAGAGTATATAAGAGAATTGACAGAGTGTGTGTACCTTCAGTGTGCAGTGCCTCGTTAAAATCCAGCCGCTGTTGGAGGTGGAGGTGAAGTGTGTGTCTCTTTACTAGCTTCGTCGAAGCATGTTGTTTTTGTAGCTGTTTCAGCAGATTTGAATTGCGAGGATAGGATCTTTGATCCAAGACACAACTTACATTCAACTAAAATGTTCTTTTCTTTGTGCTCGATAAAAGAAACGTACTGAAAATATCTCCATTTTAAGAAACTCGGCTTCGGGGTTCGCCATGACGTCTTGTTAGTAGACACAGACATGCCCCCTCCCCCCCACACACACACACACGTACACATAGACAGCGCGTGGCGTACCTCTTCCGCAGCGCTGCAATAAAACACTCAGATCTTCTCAGTTTCTAGCCGATACTACATAAAAAAATAACGCAAAATAACGCAGTAACGCATCATGTAGTAACGGTAACTGAGTTACTGAATATAAAAAATAACGCGTTAGATTACTATTTACCGCCGATAGTAACGGCGTTAAAGTAACACGTTACTTTGTAACGCGTTAGTCCCAACACTGGTGACAAAGAGCTAACACATGTACCACCACACAAGCCTTCTATTTTCCAAAAAGTTTGGTCAAACTCCAGATTGTGCGAGTTGTGTGCAATTAAACTTTGCATGCTCCACTGTTAAAACTTTGAATTCTCTAAAATCCTTGTCCGTTTAAAGTATTTCTAACCGCTTTGCCTCACAAATGCATGTGGCATGGACCTTGCGTCCAAAGTCAGAATTCCATATTTGAGACAAATGTCTGAGACTGGTCATGTAGACCCAAATGAGACCCACTTAGAACCACTTATGCCGCTCACCCGGCTATGTACTTTGTGTAACGCTGACTCACTTGACAGATGCGAGGTTGCACTCCGCTGAGACTCATGGCGTCCCAGTTTTATTTTGGCCTGCTCCAGACCTGTGCACATCTGCACTTCTGTCTTCCTGCATTTAGTGTTTGGCTTTCGGTGTGAATGTGCTGGACTCTCTGCGTGAGCCCTGTTGTGTTACATAAACTACGTGCAGGTGTCTCTCGCAGAGCAGTGATGTAACACGTGTTAGCGGACTCACGCTTGGATAACTACAAGATGATTGAGGGACATTCTCATTTGGCACAGGACATGTTGTGCACAAGCGTGATCATTATGCCTGTCGTCTCTTGATGAGAGTTTAGACAGGAAGACGGGAAGACTGGCTGCCGGCAAATAACCAACCTGGAATCTAAAGTACATCAATTTACAAGTTCTGTGACAGAGCTCTTACCTCAAAACGCTTGTATTTCAAATCAATGTCTGCCATTGAAATGAGTTGATATACATTTAATTGGTGCTTGGCCCACCAAACAGCACAATTTTAACGTGAAACATGCCTTTGAAAAATAAACTTTTAGACAAGAGATATTATATAAAAGCTTTTACCCTGGGGAGTAGTTCCTTGCAGATGCTTCTCAGAATCAGAATCAGAATCAGAAATACTTTAATACAGTGTTTTTCAACCTTTTTTGAGCCGAGGCACATGTTTTTCATTGAAAAAATGCGGAGGCACACCACCAGCAGAAATCATTGAGAAATGAAACTCAGTTGACAGTAAAAAGTAATTGTCGCAATTGTTGGATATGACTTTAAACCAGTGGTTCTTAACCTGGGTTCGATCGAACCCTAGGGGTTCGGTGAGTCGGCCTCAGGGTTTCGGCGGAGGTCAAAACACACCCGACTCATCGTGTAAATACAAACTCCTCCCTATCGGCGTATTACGGACACGGCAACAGCTGACTGATTTGCAGATGTGTAATTTGTTTTAATTTGTTGTGAGTTTATGCACTGTGTTGGTTATGTTGTTTGAACAAGGTGATGTTCATGCACGGTTCATTTTATGCACCAGTAAAAAAAAATATGGTAACACTTTAGTATGGGGAACATATTCACCATTCATTAGTTGGTTGTTAACATGCAAATTAGTAACATATTGGCTCTTAACTAGTCATTATTAAGTACTTATTAATGCCTTATTCGGCATGGCCTTATTATAACCCTAACCCTCTAACCCTGACCCTAACCTTAACCAAATAACTCTAAATTGAGTCTTCATTACTTAAAATATGTCCCCCTAGTGTCCAAATAACTCTAAATTAAGTCTTTATTACTTAGAATATGTTCCCCTAGTGTCCAAATAACTCTAAATTAAGTCTTTGTTACTTAGAATATGATCCCTAATGTCCAAATAACTCTAAATTGAGTCTTTGTTACTTAGAATATGTTCCTCTAGTTTCCAAATAACTTTAAATTAAGTCTTTGTTACTTAGAATATGTTCCCCTAGTGTCCAAATAACTCTAAATTAAGTCTTTGTTACTTAGAATATGTTCCTCTAGTGTCCAAATAACTCTAAATTAAGTCTTTGTTACTGAGAATATGTTCCCTTAGTGTCCAAATAACTCTAAATTTAGTCTTGGTTACTTAGAATACGTTCCCCTAGTGTCCAAATAACTCTAAATTTAGTCTTTGTTACTTAGAATATGTTCCCCTAGTGTCCAAATAACTCTAAACTAAGTCTTTATTACTTAGAATATGTTCCCCTAGTGTCCAAATAACTCTAAATTAAGTCTTTGTTACTTAGAATATGTTCCACTAGTGTCCAAATAACTCTAAATTACCGTATTTTCCGCACTATAAGCCGCCCCGGGTTATTAGCCGCACCTTCAATGAATGGCATATTTCAAAACTTTGTCCACCTATAAGCCGCCCCGGACTATAAGCCGCGCCTACGCTGCGCTAAAGGGAATGTCAAAAAAACAGTCAGATAGGTCAGTCAAACTTTAATAATATATTAAAAACCAGCGTTCTAACAACTCTGTTCACTCCCAAAATGTACGCAAATGTGCAATCACAAACATAGTAAAATTCAAAATAGTGCAGAGCAATAGCAACATAATGTTGCTCGAACGTTAATGTCACAACACACAAAATAAACATAGCGCTCACTTTCTGAAGTTATTCTTCATTCGTAAATCCTTCGAATTCTTCGCCTTCGTTGTCCGAATTGAAAAGTTGGGCAAATGTGGGATCCAAAATGGCCGGTTCCGTCTCGTCGAAGTCATCGGAGTCAGTGTCGCTGTTGTTGTCCAGCAGTTCTGTGAATCCTGCCTTCCGGAAAGCTCGGACCACAGTTGTGACCGAAATATCTGCCCAGGCATTTACGATCCACTGGCAGATGTTGGCGTCGTCTGGCGCTGTCTGCCTGTCTTAGTGAAGGTGTGTTCGCCATCTGTCATCCACTGTTCCCACGCAGTTAGTAGTCTAGCTTCGAATGCCCTGTTGACACCAATATCTAGCGGCTGGAGGTCTTTTGTCAATCCACCCGGTATGACGGCGAGTATTGAATTAAGCGCGTAAGCGTGTCTCTTAATGTGATGTTATGAGCTAGCAAATATAACAACTACACTACCCAGCATGCAACGATAGTGACGAGCATGCGCGGTAGCCCTGAGAAGCGTTGTTGTATGCTGGCAGTTAGAATGTGGTTATGAGCACGCTGTGAGTAAACGTTGAGAACTCAGTTAACACGCCTCGTCTGCATTATTTATAATTAGACAGACAACACACTTAATAGGAGCCATTTTGGGGTCTTTACATAAACACACAAATGGAAATGAAACGTCACATATCCCAGCATGCACCGCGCGCTTCTTCTTCTTCCGGGGGCGGGTGGTTGCTTACAGTAGAAGTAGAAGCGCTTCCTGTTCTATGGGGGCGGGTGCTTACCTTGGCGGTTGCTTGCGTAGAAGAAGAAGCGCTTCCTGTTCTACCGGGAAAAAAGATGGCGGCTGTTTACCGAAGTTGCGAGAACGAAACTTTATGAAAATGAATCTTAATATTTATCCATATATAAAGCGCACCGGGGTAAAAGCCGCACTGTCAGCTTTTGAGTAAATTTGTGGTTTTTAGGTGCGGCTAATGGTGCGGAAAATACGGTAAGTCTTTGTTACGGTACTTAGAATATGTTCCCCTAGTGTCCAAATAACTCTAAATTAAGTCTTTGTTACTTAGAATATGTTCCCCTAGTGTCCAAATAACTCGAAATTAAGTCTTTGTTACTTAGAATATGTTCCCCTAGTGTCCAAATAACACTAAATTAAGTCTTTGTTACTTAGAATATGTTCCTCTAGTGTCCAAATAACTCTAAGTTAAGTCTTTGTTACTTAGAATATGTTCCCCTAGTGTCCAAATAACTCTAAACTAAGTCTTTGTTACTTAGAATATGTTCCCCTAGTGTCCAAATAACTCTAAATTAAGTCTTTGTTACTTAGAATATGTTCCCCTAGTGTCCAAATAACTCTAAACTAAGTCTTTGTTACTTAGAATATGTTCCCCTAGTGTCCAAATAACTCTAAATTAAGTCTTTGTTACTTAGAATATGTTCCCCTAGTGTCCAAATAACTAACATGCTTGAAACTAGAATATTAAGTGTTGCAAAGCTGTGTCATCAACACTCACAAGTATAAAACTACTTTTTTTTAAAGTAATAATTTCTTATTTCAAGCATAAAAAAAAATCATGACTTTGACACAATTGTGTCTCATAAGTAAAACCAATGACAGCCAAATTGACTTTGCTGTTTTATTTTCAATGAAACAATAGAAAATATGTACTCATATAGTAGTGCAGTTGGCACAGTACAGCAAACTGACAGTTTATATTTAAACATTTAACATGTTAAGTTAAAGTTAAAGTACCAATGATTGTCACACACACACTAGGTGTGGTGAAATTATTCTCTGCATTTGACCCATCACCCTTGATCACCCCCTGGGAGGCGAGGGGAGCAGTGGGCAGCAGCGGTGGCCGCGCCCGGGAATAATTTTTGGTTATTTAACCCCCAATTCCAACCCTTGATGCTGAGTGCCAAGCAGGGAGGTAATGGGTCCCATTTTATAGTGACATTTCTAACAATTTTGAACAGAAATAGTTCATGCACATTCAGATGAATTCTTCAAAATTATGTTTACCCCCTGGGAGGTGAGGGGAGCAGTGAGCAGCAGCGGTGGCCGCGCTCATTTTGGTGATTTAATCCCCAAATCCAACCCTTGATGCTGAGTGCCAAGCAGGGAGGTAATGGGTCCCATTTTTATAGTCTTTGGTATGACTCGGAACTCACCGACCTACCGATCTCAGGGCGGACACTCTAACCACAAGGCCACTGAGCAGCCTTTATAGACGTATAGAAGCCCAGCACGAACACAGTGAGTCACAGAAGCAAGTTGCCATTTTATTCCAATCAGTGACGGAGCAGGAAGGGGCTAGGAATATTTTTGCAGTGACATTTCATATGAAGCGCCTTGACACTTATTGACCCTCCACAGGTCACGGAATGGGTACAAATATTACATTGTTTTTCATACAATATTTGTTATCTAATTTTTTTAATTTTTTTATTTTAAAGCGCGCTATATATTAACATTTCAATGGGGAACACCGAATTGAGACTATAGTATTTTTGGTTTACAAGCTTCTGTTTTGAACTCTTCATTTATTTTACAGTCAGCATATGATTTGGCTTAATTTTCTACATTTTTACTTACAACTAGTACATGAATCCTACTCCTGGGCGCAACTGCCTACTTTCTAAGGGGTATGTAAACACATCCGAGGCAGCAAACAAGTAAAACCAACAGCGAAGCCTTCAAAGGAAGGTTAAATTGACACATCCTTTCAAGCAGTGAGCCACCGAAATGGAAATTTAAAGGGAAAACAGATGTCAAGGGGTTAAATGTGTGCTGTCGTATCTTTTTTCATTTCTTGAGAATTCTCCCTAATGCTCCCTTGACCCGATGCTGCTTTCAATTACACCGGTTAGGAAAACATCACATTTTGGTTAGGTTAATCATTTGTTGAATGTATGAAGATATTGACAGTTGTGCATGGACGTGTGTGAAAAGAAGCGCCAAAAAGGTGTCAGTTTTCCTCAGAGGAAATGTGTTTTTCTTCTACATATCAATGTCAAAATATTCAAGCATACATAAACTATACACTCTTACTAAACAAATGATACAAAAAGTGTTTCTTTTTATATTATAATGAACATAATATCATATAATATCAATATGAATATTTGTCATTTTAATTGTTTTGATATCTCTTTATTTTCACAGTATTTCGGACAAAAAATATTGAAAATACTCTTCATCTACACTATTCGAAGAAGAAAAATGTCCAATTTAATATCATCATTTGTAAACAAAAGCGATAGTAATTAACAGTAATAGTAATACATTTAAAAAAAGAAACATTTTGTGTGTCCAAAAAGCTTATAATGTCAGATATAATAATCTGAGACTTGATCAACAATACAATAACCTGATGGACAACAATAATTAGTATATTATTACAAGATAATGACATCTATATATACTCAGAATATTAATAAACCCACTCATCATTTCATCATGTGTAATTTGTTTTAATAAATACATTACAACACTTTATGTATGATATTATATATATATATATATATATATATATATATATATATATATATATATATATATATATATATATATATATATATATATATATATATATATATATATATATATATATGGATGGATGTATGATATTGTATGACTTTTTATTTTGAAAACATATCCCTGATTGTATAAATTTTTCTTTAAAAAAACATATATAATAGACATATATATATATATATATATATATATATATATATATATATATATATATATATATATATGTCTATTATATAATAAAATATATTGCACCACTCTCAAGGATCCCGGTATTGTCTGCCATAATCTACAATTATTGGATATGCATTAGGGGTGTGGGAAAAAATTTATTCGAATTTGAATCGCGATTCTCACGTTGTGCGATTCAGAATCGATTCTCATTTAAAACAATTTTTTTTTTTTTCATTTTTATAATCTTGTTTTTAATTTAATTAATTTTTTTTTTTTTTTTTAATTAATCAATCCAACAAAACAATACACAGCAATACCATAACAATGCAATCCAATTCCAAAACCAAACCCGACCCAGCAACACTCAGAACTGCAATAAACAGAGCAATTGAGAGGAGACACAAACCAAAAGTAGTGAAACAAAAATGAATATTATCAACAACGGTATCAATATTAGTTACAATTTCAACATAGCAGTGATTAAAAATCCCTCATTGACATTATCATTAAACATTTATAAAAAAAAAAGAAGAAAAGAACAATAGTGTCACAGTGGCTTACACTTGCATCCCATCTCATAAGCTTGACAACACACTGTGTCCAATATTTTCACAAAGATAAAATAAGTCATATTTTTGGTTCATTTAATAGTTAAAACAAATTTACATTATTGCAATCAGTTGATAAAACATTGTCCTTTACAATTATAAAAGCTTAATCTACTACTCTGCTTGCATGTCAGCAGACTGGGGTAGATCCTGCTGAAATCCTATGTATTGAATGAATAGAGAATCGTTTTGAATCGGGAAAAAAATCATTTTTGAATCGAGAATCGTGTTGAATTGAAAAAAAAAAAAAAATCGATTTTGAATCGAATCGTGACCCCAAGAATCGATATTTAATCGAATCGTGGGACACCCAAAGATTCACAGCCCTAATATGCACGTACTGTATTTTTCGCACTTAAAATCCTTTAATTTTCTCAAAAATCGACAGTGCGCCTTATAATCCGGAATAATTCTGCCGGTACCAAAATTAATTCGATACTTTGCAGTAATTTTCCAGATAAAGGAGACCACCAAAAATTGCATTATTGGCTTTATTTTAACTAACAATCTTAGGGTACATTAAACATATGTTTCTCATTGCAAGTTTGTCCTTAAATAAAATAGTGAACATACAAAACAACTTGTCTTTTAGTCGTAAGTAAACAAATAAAGGCTCCTAGTTTAGTCTGCTGATGTATGCAGTAACATATTGTGTCATTTATCATTCTATTATTTTGTCAAACTTATGAGGGACAAGCTGTAAAAATCAATTATTAATCCACTTGTTCATTTACTGTTAATATCTGCTTACTTTTCTCTTTTAACTTCTGTTAAAATGTAATAATCACTTATTCTTCTGTTGCTTGATACTTTACATTACTTTTGGACGATACCACACATTTGGATATCAATCTGATACCAAATTGTTACAGTATCATACATTGGTCATATTCAAAGTCCTCATGTGTCCAGGGACGTATTTCCTGAGTTTATAAACATAATATACATTTAAAAAAAACGAAAGAAGATGCGATGCCAAAAAATATCGACATAATCATAGTAGTATCGACTAGATAAGCTACTGTACTTGGTATCATTACAGTGGATGTTAGGTGCAGATCCACCCATGGTGTTTGTTTACATTTTGACGCCAGTGAGCTACAGTGTGTAGTGAAGAATGTCCGGTACTTTTCAGAGGCGGTATAGTACCGAATATGATTGATTAGTACTATACTAACACCGGTATACCGTACAACCCTAGTGTATACTGAACCAAACATAGTCATCTGTCAATTTCAGGGAGCGTTCTACTACTTTGGAGTCATTTCACTAGATAAGACAGGCCTACTATTGCATAAAGAAACCATTTATTTTATAATCCTCACTAGATCCTTGAAGTTGTCGGATGAGAAAGAACCCACTTAGATAAAAAGTTGTGCGCCAACTCAGCATGACACTGCGTGCATGTGTGCAGACAGAGAAATTATATCTTTATTGAGGTCAGGGGTCACGGCCCAATGGCCTCTTCTGCAAAGGTTAAACTTATAGTCCTCTCTGCTTTGATGTTAAGGTGCCTGAGGTCACCTTCCCCCCTCCTGCGTTTCCATGGGCCTGCAGCTCATGAGAGGAATGACAAATTTTCTCATCTTCTCTCTCGCTGCCCTCATGGCCTCTCATAGAGATGGTTCCTGCTCTTAAAGCCTGCAAGCCTTGCGTGCTTTGCATCCTGAATCCTGACTGCAACGTATGGTACGTTCATCTCTGATCGTCAATAATGTGTCGCTTCAATGACGTTTTGACTTCAAGTGAATGTTTGCTGAATAAGTATATTTTAGCTACACGACACAATAACGTTGCAAAAGACTTCTTGACTGTTAATATTTACAAAATTATAGAAAGCTGCAATTTTTTTTTTTCCATTTCAATTTTAAAGGTTTAAACGGCAAGGACTGCACTGCAAAAACTGGTATTGGAGCAAGATTAATCAAGGTAAAATACTTTTTTGACTTGCAACATATTTTTTCTTATTAAATTGGATTCATGTGCTTATCATAAGTAGTGTGTACTGAAATATTACAAACCCCAAAACCAGTAAAGTTGGCACGTTGTATAAATCGTAAATAAAAACAGAATACAATGATTTGCAAATCCTTTTCAACTTATATTCAATTGAATAGACTGCACAGAAAATGTACTTAACGTTCGAACTGGAAAACGTTGTTATTTTTTGCAAATATTAGCTCATTTGGAATTTGATGCCTGCAACATGTTTAAAAAAAGCTGGCACAAGTGGCTAAAAAAGACTGATAAAGTTGAGGAATGCACATCAAAACACTTATTTGGAACATCCCACAGGTGAACAGGCAAATTGGGAACAGGTGGGTGCCATGATTGGGTATAAAAGCAGCTTCCATGAAATGCTCAGTCATTCACAAACAAGGATGGGGCGAGGGTCACCACTTTGTGAACAAACAGTTTAAGAACAACATTTCTCAACGAGCTATTGCAAGGAATTTAGGGATTACACCATCTACGGTCCGTAATATCATCAAAAGGTTCAGAGAATCTGGAGATGATATTACGGACCTTCGATCCCTCAGGCGGTATTGCACCAAAAAGCGACATCAGTCTGTAAAGGATATCACCACATGGGCTCAGGAACACTTCTGAAAACCACTGTCAGTAACTACAGTTGGTCGCTACATCTGTAAGTGCAAGTTAAAACTTTACTATGCAAAGCAAAAGCCATTTATCAACAACACCCAGAAACGCTGCCGGCTTCACTGGGCCCGAGCTCATCGAAGATGGACTGATGCAAAGTGGAAAAGTGTTCTGTGGTCTGACAAGTCCACATTTCAAATTGTTTTTGAAAACTGTGGACGTTGTGTCCTCCGGACCAAACAGGAAAATAACCATCCGGATTGTTATAGGCGCAAAGTTCAAAAGCCAGCATCTGTGAGGGTATGGGGTGTATTAGTGCCCAAGACATGGGTAACTTACACATCTGTGAAGGCACCATTAATGCTGAAAGGTACATACAAGCAACGTTATCATGGACACCTTATTTGAGCAAGAAAATGCCAAGCCACGTGTTACAACAGCGAGGCTTCATAGTAAAAGAGTGTCAGTACTAGACTGGCCTGCCTGTAGTCCAGACCTGTCTCCCATTGAAAATGTGTGGCGCAATATGAAGCCTAAAATACTACAACGGAGACCCCGGACTGTTGAACAACTTAAGCTGTACATCAAGCAAGAATGGGAAAGAATTCCAGCTGAAAAGCTTAAAAAATGTGTCTCCTCAGTTCCCAAATGTTTACTGAGTGTTGTTAAAAGGAAAGGCCATGTAACACAGTGGTACAAATGCCCCTGTGCCAACTTTTTTGCAATGTGTTGCTGCCATTAAATTCCAAGTTAATGATTAATTGCAAAAAAAAAAAAAAGGTTTCTCAGTTCGAACATTAACTATCTTGTCTTTGCAGTCTATTCAATTGAATATAAGTTGAAAAGGATTTGCAAATCATTGTATTCTGTTTTTATTTACCATTTACACCTTCCGCCCGAATGCAGCTGAGATAGGCTCCAGCGACCCTCCGCGACCCCGAAAGGGACAAGCGGTAGAAAATGGATGGATGGATGGACAACGTGCCAACTTCACTGGTTTTGGGTTTTGTACTTCAAGTAAATTTACGTTAACTATCACAAAATCAGCCCGACCTTCTTCTTCTTTGGCAGTTTTCACATGCACACAATTTTAATTTTCCTGAGGGAACTATCCTGAAGGAATCAATAAAGTACTATCTATCTATAACAAAACCTTCTTTTTTTTAATTACATGTTTGTATTTATTTGAAATATTTCCAATACAATACAGTTTTTCCCCTACCATTACATTAATATAATATATTAATAAAGGGTAATATTTAATTACCTCTGTAATAAATAAAATAAAATAAAATTAAATTAAATTAAATTGAATAAAATAAAATAAATAAAATAAAATAAAATAAAATAAAATAAAATAAAATAAAATAAAATGAATAAAATGAATAAAATGAATAAAATGAAATAAATAAAATAAAACAAATAAAATTTGGTTTGCGTTGTTGATTTGTTTTGTTTTATTTAATTTTATTATTACTACAGAAAGCCTAAGGAGCGATTGACATACAGTCCCTTTGTTTGTGTTGGTGTTCCTCTGCCTCCCGAGATGTCGCACTAAACCCCCGAGTTCGCCACCCCACAGCTGTAAACACTAAATACAGCAATAGGGTTCCCACGAGGCCCAGAGTTGGCCCGCAACCCGGATTTTGGAAACCGCCTCCCTACACTTGACAAACAGCCCCCTGGTTAATGATATAACAACACTGTACAATGTAATTTATACTGTATACTGCAGCTCATGTCGCTAGGGTCCGTCCTTTTTCTGTTGTCATCAATCTTGCACACACACACAAACATGCACACTCGCGCACAAAAACACACGCACGCACACACAATTTTGTGCATATTTTTTTGAGACTAGGGGCTTCGGTCTCTGCTGGCCTTGACACACCTGCATCGTGTTTGTTTGCTTACATGGTTGTTTTATGTAGGTATGCATCAGGGTAGACATGTGTGCGTGTGTGTATTTGTGTGTGCATTTGTGTACATGTGTGTGTGTGCACGTGTGTGTGTGTGTGTGTTATAGGTCTGTTTTAGTTCCAGCTCTGACATTAGTGGTGTTCAAACTGTACATCAAACTACCACCTTTGTTGCTCAAAAACCTCCAACTATTCCATGTGCATCTGTGCAGAGATGCGTGATTCGCAATCAAAAAGTTCAAATCGGTACGTTTTCCACTTACCACGTGTGACATATTCTGTATTTACCTGCTCTATTTTTAGTTTAGTGTGTGCGTGCAAACATTCAAGCAAGCTGAGAACGTAGCTCTCTCCTCAGCCACAAAGCATCATGCATATGTGACATTTTGTTTCCTCCGTGTGTGTGATTCTGCATCACTATTGTTCTCTTCTGTTGACACTCCCTGGGTAGGAAGGCAAACAAACATCCGTGTTGCATCCTAAACTGATCCAAAACATCCTCCCCTTCTGAGTTTCATCTTCAATGATGGAGAAATTAATCGAGCAATAGGCGCTGTCAGGAAAAATGTAGCTGCAATATTTTAGGTCAAATAGATTGAAAATTGCTCCAGAGAGTGAGCAGAAACGGAAGAAATACAGTCAAACCTCCAAAGTTGAATACAATCTACTCAGTAATGATGCTAAATTTACCATTTGGTCGGAAAAAAAATGTGTTCACCCCAAAGCAATAAATTGCACCGTATTTTTTAGGACCACCTGATTATAAGGGACTGATTTTCGGAACTTATGCAGATAGCAAATACTGTATTTTTCGGACTATAAGGCGCACATAAAATCCTTTCATTTTCTCAAAAATCGACAGTGCGCCTTATAACCCGGTGCGCCTAATGTACGGCATAATTCTGGTTAGTATAAAGATGGATTTTTTCGAAAAACTGCTTATAATGGCGGGCTCAGTGACTGAATAGAGACAATGAAACTGTAAAAAAAACAGTAAGTTAGAAATGTGTGATCAATAGGTTAGCACTGTTAGCTCAAGTTGTTGTGTACCTAGCTTAGCCTTCTGCTGTAATTGGCAAAATAAAGAATGATTTTCCTTAAAACAACTTTTAATTGCATCTGTATCTACTGTGTTTGGCAATGAACCAGTTAGTATTATAATTTGTTACTATGTTTGTGATGTAGCTTTTAGCGTATAGCATACTTTATAGCCAGGTTGAACCTATGTTGTTTAGAAGTGATATAGAATAGATTTTATCTTCAATATGCACAAGTATACGTCCAGGATTTAGCATTGGAGAGAGAAAGACACTGTAAAAGTTCAACCTTAGCCAGCTTTTATCACTGTGCTTACTGACCTCGAAGCAAGTTTGTTTTGTACATGGTGTAATGATAAGTGTGACCGGTAGATGGCAGTCACACATCAGAGATATGTGTAAACTGCAATATTATGGTAGTAAACAACACCAAAACTTTAAATGTTCCATTGAGAATATAGAACATTACACACGGCGCTCAAAAAGCTGTCAAAATGTTTTTAGTACGACTTTGGTATGCTCTGAAGCCGCGCCGCTCTATGGATTGTCGGCGCATTAAATATACGAGTATTATTATGGTGTGTGAATAAGGACCGCAAAATGGCACCTATTATCAGACATATTATCCGGCATTTTGTTTCGCAATATTATGCAAAACAAACTTTGCTTACCTTCTGGTACCTGCTGATCTGTATTTGGGATCTGGATAAGACCTGAAAATATGCAAGCGTCCGCCATTGTAGTCCGTGCTGACACCGTAGTCGATAAGCTTCTTCTTTTTCTCTACCTTCTTATGTGGCATTCATCCTCCGCTGTTGCCATCTCTAATATAAAGTAGTGCAAAGTTCTTACTTATATCTGTCAGTAAACTTGCCATGAAAGCGCAAAAACATACCGTTATAGTGAGTTTACATTATTCACCCAAGGAACTTTAGTTATTAGTGGGTTCCGGTCGGACGGTTTTTCACGGGACACATTTCCGGCGTTGATGTTGCATTATTGAGCCACGGATGAGAAGATGCTGCTCCGTTATTGATTGAAGTAAAGTCTGAATATCATTAAAACAGTTAGCTCTATCTTTTGACACTTCTTCCACTCCCGTCCTTGCACGCTACACCGCTACAACAAAGATGACGGGGAGAAGACGCTAGAACGTTCATATATTTCCTTTTAGATAAATAAATGACTCATAATCCTTGTAAAAAACGGGGGGATGGAACCAAGCGTCTTTTTGTGTCATTCTCACCATTCCCGGGTCTAAATTGGCTGTCAAAGTGTAGCAACTTGTCAGATTACATCCTCGTCCTTCTGCTATCCGGGTGTAAACCAATGAAGGCAAATGCTCTGTTGTTTGTTTACTTCAACCAGCACAAGTCATTACACAAACTCTCAGCCACATCTGAAGTAAAAAGGGCCCTCCTTTTAACTTTTTTGTTTTGTGGCAATGTGAAGATTTTTCTTCCAGTGTGTGCCAAGACCTTTCACAAAAAGATGGATTTTCCCCCCCAAAAAACAAACAACTTTTAAAGCCTACTATTGATTGAAATCGGGGAGACAATGAATGATAAGTAATAACAGTAGGTCAGAAATGTGTAAATGATACGTTGGCAATATTAGCTTGATTAGTTGTGTGGCCATTTTTAGCCTTTCTAAGACAATTGCATCACCATCTTCCGGCAGTATAAAGATGGATTTTTCGATAAACTGCTTTAAATGGCGGGCTCAGTGACTGATATCTATGGCAATGGAGTTGACAATGAAACTGTAAAAAAAACAGTAGGTTAGAAATGTGTAATTAATAGGTTAGCACTGTTAGCTCAAGTTGTTGTGTACCTAGCTTGGCCTTCTGCTGGAAGACAATAGTGTCTATTGGCAAAATAAAGAATGATTTTCCTTAAAACAGCTTTTAATTGGATCTGTATCTACTGTGTTTGGCGATGAACCAGTTAGTATTATAATTCGTTATTATGTTTGTGATGTAGCTTGTAGCGTATAGCTTTTTTTATAGCCAGGTTGAACCTCTGTTGTTTACAAGTGGCCAAAGCAGCAGCAGTGAAAGTATTAACATGACATAGAATAGATTTTATTCTCAATATGCACATGTACACGTCCAGTATTTAGCATTGGACAGAGAAAGACTATATATACTTTGTGTCCGCTGCATCATCTGAACCACGGTAAGCCACTGGTCTCGCTATATCATCTGAAATGTTGCATTGTGGTGAAAGTAAAGTACAAATTAGATGGATGGTGGCTATCACCCGTGTCCAGTCTTTGCAAAACAAAACAAAAAGACTGAACAAAACATAGCTGCGGGGTGGGGACGAAAATGAGAGACTGACTGAAGTTCCTTTTTTGTTCCGGCAATTTAGCTGCCAGTTTTTCTACCGTGAAACTAAATGTATTGTTTTCTGGTACGATAAGCTGGCTACGGTTAAACTTTTACAGAGTCTTTCTCTCTCCAATGCTAAAACCGTGTGCATATTGACAATAAAATCTATTGTATATCATGTTAATACTTTCAATGCTGCTGCTTTGACCACTTGTAAACAACAGAGGTTCAACCTGGCTAGAAAGTAAGCTATACGCTACAAGCTACATCAAACATAATAACAAATAATAACAATAACTGGTTCATCCCCAAACACAGTAGATACAGATCCAAGTGAAAGTTGTTTTAAGGAAAACCATTCTTTATTTTGCCAATAGACAGTGACGATATTGTCTTACAGCAGAAGGCTAAGCTAGGTACACAACAACTGGAGCTCACAGTGCTAACCTATTAATCACACATTTCTAACCTACAGTTTTTTTACAGTTTCATTGTCTCCTTCATTGCAATAAATAGCAAACACTGAGCCTGCCATTAAAAGCAATACACAGTTAAAAACAATATTTTACAGTAAAAATATGGTAGCTCAGTCAAAAGAATTTTAACGCAAAAAAAAGGGTAGTTCTTTTCAATTTACAGTAATATGCTGTAAAGAACATCGTAAAATGTATTGTCATTTTTATTAATTTGATGGGGTAGTTTGCTGAAAAATCATAAGTCAAGCAGATATTTTAGTATTTATTTCTATTTAGACAAAAACATGTTTGGAAAGTATGATGACATACTGTAATATTTGTTGTAATATTGGATACTATTAAAGTTAAAAAGGCATGCAATTTCAAGCAGAACATATATTTTTTCTGTCAAAGTGAAACAAATCCATTACATTTAGTGAGAAAATATGAAGTACTTTATTGACACATATCATTTCCAGGTGTTTGCGGGCCATATAAAATAATGTATATCAACAATATAAACCTCTGGTTTATATTGTTTGTAAACTGAAGTGAATATGATTACTTCAGTGCACTGAGCCACATCCCATTTTGTTGTTGTTGCTATTCCTATGGCAACGTTTTGACGGAGGCTTGATGGATTAAGTGACTGTTACCTTGGCACGGCCTTTTGTCTGTCAATTTCCTGCCAGGTGGCCTTCTCCATCAAGCGGCCTTTGAGGAACACAGGAAGCATCAAGCGTCGCTGACAGGAAGATTGAGAGTTTGCACATCGGATTTAACTCAGAGACTCGGCCAAGCGTTCGCAACATACATAAATGATGTGCTGCTCTCATTGCTGCACTTGCATCTAATATTAGTCGGACACCATAACAGATTATCCTGAGAATGGCAAACATCCGTTGAAGCCTGCAGGCACACGACTGTAAATGACACAAGAATGGACACACAACTATCAATTATTCAGTCAGGTGGACTGCATCCAGCACATGTTGCTGTTTTTCCTAACAACGTGAACATTATACAAAACCCAGAACCAGTGAAGTTGGCACTTTGTGTAATTTGTAAAAAAAAATTAAAAAAAAACAGAATACAATGATTTGCGAATCCTTTTCAACTTATATTCCATTATGCTGTGTAGTTGGGAAGAGGCACAGTGCTGATTGGACGTTAATCACGTCGTGACCAGCCTGATTTAGGCCATGTCTACACTAAAGTCGTTTAACCCCTTAATCCAGGCCTGGGCAATTATTTTGACTCGGGGGCCACATTTAGAGAAAAAAATGTGTCTGGGGGCTGGTATTTCTATTTTTAGGAACACTAATACAAAACCTCACAATAATGTCTGATTGAATGCTAAAAACGTAATGACAGACCGCCTTAAAAAATGTAATGGAATTTTACTATTTTCTATGAACGATAAAACACTGAATATTGACAAAATATTTCGACATATTTTACAATCAAGTGAAACGCAACAAAAATGCAACAAACAGTGAAATATGAACGCGAAGGGTACAAAATAAACCTACCTACAACCTGATATATCTGATATTTGCTTTATTGATCCCCCCAGTGATCAAAAAAGTACTTTCTATTCTATATATCACTCTGCCAAAGCACTCATTCTCATTAATGGCTCTGCTGTTGAGATACTCCATGATTACAAGTATCTAGGCACACTTGTAGACAATAAATTGACCTTTGATGCCAACACTGACCGTATTTGTAAGATCGGCCAATCAGAGGCTGTTTTTCTTGAAGAGACTGAGGGACTTTCAGGTTGATAGAACACTGATGAGGATGTTCTATTCATCTTGTATTGAATCTATTTTAACTTATTCCATCACTTCCTGGTTTGGTTACCTCAGTGTGGCCAATAAAAATAGATTGGGTGGTATAATCAAGGTGTGCAAAAAGACCATAGGCACTACCTTGAACCCCCTGAACCAGATCTATCAGGCCAGAGTCATCCAGAAGGCAAAGGCAATTCTGGTCAACAGACTCTTACCCTCAGGATGCAGGTACGCCCCTTCTAATAGAAAGGCCAAAAACAACAGATACATAAGATCCTTTGTTCCCTCAGCTGTTGCCTTTATAAATGAGCTTCTTAAACAAGCTTAGCTGCTATGCAGTCACTTTAGTGGGAAGCAACGTGTGATGATTAGTTTTTATTGTTTTACAAATGTTTTTAGTTTTTAGCTCAATGCTTTCATGATGGTTTATATGTTGTATGTATTTTATGTATGTGTACCTTGTTTTATTGTTGTACCTTGCTTTTACTGTTGTACTTCGTTTTTACTGTTGCACCTTGTTTTTTTACTGTTGTACCTCGTTTTACTGTTGAACCTTGTTTTTTAATGACTACTGCTGCAAACCAAATTGCCTCTCGGGGACAATAAAGATTTTCTAAGTCTAAGTCTAAGTTTAGAACTTTGTTGTGAAAATCTCCTTCCGCGTCTGTGGAAACGCTTCCCGCCCACACTGCTTGGTGCCTCGTCTAAGCTGCTGTGACGTAGATGACCATAGTAACTAATTAGATGACCATAGTAACTAATTAGATGACCATAGTAACTAATTAGATTACCATAGTAACTAATTAGATTACCATAGTAACTGGTATATCATCCATAAGCGCAGATTCCAACCATTGAAATACTTTGTATAGTTGAAGACTTACGGTCAATGGCAGCTACACTTTCCATCATAAACATTTGGGAATGTCAGGCGGGCCAGATTGAAAAGCTCAACGGGCCGCATGTGGCCCCCGGGCCTTAATTTGCCCAGGTCTGCCTTAAACAAATAATTATTTAGCCTAAGCCCCGTTTCAGCCACACTAAACCAGCGTTTAAGGTCCTCCTCCTCGGACAAATTTTTACACGGATAAGTCAGCCGTGTAATTCTTGAATCTTCGGCACTTAGCTTTGTATGGACTCATTGATCGTTTACAAACTGAGTTCGGAGAGGAAGTGACGCCAGAAAGACCACGCTCACACAGGAAGTGACGTCAGAAAGAACGCTTCATAATAAAGCGGTTTCGTAACTCAGAGCTACCTACTGTAAATAAGGAGGCGAGTCATCCAGACTTATAGACATGATTCTCCTTCTTCTACATGTACAGATGCTTGTGGAAATCACACATGAATACCCTAAGAGAAAGCGATTGCAGCTATTTGGGATACAACACTTCTCAGACGACAAGAGGACAGCGTGGCACAGTTAAGAGAGTGGCCGTGCCAGGAACCTGAGGGTTCCTGGTTCGATCCCCACCTTCTCCCAACCTCCTCACGTCCGTTGTGTCCCTGAGCAAGACACTTCACCCTTGCTCCTGATGGGTCGTGGTTAGGGCCTTGCATGACAGCTCCCGCCATCAGTGTCTGAATGTGTGTGTGTGTGAATGGGTGAATGTGGAAATAGTGTCAAGGCGCTTTGAGTACCTTGAAGGTAGAAAAGCGCTATACAAGTATAACCCATTTACCATTTAAGAGAACTTTCGAATGTCCGGCCTGGTCAGCTGTGTTTCTACTTAGCGAAAAACTTTGTACATTTTGTCGAAGGAGAGACAACGAGAATGCGAGCTCCCGTGGATTTGATAAAAAGGGTAGCGTGTGCTTTGAATTACCTGGCCGTCGAGGAAAACGGTGAATGCTTTTGGACTGGCAAAGCAGACCGTATCAGATATTGTCCGCCATGTATGTCGTGGACTCAACGTCTAGGCCCAGAGTATATAAAGTCACCAAAAAGGAATGGAAAATGAAGGTGAAGGCAAACAAGTGCCCTGACCAGATATCTAGATCCCTAGTTTGATTGATGTAAAATGTTCTTTATCACATTGTTTACGTGTCAAATAAAGATTTGATTAATTTCTGATGTCCCAGGTGTGATTCACTACAATAGGGCCCCACAGCACACTGGATTCCAGTTCATTGAAATACCACAACACTGGATATTGTTCAAATAAGTTAAATTTAAGAACTTGCACACAAAGCAACACTGGAGGTGACTATGACGTGTGGACACGGATAAGATTAGGTGTGATTTACCCTGGATAACCTTGTTGTAACCTTAGTGTAAACGGGGTTTTAGTGGACAGACTGTTACGGCGCACGCGCGCTCCGTGCTTGCCTCTTCTGCAGGAGCGCTCAGGGGCTCTGCTGTGAGCACCACCAGACATGCCCCCGCGCTCGCCACGCAGACCGCGCCCACACTCCGCCGCAGCCGGAGGCAATCAACGACCAACACACCTGGCTTTGATGAGGGACGACAGGATAAAGAGCCTCGCCGCTGACTTCCCTTCGTCGGAACGTAGCTCTGCTAGCAGTAAGCTTCGCGTCGCTGACTTCCCTCCTGATCTCGCTCGTTTGCTTGTTTCCTTTTCCTCTTGTTCTCCCCACAGTGCCCGTGTCTCAGCTTTTTCTGTGTACCTCTGCTGCTTTTCCCTCCTGGACTTTGTTTGCTCTCCCCGATCATTGACCCCGTTTTTGGACTTCCGGACTCCTCTCTCCTGCCTTCGACCCCCGCTCTGACCTCGGACCCCCTTGGCTTCCTCCCGTTGGACTTGGACGATGTACATTCAACACATAGTTTTCCATACAAACACATAGTAGCATACACACCCCATGCACTCATTAAGCACTCAATAAACCTGTTGAGCTTGATCTACTGTTGTCGTGTCGTCTCCTTCCCCAGTCCGACATAACACAGACATGTTTTTTGCTGATATCAAACCGATATCCGATATCAATATCGGATCGGGACACTTCTAGTTTGCGGATGACTCGGCCCTGCTGGTATCAGACAAGGACAAGTCACAGGTGGAGAAAATCCTCAGTGCTGAACTCTGTAGAACATGCACCTGGCTCGCTGACAACAAGCTATCCATACACTTGGGTAAAACAGAATCCATCCTGTTTGGGTCCCACATCAACCTTAAGAAAGTCAATGACTTCACTATAAAAGTGGGTGATATTGTTATCACCAGGAAAGATGAGGTCACCTACCTAGGTTCCATTCTAGAGGCTAATCTTTCCTGTGATAAAATGGCAACCAAGGTAATCAAAAAGGTCAACCTCTCTGGTCAACAAAAGCACCATGAGGGTTCTGGCGGGAACTCTCGTTCAACCCATTTTCGATTACGCATGCACCTCCTGGTACCCTAGCACCTCCAAAACCCTCAAATCTAGACTCCAAACATCCCAGAACAAGCTAGTCAGATTACTTCTAGACCTCCACCCCAGATCCCACCTCACTCCTACCCACTTCTCCAAAGTGGGCTGGCTCAGGGTGGAGAACAGAGTAAAACAACTTGCACTGAGCCTAGTCTATAAAATCCGCTACACCTCCCTGATACCGAAGTACATGTCAAACTACTTCCTTAACGTAAATGACCGCCATAACCACAACACCAGGGGGAGCTCCACTAACCACGTTAAACCCAGATTCCAATCTAACAAAGGTCTTAACTCATTCTCTTTCTATGCCACATCAATATGGAATGCGCTCCCAACAGGTGTAAAAGAAAGGGCATCTCTATCCTCCTTCAAAACCGCAATAAAAGTACACCTCCAGGCAACTTCAACCCTAAACTAACACCCTCCCCGGATTGTTGTTAATAATCAAATGTAAACAATCAAATGTAGATATTTTTCTTATGCCTTCTGATCTCTCTCTCTCTCTCTCTCTCTATGTCCACTACTTGCTGTACATATCCTACCAAGTCAGACCTACACTGTTTCAATATCCATTTCTCTGTTCTCAATTGTTGATGACTGATGATAACAACCAAACCTAACCCCACCCCCGACACCCCGGATTGTAAATAATGTAAATAATTCAATGTATACACCCTGATGATTATCTTGTGTGATGACTGTATTATGATGATAGTATATATGATACTATATATCTGTATCATGAATCAATTTAAGTGGACCCCGACTTAAACAAGTTGAAAAACTTATTCGGGTGTTACCATTTAGTGGTCAATTGTACGGAATATGTACTTCACTGTGCAACCTACTAATAAAAGTTTCAATCAATCAATCAACTCGTAGATGTAAGTCCCTCCGGAAGCATGACGCCATCAGCCCATAGACTGTCATCCTAACAGTGCAGAATGTGATGATGACATGCACACATTATTTATTGGCCAGGTATAATTCACCACGAGAGGTCAGGAAAACACGCCACTTGTATTCTGCACGATATTAAGTTGAGTCTTTGGTCTCGCATTTACCCCGCCTTTAACCTCACGGGCATCATTTTCAAGGATGACTCAACGAGCATGAAATTTTTGACCTCATTCTCTAACTCGACGGAGAAGGGGAAAAAAAAGTAAGCAGCGAAAAGCAAATATATGTCGGAGCAGGCTGGGCGTCAATGTGAACTGCACACTTGGCTTGGCATCAGACGCGTCACATCAATCTGAGTTTAAGCAAATTTTATACCGGTTTTATTGGCATGGCAACGGGCGTGTCTCCACTGCAAAAAAAATAATAAAAAAACACATCTTTTCCCTATGCAATTTCTGTGAGCAAGTACAGTAAGGACGGGAAAAGAAAAATTAATCATGCGTATCCGTCTTGTGACATCTATGGCACGCATTTACAGCCCTACAGAGGGACGGTAAACAGAATCAAACATTTGCGTGTGCACAAAGCATGCAGTGCATTAGCATGTGTGAGTAAATAAGTGTTTGCATATGCACATCTATAGGCGAGCATACAGTTGGTTTGAGTGTGTGCGTACGGTCCCTTCATCCTCTCGTGCTTCCATCTGACAGTAATTATTGGGACTCCGAGCCGAAAGGGGGATGATTAATACCTGTGCTCCTCTGTTGATGTGTTTGTTGGTCAGAGAGTGATCATTTCCCTCGCTTTAAATCCTTATGTCCTCCACCAACGTCTGCACATGTGTCCGCTTTCTGTCTACTGGTCTACAGAGCCATAATTAGTGAATTAAATGAGTTTATTTCAGTCATTTTGTGTGATCATTTTAACATATTAACAATCATACTCATACACACACAAAAAGGAAAAAGAATGACCGAAAAAGGAATAGGCTGACACTGCAAAAAGTCAGTGTTTAATTAAAAAAAAAAATTAATTTCCACAAAATTATTTTGATACTTTTCGGTACTTTTTCTAAATAAAGGGGACCACAAAAAATTGCATTATTGGCTTTATTTTAACAACACATTTTAGGGTACATTAAACATATGTTTCTTATTGCAATTTAGTCCTTAAAGGCCTACTGAAACCCACTACTACCGACCACGCAGTCTCATAGTTTATACATCAATGATGAAATCTTAACATTGCAACACATGTCAAAACGGCCGGGTTAGCTTACTAAAGTGCAATTTTAAATTTCGTGCGACATATCCTGCTGAAAACGTCTCGGTATGATGATGTCTGCGCGTGACGTCACGGATTGTAGAGGACATTTTGGGACAGCATGGTGGCCAGCTATTAAGTCGTCTGTTTTCATGGCAAAATTCCACAGTATTCTGGACATCTGTGTTGGTGAATCTTTTGCAATTTGTTCAATGAACAATGGAGACAGCAAAGAAGAAAGCTGTAGGTGGGAAGCGGTGTATTGCGGGCGGCTGCAGCAACACAAACACAGCCGGTGTTTCATTGTTTACATTCCCGGAAAATGACAGTCAAGCTTTACCATTGGCCTGTGGAGAACTGGAACAACAGAGACTCTTACCAGGAGGACTTTGAGTTGGATGCACAGACGCAGTACCGTGAGTACGCATGCAGCTGCGGCTTCCAAACATTTGATCGCTTGCCCGTACGTGCGTGCCGCTATGTGCATGTTACGTACGTATCTTTGGGGAAATATATGTGCTGTATGAACTTTGGGGAGGTGAACGGTACTTTGGGCTGTGGGATTGAGTGTGTTGTGCAGGTGTTTGAGTTGTATTGGCAGGTTATATGGACGGGAGGGGGGAGGTGTTTGTTATGCGGGATTAATTTGTGGCATATTAAATATAAGCCTGGTTGTGTTGTGGCTAATAGACTATATATATGTTTTGTGTTTATTTACTGTTTTAGTCATTCCCAGCTGAATATCAGGTCCCACCCGCCTCTCACAGCATCTTCCCTATCTGAATCGCTCCCATTGCCCTCTAGTCCTTCACTCTCACTTTCCAAATCTTTCATCCTCGCTCAAATTAATGGGGAAATCGTCGCTTTCTCGGTCCGAATCGCTCTCGCTGCTGGTGGCCATGATTGTAAACAATGTGTGGATGTGAGGAGCTCCACAACCTGTGACGTCACGCGCATATCGTCTGCTACTTCCGGTACAGGCGAGGCTTTTTTATCAGCGACCAAAAGTTGCGAACTTTATCGTTGATGTTCTCTACTAAATCCTTTCAGCAAAAATATGGCAATATCGTGGAGTGATCAAGTATGACACATAGAATGGACCTGCTATCCCCGTTTAAATAAGAACACATTTCAATAGGCCTTTAAATAAAATAGTAAACCTACAAGACAACTTGTCTTTTAGTAGTAAGTAAACAAACAAAGATTCCTAATTAGTCTGCTGACATATGCAGTAAAATATTGTGTCATTTATCATTCTATTATTTTGTCAACATTATTGAGGACAAGTGGTAGAAAATGAATTATTAATCTACTTCTTCATTTACTGTTAATATCTGCTTACTTTCTCTTTTAACATGTTCTATCTACACTTCTGTTAAAATGTAATAATTACTTATTCTTCTGTTGTTTGATATTTTACATTAGTTTTATATGATACCACAAATTTTGGGTATCAATCCGATACCAAGTCGTTACAGGATCATACATTAGTCATATTCAAAGTCCTCATGTGTCCAGGGACATATTTCCTGAGTTTATAAACATAATATTATTTTTTTTTAAACGAAAGAAGATGTTGTGATGCTAAAAAGAATCGACGTAATCATAATGTGTCGACAAGATACGTTCATGTACTTGGTATCATTACAGTGGATGTCAGATGTAGATCCACCAATGGTGTTTGTTTACATTGTGACGCCGGTGAGCTACGGTGTGTAGTGAAGCATGTTTAGCTATTCCTCGTCACGTACTTTATTTGTCGCCATGGAGCCAAGGATTAGTGATTTAGAAGTAGCTAAAACACTGCAGACGGCGGATGGACATTAGCCGCTAGCTAGCTAGCCATGTCTTAAAGCACCTCTTCCTGAGGGCGTTTCAGTGTTATAGCTTCACCTTTATTGTTAGTTTTTAAGCCAAAATGCGTCCGTTCTCACTTTTCTGTCTACACACATTGTCTGCTTGTGCGCTACCGAACATGCTTCTCTGCTCGTAGACCAGCAATGACTCGATGTGACGACGACGCGGGCGCCGGGTGGTGCGGGACCGGTACTTTTTAGAGACGGACCGAAAATTATTCATTAGTATCGCGGTACTATACTAATACCGGTATACTGAACAACCCTAGATGAAAGTAATTGTTGCTATATTTTATAATTTTCCATTATTTCACCTTTCAAGGCTTTCTTAAACCTTATCAAAGAACTACATGTCTTCAACTCATCACTGAGCTTGTTCCACCATTTAACTCCCAAAACTGAAATACATTTGTATTTTATATTCGTTCTTACTTTACATATTTCAAAAATCAATATCCCCCGTAAATTATAGTTTTCTCCTCTCAATTTTAATAACCTAAGAATACAAGCTGGAAGGCTGTTGTTCTTTACCCGAAACACAATTTCCATAGTTTTTAAAAACACATTATCTGAAAATCGTAACACATTAGAACTGATGAATAATGGATTGGTATACAGGTTCATAGTAGCACGCTTTGTGTATTATTCTAATGACCCTTTTTTTTTTTAAGTTTAATTATTGGGTCTATATTTGTTTTATAAACATTACCCCAAACTTCAACACAATATGTTAGATATGGAAAAAAATAACGTAACATATTGTCGGAGGCAGATATTTACATATATCCATATTTAAGTGTTACTTCTTTATTTTCATAGTCTTATTACAAGACACCTAGTGTTCTTCCTGTTGTTCTCTTTTGGTTGTCTGCAAGTACTGTATGTGTCAACCTTGATTTTGTGGTATGCAGGGAGTAGACATAACTCCTTTCTCTTATCTGTTCCTGTGCCCAGCTGAGGAGGAATGGGTATGTGTTCGGGCTGGAGGAAGAGACAAGGAGGGTGGGAGCGAGAGACACTTTATAGATGAGAAGGTTTCCGTATTTTAGATTAGACCATTTTAGCTGCGCTAGTGAACACTTTCTGTACTGGATTGGTCTCGTTTATTTTCAAAGCTTTGAAAATAAATCACAAAATACCCATTCTGTCTGGTGGTCAAATTGAACTCAGCTTATGTGTCATCAAAAGAACTTGGGAGTGACCAGCAACTTAAATTCCCTGAGAGGAACATCTGGTCCTAACGCAACAATTTGCAGACATTTCTTATTCCGCTTGTGTCTCACTTTATAAAGAATAGCAATGGATTTGGATATTTTTCCCTTTATATATTCAATATGCAGTTTCCAACATAATTTATGATCAATTACTATTCCCAAGAACTTAGTTTGATACACTCAATCAATTTCCACTTGATTTAATTTTAATTTTGCTTCACAATTTGTCCTTGCACCACTAAACACCATCAATTTAGTTTTCTCGTCATTTAAGGATAACTTATTAATATCAAACCAATTTTTTTAGCTGAAGCAACTCAACCTCTATTATCCTTAACACTTCCTTCAAGTCTTCTCCTGAACAATAAACATTTGTATCTTTTGCAAACATAATACATTTCAATGTATTAGATACTGAACAAATATCATTTAAATAAAGTATAAATAACTTAGGTCCCAATACCGAGCCACAAGTTACTCTTCTTGGCTGTGATTTAGTCTTATTAATTTCCACATATTGAGATATATTACTTAAATAACTACTTAACCACTGTTGTGAAACACATCTTATGCCATAATTTTCCAATTTTTGCAGAAGTAAGAAATTATTGATTGTGTCAAAAGCTTTACATAAGTCAATAAATACAGGCTAAACTTGTTGGAGGTGTGTTGTGTAAGACTGTAACTTTAATTTAAGAATCAATGGTTTAAAGTCTGTAATCAGAGACTGTGGTCGTCATAATATTGGTGGACCAGCCAGGACATTTGTAGTGGTATGTTACATGTTTGCTTCTAATAATTGGGATTTACCACAATAGCGTACAATAAAATATCTTTGTAAATAATGTATATTGTGTGGATACATGCATTTTCATCAAATGGTAGCTTATTCGCTTTAATCCAGGGGTGTCAAACTCGTTTTAGATCGGGGGCCAGATGGAGAAAAATCTACTCCCAAGTGGGCTGGACTGGTGAAATCATGGTGCGATAACTAATAAATAAAGACAACTTCAGATTGTTTTCTTTGTTTAAAAATCTAACAAGCACATTCAGAAAAAGTACAAATCATAATGTTGTTGGGTTTTTTTTACGCTTATATGTTGTGGTTAATAGTATTATATCATTATTTGTCGTTATTTATACTTTCTGAATAAATAATGTGATAATGTTCATCAGTCATCTCATTGGTGTTAATTTTCAATCTATCAAGATTAAAAAATAATATCAAAATCAAATTACAGGATGTTATTTATGTATTTTGCTCATTTTCCTCGACTGGTGCACTAACATGTGTTTTTTTTTTTTTTTTTTACATATGTAGCATCATCTACAAAGATACAAATAATTGCTATAGCGACACCCAGTGGACATATTTAGAACAGCGGTTTCTTTTATTCAAAAATTTCGGCTCATTTTTATACTTAGCAAACTCATCCCGCGGGCCGGATAAAACCTGTTCGCGGACCTGATTCGGCCCGCGGGCCGTAGGTTTGACACCCCTGCTCTAATCCATTCCAAAGAGTCCCATGATAATCATGAAAAAATGAAAAAAATAAAACAATTCCTATGAAATAATGTTAATCCAATCATCCCTCATGTATCATTGTTAATCGGTTCCGGACAACACCATGATAAATGAATTTCCGGGTAGTAGGAATTATCAATACGATATAAATATACAAATCAAATATTTCCAAGCTAGAGTATACAAACCTTCTCTAAATACATTTTCGACATTATGAGAGCCCTCTAGACATGAAATAACAGCCTTTATGTCACGCTTGGGTCTCAAGATAGTGATAGTTGTGATCTCAGATGCAGAGGTAGCAAGGAACAGCATGCAGGTAGAAGGTGATATTATATAAACAAAGACCAAAACACTAAAGTGCTTGTGCAGGAAGGTGCACGGCAAACTGTGAACATTTGCATGTTTCCTTCAGGCAGTCGTCTTCATAAATCTCATTGGCACTAAACAAAAAATCCAGCATCATCACCTTGCTCAATGCATTCATCACTGAATATGACTTTCATCCAGTAATCTATTGTCCAAGAATAGTTTTACTTAGCCCAATGGAACCTTTTTTTAATTTTTAGATATTAATTTAGGCTTTTGTTTAGCTTTTCTGTATTTAAATCCTATTTTCCTTCAGGCGGTTCTTACAGTTCGGTGACTTCAGTTTTCCGCCCCTTTTGTTCTTCATTTGTTTTGCTGTGACATGTTTAATTAAAAACGGTATGTTATGTATGAAGTGTCGGGCAGCTGAGGGAACTCTTGTTCATTTATTGTGGGAATGTCAGAGAATAAAAGAGTTATGGTTGAAAACAACAAAAGAAGCAATCACATTCCTTAATACAAACATCCCAATGACACTGCAAACTTGTATTCTTGGGGACCTACATCAATTTAGTAACATGTCATCTAGGGATGTCCCGATCCGATATTTGGATCGGATCGGCCGCCGATATTTGCCAAAAAATGCGTATCGGCAAGGCATGGGAAAATGCCGATCCAGATCCCTCTCCCCTCTCCCCGAGCAGAGAGGTAGCAGCATGGCTAACGTTAGCTGTGATGCTAGCGCAGCCGTGCGAGCAACGTTCCCTCTAAGGTGCGCGCCTGTGCAATTGCGCACTGCTCAAGCGTCCTCTGCGCACGGCAAATCTATGCCACGCACAAAATCAAATAAAAAAATAAGTGCATAACAATTTTCGACACACGGACACGACAGAGAAAACAGTTTTCGTCATCATTGTTCAAATATTGTAACGTCTGTCGAGAGGCTTATCTCCATTCAGTGCCACACGCCCACACTATCAAAATGCCGAGGCAAACATTTCCACATCAACACCGTATGAAAAAATTAGTGATTTTTTTAGTTGTGATTTCCTTCTCTGCATGAAAGTTTAAAAGTAGCATATATTAATGCAGTATGAAGAAGAATGTTTTAATGTAGACACATAGAATCATCATACTGCTGTGATTATATGCATCAAGTGTTCATTCAAAGCTAAGGCAAAATATCGAGATATATATCGTGTATCGCAATATGGCCTTAAAATATTGCAATATTTAAAAAAAAGGCCATATCGCCCAGCCTTAATTCAATGATGCCATTTATGTTTGTCATGCATAATTTTGTCTATTTTGTGTTTATCCTTGAATAAACAGGTCAGTTTCTTGTTACCAACCATTGTGTATTATTAAAACTCCCCTAATTCAGCTGGCTAGTTGTTATCAAGAGTACTAAAACCCTTTTCAACATGATTCTGACAACTAAGTAGGCTAAATAACTTTAAACTTTAATACATGCTCGGATAGGCCAGCATCGGTCAGTATCGGTATCGGATTGGAAGTGCAAAAACAACATCGGTATCGGATCGGAAGTGCAAAAATCTGGATCGGGACATCCCTAGTGTCATCAAAGAGTAAAAATGCTTTTCTTTCAATATGCATAATAACAAAAAGGGTAATATTTAAAAAATGAATAGGTGTTGATAGTCCAACTCATACTGACTGGTACACACAAGCTATGGAGATGATATCAGTAGAACAAACTGCATTTAGTTTAGATAATAATTAGTCATATATTGGAATATGGGATCCATTATTTAAGTTTGTTTCAATTATTAAATGAACCAAAATATGACTTATTATATCTTTGTGGAAAATGTTGGACGCGGTGTGTTGTCGGGCTTATGGGATGTGATGCAAGTGTAAGCCACTGTGACACTATTGTTCATTTCTAATTTTTTCATTATTTTGTATTAATATTTTTAATGATAATATCAATGAGGGTTTTTTTAATCACTGCTATTTTGAAATTGTTACTAATTATGATGCTGTTGTCGATAATGTTCATTTTTGTTTCACTACATTTGGATTTGTGTGTCCTCAATTGCTCTGTTTGTTGTTGTTCTTGGTGTTGCTGGGGCGGGTTTGGTCTTGGAGTTGGATTGCATTGTTGTGGTGTTGTTGTGTATTGTTTTGTTGATTGATTAATAAATTCATAGAATAAAAAAATAAAATAAAATAAAAAAACTCCTTCAAAAACGGACTGGAATTTCAATTTTATTTTACTGAATGAGACACCCAAAATGTACATGAAAATAAAGTATTTGGGTTTTACAATATTAACTATGTACGATAAAACACTGAATGTTGACAACATACGAACCTCACACCCCCTCTTGATAGGCATATTTTACAATCAGGCGAAACGCAACAAAACAGCGAAATATGAACGCAAAGGGTAAAAAAAAAACCCCACCTACAATCTGATACATCTGATATATCACTAAGCTTTAAAACTTTGTTGTAAAAATCTCCTTCCGCGTCTGTCCCTGACACCCGCATTTCAGGCTGGCCACTCTGGAAACACTCTGTGGAAACGCTCCCCACCCACACTGCTTGGTGCCTCGTCTGAGCTGCTGTGACTTACATTACCATACTTGCCAGCCCTCCCGAATTTTCCGGGAGACTCCCGAAATTCAGCGCCTTTCCCGAAAACCTCCCGGGACAAATATTCTCCCGAAAATCTCCCGATTTTCAGCCGGAGCTGGAGGCCACGCCCGCTCCAGCTCCATGCGGACCTGAGTGAGGACAGCCTTTTTTCACGACGGGAGGACAACAGGGTGACAAGAACTAAATCATCCAGACTAGATAGAAATTGTATTATTATGTTTATGTTACCTAAAAATAAATATATTTATTAATTTAAAAAAAAAAAAAACGAAATACATTTTTACTATATTTTGATAAAAACATCAAAATTAATTGTATTTTTATTTGTATTTTTTCTGACTCCTTATTACATCCAGCCATAGAATTATACATTCAAATAAACATATTTGAAATAATTAATTTTAACTTATCATAATAATTCATTTAAAATGACCATATTTAATTATTAACATAATTGCTTGTTTATCAACAACTTTAGCATTTTATTCATTACATTTTGAAGCTCTCAGAAGCTAAGTTATGTTATATTCCTTAATATTTATTTATGCAAGTTTGAAGTATCAATTATCTAAACACAGTTTTGTTTGCATATTTTCAGGATATATATATATATATATATATATATATATATATATATATATATATATATATATATATATATATATAAATAAAATACTTGACTTGGTGAATTGTAGCTGTCAATATACTCCTCCCCTCTTAACCACGCCCTTAACCACGCCCTGCCCCACCCCCGACCACGCCCCCACCTCCCGAAATCGGAGGTCTCAAGATTGGCAAGTATGTACATTACCATAGTAACTAATTACATTACCATAGTAACTAATTAGATTACCATATTAATTAGTATATCATGCAAAAGCGCAGATTCCAACCATTGAAATACTTTGTGTAGTTCAAGACTTACGGTAATTTGAAAACATCACTGTACATCATTAATAGCAGCCACAGTTTCTTTCTTAAAGATCTAAACAAATTATTTGGGAATGTCCGGTGGGCCAGATTGAAAAGTTGAGGCACCCGGGCCTTAATTTGCCCAGATCTGGCCTAAAGCACAACAATTAGTCAAGGTACGGTGGCTAGGGCATTTGTATCCCGAGGTAGCACTATACTATAACCTTGAGAGTTAAAATGTTTTTCAGCGAGTGAACCTACAAAGAGATGCAAAATGGTTTATTAATTTTACCTTAATGGTGTACTCCACTGTTTACTTGCTTCCGTACGGTAGCTAAGCATGGGCCCGCCTGTGTGTTTTTATGCGGTGCGTTATGAGTCTGTATAATGTGTCTGTGTGTTTCCCATGGCGGGGTATAAAGTCTACAGCTACCTGGGGATCTTTGTTATTGCTACCGGCAGCTGCGGGACAAACAGCCCTGAGACTGTGCTTATTCATCCGGAAGCAGTCGTGTAAGTGAGAGTCTTGACTTCACATACCGACACACGCAGTACACGTTCCATCATATACCGATATGGTAATGCTCACCCATTTCCAGTTAGTCATACTCTCTCACCACCTTGATGGAACTCTCAATTTTAGGGGAATTAGCCGCTCAGGCTGAGTTGCAAGAAGTTATTACCGTCTGTAAATCCAATCAAATGATCATCAGATGTGTGCCACGTCTTAACTCGGCTCTAAGACCGTCTGCATGGAAGTGCAGATCCACAATCAGCTGATCCGCTCTTGCCGGCAGATGTGAGCCGGTCTGAGTAGCAGACGGACTGAGGGAGTGACGGCCGTTACGTAAGCAGTGCCCTAAAACATCAGCAGCTTCTCGACTGTCGCCCTGGCAACGAGGCATTAACGATGGAGAACAATGATGTGCAGGAGGAAAGGGGGAATTGAATAGTTGAATGTGTATTAAACATGTCACAGTCGGGTGTGGGCGATGTTGCAGGCACAATGTATTGAATAGCAACAACGATAGTGCAGCGCAGGAGTGCACAAAAAGGCAACGCAGATAGAGTTAGTTGGGAAAGCAAGGCAGCATGGCACTGCAAAGCACAGCAAAAATAATCCAAACAAGGCTGGCACAGAATGCAGCCTGATTGCCAATCAGGGACAGCTGTGGGAGCCAGCACTCGGACTAAAAAAGTGGTGGCAAGTGAAGGAAAGAGGAAGTTTAAAAAAAAAGAAAAAAAAGAACTGAGATCACGACAAAACAGGTTTGAAAGAAAAAAGTAAAATACAAAATTGTCATAATTGATTGCCTGTGATGAGGTGGCGACTTGTCCAGGGTATACCCCGCCTTCCGCCCGAATGCAGCTGAGATAGGCTCCAGCACCCCCCACCCCCGCGACCCCAAAAGGGACAAGCGGTAGAGAATGGATGGATGGATTGTCATTTAGGTTTGCTACTTTAACTCGAAAGAGAGAAAGGGGGAAATGCATACACTGTTTATATAACACATGTTGCTTTTTTATTATTTAATTTAATTTTTTTAAATAAATAAAAAAAAATATATATATTATTGCTACATTTCACCATATTGGATGTTAAATAAAGCGGGGACATTGAGGGAACATCATAGAGAGCCTTTCTTCGTTGTTTGGAGGCTGCTTTCACTGTGGTAATCCACAGGATTCAGCCACACGGTTAGCAAATTCTCTTTGTAAAATTATACTAAAAAGGCCGAATGCAACCACAAATATCGCTTCAGTCTTAGCTGTGGAAGGTAACCCCATCACACCGGTTGGTACAATTCCATGCATCTCATGAGGCATCTTCTCCATCCTCTAGTCCCAAAATGCAATATGGTGTCGTCGTTGACATACTCTATGTTGCCAAAAGTATTTAGCCACCTACCTTGACTCACATATGAACTGATGTCAGTCCACCTTTTGCAGCTATTACAGCTTCAACTCTTCTGGGAAGGCTGTCCACAAGGTTGTGGAGTGTGTTTATAGGAATTTTCCACCATTCTTCCAAAAGCGCATTGCTGAGGTCACACACTGATGTTGGTCGAGAAGGCCTGGCTCTCAGTCTCCGTTCTAATTCATCCCAAAGGTGTTCTATCGGGTTCAGGTCAGGACTCTGTGCAGGCCAGTCAAGTTCATCCACACCAGACTCTGTCATCCATTTCTTTATGGACTTTGCTTTGTGCACTGGTGCACAGTCATGTTGGAAGAGGAAGGGGCCCGCTCAAAAATGTTCCCACACGGTTGGGAGCATGAAATTGTCCAACATGTTTTGGTATCCTGGAGCATTCAAAGTTCCTTTCACTGGAACTAAGAGGCCAAGCCCAACTCCTGAAAAACAACCCCACACCATAATTCCTCCTCCACCAAATTTCACACTCGGCACAATGCAGTCTGAAATGTACCGTTCTCCTGGCAACCTCCAAACCCAGACTCGCCCATCAGATTGCCAGATGGACAAGCGTGATTCATCACTCCAGAGAAGGCGTCTCCACTGCTCTAGAGTCCAGTGGCGACGTGCTTCACACCACTGCATCCCACGCTTTGCATTGGACTTGGTGATGTATGGCTTAGATGCAGCTGCTCGGCCATGGAAACCCATTCCATTAAGCTCTCTGCGTACTGTACGTGGGCTCATTGGAAGGTCACATGAAGTTTGGAGCTCTGTAGCCAATGCAGAAAGTCTTTGCACTATGTTCTTCAGCATCCGCTGACCCCTCTCTGTCAGTTTACGTGGCCTACCACTTGGTGGCTGAGTTGCTGTTGTTCCCAAACTCTTCCATTTTCTTATAATAATGCCAACAGTTGGCTTAGGAATATTTAGGAGCGGGGAAATGTCACGACTTGATTTGTTGCACAGGTGGCATCCTATGACAGTTCCACGCTGGAAATCACTGAGAGCGGCCCATTCGTTCACAAATGTTTGTAGAAACAGTCTCCATGCCTAAGTGCTTGATTTTATACACCTGCGGCCGGGCCAAGTGATTAGGACACCTGATTCTGATACTTTTGGCAATATAGTGTTTGACTCAATGCGGCATCTACAAATTTATAACTATGGATCTATACGTTGGCGTAAAAACAGATGACAATCATTGATTGGTTAGACTTAGACTTATACTTCCTTTTATTGTCATTTATTGTCATTCAAATTTGAACTTTACAGTACTGATAAGAACGAGTTAGAGTATAGAAATGCTGCAATAACTGTACACTCCATGCACTGAATAAAAACTGGTGGTTCTAAAGTGGTGGCAATATGACCCGAGAAATCCTTAATTCCATTTCCATGGATTCCTGCGGTGCATCCAAAAATGAGAGTTTCCACAGTGAATCTTCTGCTTGTTGACAAAGCTGACAGAGGCAATGGCAGCTTATAAACACACTTCTGCTAAAGGGAGTTTTTCCACCACCTCCTTAAAGGTCATTCTTTGAGAACAGATTGGAGGGAAGTGTGCTCTTTATCAACGGGGGCAGGAGACGGTGACTCAGTGGATGGAAAGCTTTGATGAGCTCATAAAACCGAGAGTGAAATGAGCAGAAGATTGATGCGTGGGCTTTGATTAATGTGTGTTTTGGGTCGCGCAACTTGCATTTCAGACAAAACGCGCCGCTAATATAGGGGTGTGCACGCTTCATGTAGGGCAGAGGGCTAAGTGTGCGAGGACAGCATTGACTACAAACAATCTCACAGAGGACAACATTGTTACACAGTAGGGTTATACGGTATACCGGTATTAGTATAGTACCGCGATACTAATGAATCATTTTCGGTACTATACCGCCTCTGAAACATACCGGTCCAACCACCCCCCCGCGCCCGCGTCGTCGTCACGTCATGACATTGCTGTTTTTACGAGCAGAGGAGCATGTTCGGCAGCGCACAATCACGGAGTACTTACAAGCAGACAGTGTGTAGACAGAAAAGGGAGAACGGACAAATTTTGGCTTAAAAACTAACGATAAAGGTGAAGTTATAACACTGAAACGCCCTCAGGAAGAGGTGCTTTAAGAAATGGCTAGCTAGCTAGTGGCTAACGTCCATCCGCCGTCGGCAGTGTTTTAGCGACTTCTAAATCACTAATCCTGGTCTCCATGGCGACAAATAAAGTAAGTTTCTTACAAGTATCATCCCTGCAGGACAAGGAATAGCTAAACATGCTTCCCTACACACGGTAGCGCACCGGCGTCACAATGTAAACAAACGCCATTGGTGGATCTACACCTAACATCCACTGTAATGATACCAAGTACAGGAGCGTATCTAGTCGATACTGCTATGATTACATCGACATCACAAAATATTTTTTTGTTTTAAAAAAATTTATATTATGTTTATAAACTTTGAATATGACCAATGTATGATCCTGTAATGACTTGGTATCGGATTGATACCCAAATGTGTGGTATCATCCAAAACTAATGTATAGCATCCAAACAACAGAAGAATAAGTGATTATTACATTTTAACAGAAGTGTAGATAGAACATGTTAAAAGAGAAAGTAAGCAGATATTAACAGTAACAAGTAGATTAATAATTCATTTTCTACCACTTGTCCTTAATAATGTTGACAAAATGATAGAATGATAAATGGCACAATATGTTACTGCATATGTCAGCAGACTAATTAGGAGCCTTTGTTTGTTTACTTACTACTAAAAGACAAGTTGTCTTGTATGTTCACTATTTTATTTAAGGACTTAACTGCAATAAGAAACATATGTTTAATGTACCCTAAGATTTTTTGTTAAAATAAAGCAATTTTTTTGTGGTCCCCTTTATTTAGTAAAGTACCGAAAAGTATCAAAAATAATTTTAGTATCGGTACTAAAATATTGGTATCGTTACAACACTATTACACAGTGGAACAATACTCCAAGTCCTGACACACATTGTATGGACAACATATTCCATAATCCTGTTGGGGAGACCTAAGAAAATCTTGCAAACTCTCACTTCAGCAAAGTGTTTTGCTTTTTCTTTGGACTTGTTCCAAAAGAAAGACGAGCCAATAAACTGGGACTTACAGTAGGTCTTTACTTAGACTTCGATTTAGACAAACTTTATTGATCCACAAGGGAAATTGTTCCACACAGTATCTCAGTTACAAAGAATGGAAAGGGTAAGGATGGAAAGGATAATGAATAGAATAGAATAGAATGCCATTTATTGTCACTATACACAGGTACAATGAGATTAAAAGCAACTCCAGTATCAGTGCGACAGTCTACAAATATGCAAAACATAGAAGGAAAGAAAAGAAAAATAGAAATAGCAAAAGGAGGTAAGGTGCACAGTCCAGTCCTGAGAACTAATGTTCTAAATGTGTTGTTTAAATATTAAATATTATATTATATACATATATACACAAGCATTCAGACTGTGGGTGGAAAGTAAAAATTGCCCACAGAGAGGTGCTAAACTATAAAATCAGTGCCTATAATGCAGGTATTAAGTAGACTAAAAATGTACCATAGTATCAATATAACGTATAACATTGATGTAATATTTACATATTATAAATACAGTATATAATATATACTGATATATAGGGATGATGTTCGAAACCGGTTCTCCCGGTTGTTCGATAAGAAAAGAACCGTTCGATAAGAAAAGAACCGATTCCATGGACTCGAATCCCTTTTTGAGAACCGGTTCCCATTATCGAGGCCACTATAGTAAAGAAAAAGAGTTGGTTCTTTATTCGAATCCCTGGGAACGAATCCCGTCCAACAAGAAATGCCCTGTGGGACATCACAGGAAATGACGTAGCTCAGTCATCAGACTGAGCTACGTCATTTCCTGTTATTAGACTGAGCTACGTCATTTCCTGTGATGTCACACAAGCAGCAAAAATAATGGACCGGAAAAATAAATGATAAATGATAAATGGGTTATACTTGTATAGCGCTTTTCTACCTTCAAGGTACTCAAAGCGCTTTGACAGTATTTCCACATTCACCCATTCACACACACATTCACACACTGATGGCGGGAGCTGCCATGCAAGGCAGCCATCAGGAGCAAGGGGTGAAGTGTCTTGCTCAGGGACACAACGGACGTGACTAGGATGGTAGAAGGTGGGGATTGAACCCCAGTAACCAGCAACCCTCCGATTGCTGGCACGGCCACTCTACCAATTTCGCCACGCCCCCCTTTTTAGTGGGGTAACAGTCAATAATTTTTTTATTTTTTTATTTATTTTTTTTCTTATAAAATAAAAGTGAGCTTTTGTTAAACCAAATATTGTGTTTTTTTCCAAATACAACAACCTATCTGGATTCGATAAGAGAATCGATAAGGAATCGATAAGAGGATTCGATAATGGGCTCGAACTCGATAATTTCCTATCAAACATCATCCCTACTGATATATATATTATTATTTTATATTATATATACCATGAAAATGTTCTCCCTCCCTCATTTGTCCATAATGATGGACAATTTCAACCGCTGTGAAGATATTACCGTATTTTCCGGACCACAGGGCGCACTGGTTTATAAGGCGCAATGCCGATGAATGGTCTATTTTTGATATTTATGATTTGGACATCTCCGCCCCACTTCCACAGTCCCATCTGGGCTGGTGAATAAAAGCTTTTCTCTGTTTCGAGTTTGTTTTTTTAACTGCTCTTTTTGATATTTGATATTGTAGGCACACCGGATTATAGGGTGCATTAAAGGAGTCATGTTTTTTATTTGTTTTCTAAATGGAAAACACTTCCTTGTGGTCTACATAACATGTAATGGTGGTTCTTTGGTCAAAATGTTGCATAGATGATGTTTTACAGATCATCTTCAAGCCGCTTTCTGACAGTCGCTTCCGGATGCGGCGTTTTGTGGACGGTCTTATTCCTTCGACAGCATCTTCTCCCCGTCATCTTTGTTGTAGCGGTGTAGCGTGCAAGGACGGGAGTGGAAAAAGTGTGAAAAGATGGAGCAAACTGTTTTAATGATATTCAGACTTTACTTCAATCAATAACAGCGCAGCATCTCCTCATCCGGAAACAACAACAACACAGGAAATGTGTCCCCCGACCAGATCTCTAATAACTAAAGTTCCTTGGGTGAATAATGTAAACTCACTACACCGGTATGTTTTAGCGCTTTCATGGTGAGTTTACTGACAGATATAAGTAAGACCTTTACACTACTTTATATTAGAAATGACAACATCAGAGTATGAATGTCCCATAACAAGAAGATAGAGAAAAAAGAAGAAGCTTATCGCCTCGCGATGGGTAAGAATGTCACATCGTTACGTCAAACATTGCCTGTCTGGTAATTGAAAGGTTATGATTATTATTTCCAAAGAGATTATATTCGAACAACTCAGGCCCTTCAAATAGACAATGTTGATATTTATGATTTGGACATCTCCGCCCCACTTCCACAGTCCCATCTGGGCTGGTGAATAAAAGCTTTTCTCTGTTTCGAGTTTGTTTTTTTAACTGCTCTAGACAGTGGTTTAGGGGATTTTTGGGGATGTTTTCCACGCACACGACATACAGCACAATGTGTTCTTCTCTTTAGTTCATCTTCAAGGATCAACCTTTTGAAATATTTACACTTATATAGCCCAATGGGAAAATATAAAACACAGATGTTTTTTGTTTTTTTTTGTTTTTTTGCATATGACACTCTTCTTACTGCATCTTGAATTTCCTACATGTATTTCTTTCCTTTTTGGCCTCCTGAAAAGAGGCTGTGTCTGTCTATTTAGATGTTTGTGGCCAGGCCAGAAGTAACACACATTTACCAGATGACTCAGAGGTTAAAAAATCCTCTTAAATTTCCTCTTGGTGGTACGGAACATTACAAATCTAGGTGGCATATCTTTTGTTATATGTTCAGTGTTGCGTATGTCTAACATATGGGGCCACATGTCAACATGCATATAAGACGTGTGTGTGTGTGTGTGTGTGTGTGTGTGTGTGTGTGTGTGTGTGTGTGTGTGTGTGTGTGTGTATTCTGGCAATGCTTACTTAATGAGGACATCACTCTGTTTACACAGTCACCTTTAGGGGACCTCTGACGGTATGGGGACAAAAAAACAGGCCCTCTAAAGGGAAACCTTTTTAAATGATAGTCAGATCAAGGAAGTCACAATCTTCGTTCAATGAATGTTCTGCAATTTGTCGTCCCCAAAGTAAGAACTGAACTGGGCAAGAAAGCATTTAGGTTTTCAGCACCGATGGCTTGGAATAACCTACAATCGAATATTAAACTTCAAACCCTTGTTACATTAAATGAGTTTAAATCTTCTGTGAAAGGACTGCAATCTACCTTATCTGTATGGACATGTGTCATGTGAGCAAGTTTTAATGTTGTAAATGTGATGTTTTATGTGTTGTTTACTGTTTTTAAATGTAACCTTGCTGCTGCCCTCTTGGTCAGGTGTCCCTTGAAAAAGAGATCTTTGATCTCAATGGGATTTTTTTACCTGGTTAAATAAAGGCTAAATAAGATCCATTCTGAAGATGCCTAAGTGAAAAGTGAAACATTTGTTATCCTGGCATTAATAGTACCGTATTTTTCGGACTATAAGTCGCAGTTTTTTTCATAGTTTGGCCGGGGGTGCGACTTATACTCAGGAGCGACTTATGTGTGAAATTATTAACACATTACCGTAAAATATCAAATAATATTATTTAGCTCATTCACGTAAGAGACTAGACGTATAAGATTTCGTGGGATTTAGCGATTAGGAGTGACAGATTGTTTGGTAAACGTATAGCATGTTCTATATGTTATAGTTATTTGAATGACTCTTACCATAATATGTTACGTTAACATACCAGGCACGTTCTCAGTTGGTTATTTATGCCTCATATAACGTACACTTATTCAGCCTGTTGTTCACTATTCTTTATTTATTTTAAATTGCCTTTCAAATGTCTATTCTTGGTGTTGGATTTTATCAAATAAGTGTCCCCAAAAAATGCAACTTATACTCCAGTACGACTTATATATGTTGTTTTTTTTCTTTATTATGCATTTTCGGCAGGTGCGACTTATACTCCGGTGCGACTTATACTCCGAAAAATACGGTACTGTGATTCTGTATGGTATCCATCCTTAGTTAAAACTAATATTATTTTCCAAAAACAAAATCTTAGGATGACATTTTCATACAGCATGATTATAAAACATTATTACCTTAAAGTATGATTCACATTCAGAATTTTCCATCCTTCTATATATGGTAGTTGGAGTTGCAGACAAGTTCATTACTGCTAAATAGGAGTTTTCAGTAATGTCACAGAAGATGCAGGATTTGCTTTAACATTTAAGTGGTGAAACTCCCTATAAGAGGACAGCTGTAGTTAGGGGTGTGGGAAAAAAATCGATTCGAATTCGAATCGCGATTCTCAAATTGTGCGATTCAGAATCGATTGTAATTTTTTTTTTTAAATCGATTTTTTAAATTGTATTTATTTATTTAAAAATTTGCATTTATTTATTTATTTATTTTTTAATTAATCAATCCAACAAAACAATACACAGCAATACCATAACAATGCAATCCAATTCCAAAACCAAACACGGCCCAGCAACACTCAGAACTGCAATAAACAGAGCAATTGAGAGGGCACACAAACACGACACAGAACAATCCAAAAGTAGTGCAACAAAAATTAATATTATCAACAACAGTATCAATATTAGGTACAATTTCAACATAGCAGTGATTAAAAATCCCTCATTGACATCATTATTAGACATTTATAAAAAATAAAAAAAAAGAACAATAATGTCACAGTGGCTTACACTTGCATCACATCTCATAAGCTTGACAACACACTGTGTCCAATATGTTCACAAAGATAAAATAAGTCATATTTTTGGTTCATTTAATAGTTAAAACAAATTTACATTATTGCAATCAGTTGATAAAACATTGTCCTTTACAATTATAAAAGCTTAATCTACTACTCAGCTTGCATGTCAGCAGACTGAAGTAGACCCTGCTGAAATTCTATGCATTGAATGAATAGAGAATCGTTTTGAATCGGGAAAAAAAATCGATTTTGAATCGAATCGTGACCCCAAGAATCGATATTGAATCGAATCGTGGGACACCCAAAGATTCACAGCCCTAGCTGTAGTGCTGTATTCTGAGGATCATGTCATATTTAATTTGAACTTTTTTTTTTTTTCTTTTTTTTCTTTTAAATGGTCCCCAGTAGTCACGTACAAATGTGTATGAATTATGCAAAATTATTTAAATTTGGTCCCCGTGAACCATATTAACTCTTTTTCCCCAGGGTCCCCAGTAAGAATGATCAGCACATTACTTCATCAATCCAGAGATTTAAAGACGTGTATGAGTTAACTGGGCAGTGGCTATTTTACCAAATTTTTTTTATGCCTCCACAACCTGTAGAAAGGGTGGTCCCCACAAGTTATGATCAAAAACTTGGTCCCCATTCCAAATGATAACCAGTATGTGTGTGTGTGTGTGTGTGTGTGTGTGTGTGTGTGTGTGTGTGTGTGTGTGTGACTGTGTTTATGGCTGTTTCCTGCTTCATTTTACTTGTCACTTGGTGCTCTGCAAAGTCTAGGGAGTAACTTGATACACGTGTGATCTCACAAAGAGAAGTAGGCAGCCTCCAGAACCTTGACCGTCCCAATTATTGTCAAAGCAAAACATAAAAACATAGGTGGTCAATCACGTTATGTTAACGACAGGCGACAACCACGAAACAATATCTCCAGCATCAATGCACGCTTCAGATTACGGTGTCTTCTCAAGGGGAGAAACTATGGAATGGAATCTTAATTTAAAGTAGTCAGTGTGCCGCTTGTATAACGGCGTTGATTAACTGTCTACTGAAAAGGACTAAACACACATGCAGGGATTTGTACCGAAATCGATACTTTTATAATCAATATTACACACTAGTGTTGTCCCGATACCAAAGTAGCAAGAAAACACGTCAACAAACACGTCAATAATGAATAAAGCAAAAGATGTTCTAGCCCTCGTCTTGTGTTAGGGTCGGTACCGACCCGTTTTAGTTTTTAAATGCATAAAAGAACCACATAAATTTATTTTTTTGCATCAATGCTTTTTGACTTTGTCAGGAACCTCTATTTCAACAAAATAAAACAGTTTTTGTTTTTTTCACTAAATTATAAAATGTTCTGGTTGAAATTATGACCTTGGTGTTGTTAGGGTCAGTTTCGACCCAGTTATACAAATAAGATTATAAAGCAATAATTAGAGGCAAAACTGAACACACTGGCAGCCAGCTCCTCTCCCAATCACGTGAACTTTAGGGGATTCTCATTTTACCTTGTTATCCAGTACAAAAACAAACAAACAAAGACGGGCATGTGAGGTCAATTCAGTATAGAGTTGGTGACTTGCAGAGTGCACATCTCCAATTTGCAGCATGCAACAATGAAAAAAAGATTTACAGTGAGAGAAATTCTGGATAATATTTTTGATAAAAATGAGGGAGAGGACACATAGTGATACGGATGAACAGGTTTCTGAGGAGGAGTATCATCCAGAAGACACAGACACATCTGATGAGTCTGATGAGGAGGTCATACCAAAGACTATAAAAATGGGAGCCATTACCTCTCTGCTTGGCACTCAGCATCAAGGCTTGGAATTAAAGTACCAATGATTGTCACACACACACTAGGTGTGGCAAAATTATTCTCTGCATTTGACCCATCACCCTTGATCACCCCCTGGGAGGTGAGGGGAGCAGTGGGCAGCAGCAGTGGGCAGCAGCAGTGGGCAGCAGCAGTGGGCAGCAGCGGTGGCCGCGCCCGGGAATCATTTTTGGTGATTTAACCCCCAATTCCAAGCCTTGATGCTGAGTGCCAAGCAGGGAGGTAATGGCTCCCATTTTTATAGTCTTTGGTATGACTCGGCCGGGATTTGAACTCACAACCTACCAATCTCAGGGCGGACACTCTAGCTACTAGGCCACTGAGTAGGTCTGGGGGTTAAATTGGGGGTTAAATCACCAAAAATGATTCCCGGGCGCGGCACCGCTGCTGCCCACTGCTCCCCTCACCTCCCAGGGGGTGAACAAGGGGATGGATCAAATGCAGAGGACAAATTTTACCACACCTAGTGTGTGTGTGACTATCATTGCTACTTTAACTTTAACTTAACTTAACTTTATTTGACCTTGCAAATCTATATTTTGTGTTATGACTTGTTCTGCTTTTCATTTTGTGTTTGTCTTAAAGTTTTGTTGCTGAAAAAAATACTTTTTAGCCTTTTTCTTGAAGTAAATACATATGGGTCGAAATTGACCCGTAACACCATAGATGTTACTTTAGTTAAAATTATTAAAATGAAAAAATAAATTAAATAAATGTATTTAAGAGATGTGTTCTAATACCCCTCAGTTATAGTCAGGTAACACAACAACCTTTTATTTATTTATACGATTCTCTTGAGATTCATTTTACAGTTTTTTTTAATTGAAATCGAGGGGTATACTGACAAAAAAAAGCCCCAATGGCCCACACCAAAAATATTAAAACCAATATTGTCATGGATAAGGAAGCCTAACAAGGTAACCAAGAGATGAGAAACAAATTGGATGATAGATAATTGTTTTTAGTGTATTTTACAGCTGATTTAAGACATGGGTCAAAACCGACCCGTTAACATAAGAGATGGTAACAGAAAGCTAACACAAGAGGAAGGCTAGACCAAAAATCACTTCATATTTTCTACTGCTCGCCAGTGTTACCATATCTGAGTTATTGTGCAGAAATATGGGGAAACAACTACAAATGTGCGCTTCATTCATTAACGTATTACAAAAAAAAAAGTTAGAATAGCACTAAATGTTGGATATAGAGAACATGCAAACCCTTTATTTATTGAATCAAAAAATGCTGAAATTGAACGATTTGGTGCATTTGCAAACAGCTAAAATGATGCATAAAGAAAACTATAACCTGCTACCCGAGAATGTGCAACAAAAGAGGAGAACTATGACCTTAGAGGAAAATCCAATTTAAAACATTTGTATGATCGTACAACACTTAAAACCTTTAGTACAGGGGTCGGGAACCTTTTTGGCTGAGAGAGCCATGAAAGCCAAATATTTTAAAACTTATTTCCGTGAGAGCCATATAATATTTTTTTTTAACACTGAATACAACTAAATGTGTGCATTTTTAAGTAAGACCAACATTTTTAGAGTATAATAAGTCTCTTATTAGTTTTAATTACATTGTTATTCTGAAGCTAACCAATAATAAATACAATACTTCTTATCATTAATGTGACTTCTTGAACAGGTGCGGTAGAAAATGGATGCATGGATTAAAATGCATGAGAATGGTTTATATTTTGAACGTTATTTTTAACACTGTGATTACCAGCGGAATTATTCATTACTTATCCTGTTAAGCAAAGATTTATCTGAGAGCCAGATGCAGTCATCAAAAGAGCCACATCTGGCTCGAGAGCCATAGGTTCCCTACCCCTGCTTTAGTAGATCAGTATGTGGAATTAAATTATGGAACGGATTAACCAAAGCGATCAAACAAAGCACCAATATGATTCAGTTTAAAAGAGACTGTGCAAACTACAAGTGTTCAGAAAGTACACAGAACAAGAATTATGATGAACATCTTGAACCCTTTTCTTGTTTTCTTTTGAGATAAATATTTTGTATTTAATATTTGTTTACTTTCAATGGTATATTATTTATTTATTAATTATTTATTCACTGTTCTGTTACAGAGAACAAGTAAATGGGATTAAATAAGCTCTGCTTCTTCCTACTCCTTTTCGGACGTGCTGTAATGAAACAACTGGATACTCGGGGACGGCGTGGAGCGGTTGGGAGAGTGGCCGTGCCCGCAACTTGAGGGTTCCTGGTTCGATCCCCACCTCCTACCAACCCCGTCACGTCCGTCGTGTCCTTGAGCAAGACACTTCACCCTTGCTCCTGATGGGTTGTGGTTAGGGCCTTGCATGGCAGCTCCCACCATCAATGTGTGAATGTGTGTGTGAATGGGTGAATGTGGAAATAGTGTCAAAGCGCTTTGAGTACATTGAAGGTAGAAAAGCGCTATACAAGTATAACCCATTTACCATTTAAATATGTGATTGCATTACATTGTATCACATGCATGTTCCAAATAAACTGAGACTGAACTGTACTGAACCGAGTCAGCACCACTCGGTTTCGTGGAAAACTGACAAGTTTGTTACGTGCAATGTTTGGACATACAATAACCGGACAGAGACAAACTTTTAAATAAAATGTTCACCGAAAACCGAATCATGGGGTGTGTGGAAACCAAAGTTTTCCATGATATTGAATTGGAAAATATCTCCAAAGTCCAACCTGCAGTAACCGCTGTCCTCCCTTTCTTTTAGTCACACATGGCAGCCTTGTTCTATATGAGGTCATTAATTATGTATCAGCGTGTAATTTAGAGTTTGTGCACTCTCTCTCTTGAGAGAGGACACAGGCGAGAGGGACGAGATACTTGGAAGTGACATTCTTCTCTTGCTTTTGTTCCTAATCGCTTCATCTTTGTCACCTTTTATTGGACTATTTTGCTGCCTCCCCTCTATTCCCTCCTCCCAGACTGCATGGTGGAGCTTTATGTGCTCCTTAAAGTCTGGGGAGAAGGGAAAGAAAGAAAAAAAAAAGTAAGGGGCAAAAGGGAGAAAAAAATAAAAAGATGTTCCATTCCGTCAGGATTAGTATCATCCCTCACAGGCACGCTCAACCAAACAATGCTGAAATATTTACATCTTCTTTCTTCTGAATTCACGCTATGGTGGTTCCTGATTTTTTTGGCTTTATTCAGTTATCAATACCAGAGGACACATTGACACACATGCTCACCAAAACATCAGATGAAGTGGTTATTATTATAAAATAATCCAGACTTTTGTAAGTGTGCCTGCATGTGCTCCAGGACACTAATGTTTTTTTAAGTGAAGGCCAATATAGCACTAAATCCTTACAAATATACCAATGTTTTTCCAAAATCACGGCACGATAACTTAAAAATAAAGACAACTTCAGATTGTTTTCTCTGTTTAAAAACAGAACAAGCACATTCTGAAAATGTACAAATCATAATGTTTTTTGTTTTTTTTAGACCTACATGTTGCGGTGAATAGTATTCTATCTGTATTTGTCGTTATTTATATTTTCTGAATAAATTATGCGGTAATGTTCATCAGTCAACTCGTTGGTGTTAATTTTCAATCTATCAAGATACAAAAGGTATATGAAAATCAAATTACAGGATGTTATTTATGTAGTTTGCTCATTTTCCTCGACTGGAAAATGTTTTTTTTTTTTATTTATTTTTTTACATATGTAGCATAATCTACAAATATACAAAGAATTGCTATTGTGACATCTAGTGGACACATTTAGAACAGCCGTTGCTTTCATTAAAAAATGTCGGCTCAATTTTATACTTAGCAAACTCATCCCGAGGGCCGGATAAAACCTGATCCTGTTTTAGACCAAATCTACCGTATTTTCCAGACTATAAGGTGTACTGCCGATGAATGGTCTATTTTCGATATTTTTTCATATAAAAAGCGCACTGGATTATAGGGCGAATTAAAGGAGTCATATTATTATTATTTATTTTCTAAATGTAAAACACTTCCTTGTGGTCTACATAACATGTAATGGTGGTTCTTTGGTCAAAATTTTGCATAGATGATGTTTTACAGACCATCTCCAAGCCGCTTTCTGACAGTCGCTTCCGGATGCGCTGTTTTATGGGCGGTCTTATTTACGTGGCTCACCTTCGACAGCGTCTTCTCCCCGTCATCTTTGTTGTAGCGGTGTAGCCTGCAAGGACGGGAGTGGAAGAAGTGTCAAAAGATGGAGCTAACTGTTTTAATGACATTCAGACTATACTTCAATCAATAACGGAGCAGCATCTCAACAACAACAACAAAAACAGTCCGACCGGAACTCTAATAACTAAAGTTCCTTGGGTGAATAATGTAAACTCACTACACCGGTATGTTTTAGCGCTTTCATGGCGAGTTTACTGACAGATATAAGTAAGAACTTTACACTACTTTATATTAGAAATGGCAACAGCGGAGAATGAATGTCACCAAACAAGAAGATAGAGAAAAAGAAGAAGCCTATCGACTACAGGGTGGTGACGGACTACAAAGGCGGACTCGCGCAATTTTTCAGGATTTATGCAGATCCCAAATACAGATCAGCAGGTACCAGAAGGTAAGAAAAGTTGCTTTTGCATAATATTGCGAAAGAAAATGCCAGATAATACAAACGTATGTCTTACCTTATACATACGCCATAATAATACTTGTATGTTTAATGCGCCGACAATCCACCAAGCGGCGCGGCTTCAAAGCTTACCAAAGTCGTAGTAAAACATTTTGATAGTTTCAATGGAACATTTAAAATGTTGGTGTTTACTTGAGACATATTGCAATCACACCTGTTATGTTTGACTGCCATCTACTGGTCACACTTATTATGACACCATGTACCAAATAAAATTGCTTCGAAGGTTGGTGAGCAAAACCAGAATCATTCCGTACATTAGGCGCACTGGGTTATAAGGCGCACTGACGAGTTTTGAGAAAAAAAATAAAAATTATGTATGCCTTATAGTCCGGAAAATATGGTACTCGGTACATTGTCAAAAGGAGTGATTTTGACAAACACAACCTACTAGTATTTAACTTTCTAATTATATCATTATTATCATTATATGAAACATATGTTTCAATGGAAGATTATTTTAATAGAGGCATCTAAAATTTGCACAAAAAAAAAAAAGAAAAATATTACTTTTGACGGTCTCTGAAGGTCTTAGGAGACCTTATGAGAATAAACATTTATTTTCCCCGCTTCAAGCTATGATACCGCCTGGCATAATTTCACTCCTGCGTGCGGTTGTCAAATGTGTTTGCGTTTCCTTCTTAAAGTCTAAATACACTCGTTTGAACCCGAACCAAAGTGTAGATTCCGCGTTTGCCTTCATGTTTTTTTTCATGAACATTCATGTATCATTCTCTGAGAAATGAAGGGAAATGCCAAAGACTTTACAACATGAATTGAAATAGGGAGGAAAATCTGCACTTTTATTCAGATGTGTAGGATGGCTTACAAGTTGCACACACCATTTATACGGAATAAAAAGGTGTTCAGCTGTGTGTGTGTTAGTAACGATGCAAAAACTATTGATCTCTACGAAACGTGAAAATATTTCATAAGTGCGTAGCAAGAACCCAGCGTGGTGTTATAAATATGGGAATACAAAGTCAACCCCCCTGTCCCAGAATCCAATTGGTATGGTCTACATTGCTGTTTGGCCCATTTCAACTTGGCACAGTCCTATATGGTTGATATTATCCTGGTTATTGTCAAATTGAAATATTTCTCACACTGCTAATTAATGATAACCGCAACTTTGAAAATAGTTGCGGTATCGACATTCAAGTCGATACTGTACACAAACCCGGTACCTGGGAATTGATACCTGTACCAATTTTCTGTACGTTTGCATGTGTTCATAAATGTTTAGTAATACCATCTATTATTTATTTCAACATTTATTAATGAGCTGATTATGATAACTGTGCTGTCCAGTGTGTATACTAGTGTTGTCCCGATACCAATATTTTGGTACCGGTACTGGTTCGATACTTTTCCGTACTTTTCAGTACTTTTCTAACTAAAGGGGACCACAAAAAATGGCATTATTGGCTTTATTTTAACAAAAGATCTTTCGGTACATTAAACATAAGTTTCTTATTGCAAGTTTGTCCGAAAATAAAATAGTGAACATACTACACAAATTGTCTTTTATTAGTAAGTAAACAAACAAAGGCTCCTAATTTAGTCTGCTGATGTATGCAGTAACATATTGTGTCATTTATCATTCTATTATTTTGTCAAAATTATTAAGGACAATTGGTAGAAAATTAATTATTAATCTACTTGTTTATTTAATGTTAATATCTGCTTACTTTCTCTTTTAGTATGTTCTATCTACACTTCTGTTAAAATGTAACAATCACTTATTCTTCTGTTGTTTGGATACTTTCCATTAGTTTTGGGTGATACCACAAAATTGGGTATCAATCCGATACCAAGTCATTACAGGATCATACATTGGTCATATTCAAAGTCCTCATGTGTCCAGGGACATATTTCCTGAGTTTATAAACATAATATACATTTTAAAAAAACTAAAGAAGATTTTATGATGCTAAAAAATATCGATGTAATCATAGTAGTATCGACTAGATACACTCTTTTACTCGGTATCATTACAGTGGATGTTAGGTGTACATCCACCAATGGCGTTTGTTTACATTTTGACGCCGGTGAGCTACGGTGTGTAGTGAAGCATGTTTAGCTATTCCTCGTCCTGCAGGGACGATACTTGTAAGAAACTTACAAGTGTTAGGTGGGGGGGGTGCGGGACCGGTACTTTTCAGAGGCGGTATAGTACCGAATATGATTCATTGGTATCGCGGTACTATACTAATACCAGTGTACCGTACAACCCGAGTGTATAGTTTGATTTATTACGCTTCCGAGTCTCATTTGCAAGTGTTACATAGTAGACTTTGCATGCAGTTGCAAATCAAAGACATTAGATGGCAGTAGTGCATGGACTATGGCAGAGTCGTGTAAACCAAGTTTCAGGCGAACTCCTCAATAATTGGTCAAAGGGCACTCAGATGACTACAGGGCGCCATGTTTGCCACCAACTTTCAGCTGATGCGATGTGTTTGCGGCGATTCTTTGTTAGTTTTTTTATGTTTATTAATATCAATAATAATGGGTTCTAGACACTCGTGCCCCGTTGTGCAACATGGGGCTGCTCCACCCGGGAGAATTGTGGAACGCTTTCCGCACATCCTGGAAAGAAGACAAGTATGGGAAGGGAAGGTTCGCCACCAACTACAGCAGACCTGGGCAAATTTTCAATATGGCTTGCCGGAGTTTTCTCAATATTGTTTTTAGACCCTTAACTTCGAAACTGTAGCCGCCATTATGATGTGCAGCGCGGTTTTCAAATGACCGCGTCTTGAACTATAGAACGTATTTCAGCGGTTGGAATCTGCGCTTTTGAGTGTTATACGGGTTATTATGGTAAGCTACGTCACAGCAACTGAAACCTGCTCAGTGGCCTAGTGGTTAGAGTCTCCGCCCTGAGATCGGTAGGTCGTGAGTTCAAACCCCGGCTGAGTCACACCAAAGACTATAAAAATGGGACCCATTACCTCCCTGCTTGGCACTCAGCATCAAATCACCAAAAATGATTCCCGAGCGCGGCCACCGCTGATGCTCACTGCTCCCCTCACCACCCCCTGACAGTGGTTTTCTGAAGTGTTCCTGAGCCCATGTGGTGATATCCTTTACACACTGATGTCGCTTTGTGATGCAGTACCGCCTGAGGGATCGAAGGTTTGTAATATCATTGCTTACGTGCAGCGATTTAAGTTAAAGTACCAGTGATTGTCACACACACACATTAGGTGTGGCAAAATTATTTTCTGCATTTGACCCATCACCTTTGATCACCCCGTGGGAGGTGAGGGGAGCAGTGAGCAGCAGCGATGGCCACGCCCGGGAATCATTTTTAGTGATTTAACCCCCAATTCCAACCTTTGATGCTTTCTCCAGATTCTCTGAACCTTTTGATGGTATTACGGACCGTAGATTGGTGAAATCCCTAAATTCCTTGCAATAGCTCGTTGAGAAATGTTCTTAAACTGTTCGACATTTTGCTCAGGCATTTGTTCACAAAGTGGTGACCCTCGCCCCATCCTTGTTTGTGAATGACTGAGCATTTCATGGAAACTGCTTTTATACCCAATCATTCATTCAATTTTTCATTTATTTATTTATTTCAGACAATGACATAAAAAAAAAAGTACAAAGTTGACAAAATATAATAATATAAATTAATATAGTGCAAAAGGTAATGTACAGTATGTATGGGAAGAAGATAATTTATTTAATCCCACCCTCAGATTATTCACATGAGTTTCACTGTTACTTTGTTCAATGATTATAATACAAACGTCGTATCATAGTGGCATTACCACAGGTAAGAAGTATTACACATCATGGCACCCACCTGTTCCCAATTAGCCTGTCCACCTGTGGGTTTGATGAATATTCCTCAATTTTCCCTGGGTTTTTTTGCCGCTTGTGCCAGCTTTTTTGCAAACATGTTGCAGGCATCAAATTCTAAATGAGCTGATATTTGCAAAAAAATACAAGGTTTACCAGTTCGAACGTTAAGCATCTTGTCTTTGCCGTCTATTCAATTGAAAATAGGTTGAAAAGGATTTGCAAATCATTGTATTTTGTTTTTATTTACCATTTACACAACGTGACAACTTCATTGGTTTACCAATCTAAAGGGAAGGGTTTGCACAGGAAGCGATTTAAACTTCTTGGAGTGGGTAAACACTGTTGATCCACAAACTAGATCAAATATAACAACATTGTTTTGCCATAATTTTTGTCCACAGTTGAATGTGGCGTAACAAAAATTAAAATATGCAGAGCTTAAATTGCTTCCTTTGCAGATAGGCTTTAAATGAGTGGGTGGCTTCTCACCGCCATACTGACACTCGGCACTTTTCACTCCAGCTGGTCAAAGATGACAAAGCTGTATCATTACGCACACACACTTTAATGTAAGCTGACACACACTCGCTCCACGGTCTTTATTATACATCTCACAGAGAAGAGCCAATGACAGAAAGGTGGTGACAATCATCCCCGATCAAAGGTCCCAGACAGCCTGGAGGACATTTCCACCGCCTGTGGAAAATTAATTTCACAATGCCTGACTGCAAAGCGACGGTCCTTCGTGCTGTGGGTGTATGAGATGTCTGACACAGCGCCTGGGATGAGGTCAATTATGAAGAAGTGTAGAGGCAGATTGCATGAATAAAAAAGATCCGCCCTAATAGTCTCTCTAAGAAATTGCCATTGATTCCACAGTCAGGTGTGAAAATTGCTGCCAGCTTGAGAAGCAAACTGAAACAACCAGAAGAAAGGACCCAGATACTGAAAGAGGTCATTTGTCATGTCGCTGCACCGCAAAAATAGTGGAGATCACGAATGAGAGCGTAACCTTTCGGTTTTCTTTTTGGAGCGCAAAACCTGAAAAACAACGCCGATACTTGTTTGTTGTCATTTTACTGCATGTTGACAGGTTTGCAGGATAAAAGGTCACGCCCCTGCTTTTAAAATAACACTCAAAAATACAGAAATTTCGTTAAATCAAATTGAGAAATTGTTAACACTATGATACTGATGCCGTGACCCCGGGATGCAGAGACAGAAGGTGACGTGCAGGCAGGTCAAATAATTTAGGAGAGCATAAACGGCAGAAGCAAAAGGCACTCGTCCTTCCTGCACAACAACTAAACTTTCGGTTTCTGTTATGAAAATCAACAACAAAAATACGGTGGATTGGACCACCAGTCACATGTATTACTAAGACTTAACATGACGTTAGTTTATTTGCACAACCAGTGCAGTTCAGTTCAGTTTCAGTTTGTTTCGAACATGCATACGATACAATGTAATTCATCACATATTTCCAGTTGTTTCATTACAGCACGTCCGAAAAGGAGTAGGAAGAAGCAGAGCTTATTTAATCCTACCCCTTTTCATACCATAGAAATTTTATCCTATTTCCTTGTTCTCTGTATCATAAAAGTGAACAAATAAATAACAAATAATATACCATAGTAAGTAAACAAATATTAAATACATAAATAACCTTTGTCTCCAAAAAAAAGGGTTCACGATGTTCATCATAATTCTTGTTCTGTGTACTTTGTGAACACTTGTAGTTTGATTAGTCTCTTAAACTGAATCACATTGGTGCTTTGTTTGATTTCTTTGGTTAATCCATTTCATAATTTAATTCCACATACTGATCTGCTAAAGGTTTTAAGTGTAGTACGGGCATACAAATGTTTTATTTTAGCTGTTCCTTCAAGGTTATTTCTCCTCTTTTTTTGAGAAGAATTGTTATTTATTCTTGGGTAGCAGGTTATAGTTTGCTTTGTACATCATTTTAGCTGTTTGCAAATGCACCAAATCCTTGAATTTCAATATTTGTGATTCAGTAAATAAAGGGTTTGTATGTTCTCTATATCCAACATTATGTATTATTCTAATTTATCTTTTTTGTAACACAGTTAGTGAATGAAGCGCACATTTGTAGTTGTTTCCCCATATTTCTACACAATAACTCAGATATGGTAACACTAGTGAGCAGTAGAGAATATGAAGTGATTTTTGGTCCAAAACACATTTTGCTTTATTCATTATTGACGCGTTTCTTGCGACTTTATGATATATATTTTTACATGAGATTTCCAGTTAATTTTATCATCTATTGTTACACCCAAAAATGTGTTTTCTTTTACCTTTTCAATGTCTACTCCATCTATTAGTATTTGTGTTTGACTTTCTCTTCTAATGTTACCAAGTTTCTGTTGTGAAAATCGACAACAAAAATACGGTGGATTGGTCTAACAGTCACAATATTTATTACTAAGAGTTAACATGACGTTAGTTTATTTGCACAACCAGGCCTGTGTGGTTATATTTAGGCATGGCAACCACAAAAGAACACAAACTAATGCGATCTCTTGTCCTTTTTTATGTTTAGTTTTGCTCTCAAACACTACTAATATAGTAGAGAAACACAGAAAGTTTCTCAAACAAATCAAATGTTCAAACAAACATTTCCCAAAGTGATTGCTGCAGACACACGCTTGGTCTAATTGTACTCCATAAGATGATGAAAGTGATATTTTTAAGAGCCATTTCCTTCGACACTCGTTTTTTTCATGACTTTATTACCTTTTGGAACCACTTCTTTTGGGACTCCATGAAAACTTTTTCCTTTCTCTCTGTTTGATTGATTGGAACACAATACCGGATTTTCTGCTCAAACTCTACACTCACTCTCACTTGTTTCAATGCTACGCTCAAGCTGCTTGACCATCGTGTCAATTAAACCGTTGATAAAAACAAATAAAAAATTGACGTGACATCCTATGCAACCCAGCAATCAATATATGTTTAAAAAATCTTAATGTTAGAATAAAGCAGCGATATTCAGCTAAATTGTTTTGGGGTCTACATTTCCATTTGTAAAAAAAGAATTGATTAAAAATAAAGTAATTATATTTATAAAAAATATATATTAAATATTAATCATTTGTTATTTCAAAAATATAAATATATATTTTTAAATAAATATTTGTACTTATTTTTTTTATAAATTCTATTTTTACAAATGGAAATGTGGACCCCAAAACAATTTAGCTGAATATATATATATATATATATATATATATATATATATATATATATATATATATATATATACACATACATATATATACATATATATATATATATATATATATATATATACATACATATATATATGTATATATCTATATAAAGTAAAAATATATTTTTTTAAATAAATAAATATTATTTTTCAATATTTTTCCTTTTTTTTGTAAAAATAAAATGTATTAAAAAAAAAAGTACAAATATTAAAAAAAATAAATAAATAAATAAATAAATTAAAAAAAAAAAAAAAAAAATATATATATATATATATATATATATATATATATATATATATATATGTTATTTTTTATTTATTTTAAAATAAAAAAGGATATATATATATATATATATATATATATATATATATATATATATGTCAAGGTGTGTTGTTGACGAACCCCAAGATGCCAAGATGGCGGCAGGCTTGGTACAGGAAAACATGGTTTTAATGTTCAAAAATAAGAAAAAGAAAACACGAACCAGAAACCAGGAAGCAGGAACAGGAGTCAGGATCCAGGGAATAGCTTAACGACAACGACACGACAATACTCCAACAGCGAGTGGAGGACAAAGCAGGTTTAAATAGTAGCTGGCTGATTGACACCAGGTGTGGCCCGGTGCCAATCAGCCACAGCTGAGGGGAAAAAGCACTCAGGGAGACAATCAGGAAATAACCAAAATAAGAGTGCTGACAGGAAACAAAGACAAACGCAGAGGAAAAACTAAGACATAGTCAAACTGTCAGGGACAAGTCTATACATATACATGTATAAATATTTTTACTTTTTTTCTTATAAATTTTATTTTTACAAAAAAAAGGAAAAATACTGAAACATTTAAAAATAATATATAAATATATTTATTTATTTTTTTAATATGTATTTTTACTTATTTATATATATATATATATATATATATATCTATATATATATATATATACACATATTTATTTATTTATATGTGTGTGTATATATACATATATTTATTTATTTATGTGTATATATATATAAATATATATATATATATATATATATATATATATATACATACATATATTTATTTATGTGTGTGTGTACATATATATATATATATATATATATATATATACACACATATATATGTATATATATAAATATATATATATATATGTGTATATATATATATATATATATATATATACACATATATATATATACACATATATATATATATAATATATATATATATATATATATATATATATATATATATATATATATATATATATATATATATATATATATATACATTATTATCATAATCTAAATAATTATACATAATTATAAATCACTGTATAAAAATGTGGTAAATATAATAATTTATTATGAACTTATTTTGATTTCAAATATAAAAACTAATATGCCACTTTTATACATTGTTCAAGTAGTGCTAAAAAAAGTATGTTTTTTTCCTTTCATTTTGTTTTGGGATTTGTTTGTTTAACGTCCGAGCTCCATGCAACAGAGCTGCCTTGTAAACGTTTATTTGTTGGCCGTGTTCCCATCATACACAAGCGCTCGTTGTCTTGTTACCCACTGGTGAGTATATTTAAGCGCGTTAATGACGCAGCCTTCCTGGGTTGCCTGTTCATAAGCTAAGACATAGGCGAGCAGCTTTTACTGGGCTTTTTACCAGCGTGTTTAGGTGCGGACGTGTGCGTCTGGAGCCAGGCGACGCTCGCCTGAGGCGGCAGGCTCCTCATTAAACCCCTCTTCATCTTTCCACCGCTCTGTTTGCTTTTTTTCCCTCCCCCCTCTGAGGGAAGCTTTTTTTCATGCCATATCATTATTTAGTATTTTTCAATGTTTTACACGTGTTTGCTTTCATTCGCCGGTCCATGCAGAAGAAGTCTCACCATGACGACACATGATACGGCCATGACAGCATGAGGCCTTGCCAATCAAGGTAATGGCTGAAAGAAGCAGTAACTCATTCATTTTAAGTACATATGCATTTAATGAGCAGGTTTATCCTGCAGGGTTTGGATGGGAGCACCTGTACGTCCCCCGCTGCAATCAGCTGGCGGCGCATTGGAGAGAAAAAATTGACTTTCTTGAGCATGTAAATGTAATTCAGCACATGTGCACTTGTATCTCGCAGCTGATTGAAAGTGACTGATATGATTAAAGCGTATGCCAGAACCGGAGTGAAGACTTTTGATCGTCTGCCATTTTTCTAGTGAAAAAACAAAACAAAACAAAACGCGCATTCCTCAGAGTGAAGGAACATTTACAATGCTTTAGCAGCCAGAATCCCCCAAACGATTATATGCAAAAATCAAATAATTAATTGCCGTCACAATTAGGGCCAATTTGCCACCAAGGTTGAACCATTACCCACAATCCTAATAAACATACACACATTCTTACATAAAATATGTGGAGCGCCACTTTTGTTTGCTGTTCAACCTGATTGTGGTACGCAGCAGTCTAAGCAATCAGCAGCGTGTGCGATCTGACGAGAAAGAGGCAGCACGTGGCAATGTACAATTAAATCAAAACACAATGAAGGGGACTCACGTGGCCCTATTCGTCGCGGTTTACCCGACACATGAAACGTGACAAATTTGGGGGGGTGCACTATCCACATTAGCCATCAGACAGCAGTACAGTGTTAAATATCTGAAAATGTGTTTTTTGGAGAATGTTAATGGTAACCAGTGTCAGTTTCTATGTAGAGTGGCGCTTTCATTTTCAGCAGACTGCATTGCAAAATTATTAACGACCCACCATTCTCCTCTCACGCGAGATCCACCTAGGAATGGGGGCCATATGAATCCCTTCCCTACTGTAATTAACAATTTTAACAACGTAGATCAAAACATGGTCAATAAGTGATTTAAAATTACCGGACCATACTGTTTTGATTCTGTAAAAGGGTGAGGTCGTCATGACTTGTCAAACCAGTTCATGTCTTGTCATGTTTTGTTGTTATTCTCCTAGGTTTTGCGTTTAGTTCTATTTCTGGCGCGTACCGAGGAGCGCTTGAGCTCATTCTCGTATCTTGGAGCGCTTGAGCTCACACACCGGTTTCTGTTTGTTGTGTTGTGTCTCCACCTGCTGCCATCACTAATCACACAGCCGTTTTATACTCAGCTCACCATTCACACAGCACAGGATGATTGTTCGCTGTACGCCACAGCACGTTCATGTTTTGCTCACTGCTTGCTGCATCCCGCGTATGTCCAGCTTAGTTTAAGACAGTTAAAGTTGATCTGTGCTAAACTCGCACAGATTCTCCTGTATTTTTTTGTGCGCTTCAGGGCAGTACGTCATCTTTGTTTGTTTTCCTTGTTGTATGTATTTAAATACTTGCTTTCCTGCATTCTGCTTCTGCCATCTCCTGTATTTCATTCCGCATCTTGAAAACACTCAATGTTGCTACGACACAACCCCGAACATGACAGGTAATGCAAAAAAAAAAAAAATCATAATTAATTGTGAACAGGGATCTATCTTTTTTTACCAATAAATCCTTCCAAAAAACATAAAAAAACCCACCAACAATACTCCATTTACATGCCTTGACATTTTTGTTTCATCTAACATCACATGGACAAAGATAAAACCTTCTGGAGGAAAGTTCTATGGTCAGATGAAACAAAAATTGAGCTGTTTGGCCACAATACCCAGCAATATGTTTGGAGGAGAAAAGGTGAGGCTTTTAATCCCAGGAACACCATTCCTACCATCAAGCATGGTGGTGGTAGTATTATGCTCTGGGCCTGTTTTGCTGCCAATGGGACTGGTGCTTTACAGAGAGTAAATGGGACAATGAAAAAGGATGATTACCTCTAAATTCTTCAGGACAACCTAAAATCATCAGCCCCGAGGTTGGGTCTTGGGCACCCCATTCCTAACCCATAGGGTTCAATATAATGTCGGTCTACCTTTTGCAGCTATTACAGCTTCAACTCTTCTGGGAAGGCTGTCCACAAGGTTGTGGAGTGTGTTTACAGGAATTTCCGACCATTCTTCCAAAAGCGCATTGGTGAGGTCACACACTGATGTTGGTCGAGAAGGCCTGGCTCTCAGTCTCCGTTCTAACTCATCCCAAAGGTGTTCTATCAGGTTTACGTCAGGACTCTGTGCAGGCCAGTCAAATCCATCCACACCAGACTCTGTCATCCATGTCTTTATGGACCTTGCTTTTTGCACTGGTTGCATGTTGGAAGAGGAAGGGGCCCGCTCCAAACTGTAATTGTCCAAAATGTTTTTGGTATCCTGGAGCATTCAAAGTTCCTTTCACTGGAACTAAGGGGCCAAGCCCAACTCTTGAAAAACAACCCCACACCATAATTCCTCCTCAACCAAATTTCACACTGGGCACAATGCAGTCCAAAATTTACCTTTCTCCTGGCAACCTCCAAACCCAGACTCGTCCGTCCGATTGCCAGATAGAAAAGTGTGATTCATCACTCAAGAGAAGGCGTCTCCACTGCTCTAGAGTCCAGTGGCGACGTGCTTTACACCACTGCATCCCACGCTTTGCATTGGACTTGGTGATGTATGGCTTAGATGCAGCTGCTCGGCCATGGAAACCAATTCCATGAAGCTCTCTGCGTACTGTACGTGGGCTAATTGGAAGGTCACATGAAGTTTGGACGTCTGTAGCAACTGACTGTGCAGAAAGTCTTTGCACTATGCGCTTCAGTATCTGCTGACCCCTCTCTGTCAGTTTATGTGGCCTACCACTTGGTGGCTGAGTTGCTGTTGTTCCCAAACTCTTCCATTTTCTTATAATAAAACCGACAATTGACTTTGGAATATTTGGGAGCGAGGAAATTTCACGACTGGATTTGTTGCACAGGTGGCATCCTATGACAGTTCCACGCTGGAAATCACTGAGAGCGACCCATTCTTTCACAAATGTTTGTAGCAACAGTCTCCAAGCCTAAGTGCTTGATTTTATACACCTGTGGCCCGGGCCAAGTGATTAGGACACCTGATTCTCATCATTTGGATGGCTGGCCAAATACTTTTGGCAATATAGTGTATGTCGCTCCACCAAATGTTTTTTTAAGAGGTCGGTCAGTTTAGCAGTTTTTATGAAAATCCGGCAAACTAAAAAATCCAACAACCTTTCACCCTTGTGCTTTCGTGGAACGATTGCTGGCACACGAGCATAGTGGTACGGGAGAGAAATTTAAGGAAGACAACAGTGTCTTTGCAGGAGATTTGGAGAAAAATAATGGATTTGTTCCAGACAAAGTCAAGGAGGTCAGCCAACAAGCCTCCCAATTGAAAAGTGTGCAAAAAGAAAAGGCCTGCGCTTCAACTCCTTAAACTGAAGTCCGAAGCTCACAAACTTCACAGAGGAGATGCAAAGCTTTAGATGTCAACACATTTCTCTTTTGCATGAAGTTTTGATACGCGGCTAAAAAAGGGAAAAGAAAAAAAAAATCAATGCAAATCCTCTTTCTTGCAGTATGGCTTTGAGTGTAAAGATATGTTGTCACTTTGTCATTTCCATAAACGTCACCTCGGGCAGTGTGAATAAACGTCTCCTCTGTGAGGTCGACGGAAGCCTTTCGCTCTTTTTCTATCTGTGCCTCTTCTTTCTGTCGCTCTTAAGGGGGAATGACAACCATCTGTAGCCCTCTTGCACCCTGAACATCTGCAGACGGGCGGAAAAAACACACACCCACACACACACAGCAAGCGACATGATAAGGGAAGAGTCGACTACAAAGAGATACATCAGCTGTAATAACAGGAACACATCAAACTCCTGCTGTCATTAAAAATCCTATCTTCCTCACAATGTTATTAAGTATGGTACAGTATTGATTCTATTATCTTAAAACACAATTTGAGCTGTTTGGCCACAATACCCAGCAATATGTTTGGAGGAGAAAGGGTGAGGCCTTTAATCCCAAGAACACCAGACCTACCGTCAAGCATGGTGGTGGTAGTATTATGCTTTTGGCCTGTTTTGCTGCTAATGAAACTGGTGCTTTACAGAGAGTAAATGGGACAATGAAAAAGGAGGATTACCTCTAAATTCTTCAGGACAACCTAAAAGCATCAGCTCAGAGCAGGGGTAGGGAACCTATGGCTCTAGAGCCAGATGGGGCTCTTTTGATGACTGCATCTGGCTCTCAGATAAATCTTAGCTGACATTGCTGAACACGATAAGTAATGAATAATTCCGCTGGTAATCACAGTGTTAGAAATAACCACACATCAACCAGACTACAAAGCCATCAGCAAAACCATGCAGCACCAGAAGTCGCATTAATGGTAAAGAAGTATTTTATTTATTATTGGTTACCTTCAGAATAACAATGTTTTTAAAAAGAATAAGAAACGTATTATACTGTAAAAATGTTGGTCTTACTTAAAAATGCACGCATTTAGTTGTATTCAGTAGAGATGTCCGATAATGGCTTTTTTGTCATTGATATTCCGAAATTGTCCAACTCTTAATTACCGATTCCGATATCAACCGATACCAATATATACAGTCGTGGAATTAACACATTATTATGCCTAATTTTGTTGTGATGCCCCGCTGGATGCATTAAACAATGTAACAAGGTTTTCCAAAATAAATCAACTCAAGTTATGGAAAAAAAATGCCAACATGGCACTGCTGTATTTATTATTGAAGTCACAAAGTGCATATTTTTTTTTAACATGCCTCAAAACAGCAGCTTGAAATTTGGAATATGCTCTCCCTGAGAGAGCATGAGGAGGTTGAGGTGGGGGGGGGTATATTGTATAGTCCTGGAAGAGTTAGTGCTGCAAGGGGTTCTGGGTATTTGTTCTGTTGTGTTTATGTTGTGTTACGGTGCGGATGTTCTCCCGAAATGTGTTTGTCATTCTTGTTTGGTGTGGGTTCACAGTGTGGCGCATATTTGTAACAGTGTTAAAGTTGTTAATACGGCCACCCTCAGTGTGACCTGTATGGCTGTTGACTAAGTATGCATTGCATTCACTTGTGTGTGAAAAGCTGTAGATATTATGTGATTGGGCCGGCACGCAAAGGCAGTGCCTTTAAGGTTTATTGGCGCTCTGTACTTCTCCCTACGTCCGTGTACACAGCGGCGTTTTAAAAAGTCATACATTTTTTTTTTGAAACCGATAATTTCCGATGTTACATTTTAAAGCATTTATCAGCCGATAATATCGGCAGTCCGATATTATCGGACATCTCTAGTATTCAGTGTTAAACAGTGTTAAAAAATATTATATGGCTCTCATGGAAATACATTTTAAAATATTTGGCTTTCATGGCTCTCTCAGCCAAAAAGGTTCCAGACTCCTGGCTCAGAGGTTGGGTCTTGGGCGCAGTTGGGTGTTCCAACAGGACAATGACCCCAAACACACGTCAAATGTGGTAAAGGAATGGCTTAATCAGGCTAGAATTAAGGTTTTAGAATGGCCTTCCCAAAGTCCTGACTTAAACATGTGGACAATGCTGAAGAAACAAGTCCATGTCAGAAAACCAACAAATTTAGCTGAACTGCACCAATTTTGTCAAGAGGAGTGGTCAAAAATCCAACCAGAAGCTTGTGGGTGGCTACCAAAAGCGCCTTATTGCAGTGAAACTTGCCAAGGGACATGTAACCAAATATTAACATTGCTGTATGTATACTTTTGACCCAGCAGATTTGCTCACATTTTCAGTAGACCCATAATAAATTCATAAAAGAACCAAACTTCATGAATGTTTTTTGTGACCAACAAGTATGTGCTCCAATCACTCTATCACAAAAAAATAAGAGTTGTAGAAATTATTGGAAACTCAAGACAGCCATGACATTATGTCAACTTTTGATCGCGACTGTACATCAGCTGTAATAACAGGAACACATCAAACTCCTGCTGTCTTTAAAAATCCTATCTTCCCCACAATGTTATTAAGTATGGTACAGTATTGATTCTATTATCTTCCAAGACCACATATTAGGCAAACAATCGTTTACTTCAATTTCCTCTTTAATTGTATTTATTAGCTAATTCAGCAGTGCAGATGTGAATGCAACAAATGCTTTTTGATTGCGCAGGTAATACAACAATTAGACTTAATAAGCTACAGCTAATGAACAGGTCGCAAAATACAATGGATTTCCTACAAGCTCATTCTGTAGCAACCAATTGGAGCGTTCTCAAAATATTAACTGGATCAAAACAAAATGACGCATCTGACCACAGAACTTTCCTCTAGAAGGTCTTATCTTTGTCCATGTGATGTCAGATGAAACAAAAATTGAGCTGTTTGGCCACAATACCCAGGAATATGTTTGGAGGGGAAAGGGTGAGGCCTTTAATCCCAGGAACACCATTCTACTGTTAAGCATGGTGGTGGTAGTATTATGCTCTGGGCCTGTTTTGCTGCCAATGGAACTGGTGCTTTACAGAAAGTAAATGGGACAATGAAAAAGGAGGATTGCCTCCAAATTCTTCAGGACAACATAAAATCATCAGCCTGGAGGTTGGGTCTTGGGCACAGTTGGGTGTTCCAACAGGACAATGATCCCCAAACACACGTCAAAAGTGGTAAAGGAATGGCTAAATCAGGCTAGAATTAAGGTTTTAGAATGGCCTTCCCAAAATCCTGACTTAAACGAGTGGACAATGCTGAAGAAACAAGTCCATGTCAGAAAACCAACAAATTCAGCTGAACTGCATCAATTTTGTCAAGAGGAGTGGTCAAAAATTCAACCAGAAGCTTGTGGATGGCTACCAAAAGCGCCTTATTGCAGTGAAACTTGCCAAGGGACATGTAACCAAATATTAACATTGCTGTATGCATACTTTTGACCCTGCAGATTTGGTCACATTTTCAGTAGACCCATAATAAATTCATAAAAGAACCAAACTTCTTGAATGTTTTTTGTGACCAACAAGTATGTGCTCCAATCACTCTATCACAAAAAAATAAGAGTTGTAGAAATGATTGGAAACTCAAGACAGCCATGACATTATGTTCTTAATAGGCGTGTGTAAACTTTTGACCACGACTGTATATTCTATCATAACAACAACATGACTGCAAATTGTTAGTTGCTTTTCTGGGACTACTTTTGTGTGTGCACATGCGCTCCCTGCGTGTACGTGTGTACGAGACAGCAGCGAGTAGCATATTCATAAGTCCTCATGTGTCCAGGGACATATTTCCTGAGTTTATAAACATAATATACATTTAAAAAAAAACAATTAAAGAAGATTTTGTGATGCTAAAAAATATCAATGTAATCATAGCAGTATCGACTGTACTTGGCATCGTTACAGTGGATGTTAGGTGTAGATCCACCAATGGGGTTTGTTTATATTGTAGCGTCCCGGAAGAGTTGGTGCTGCAGGAGATTCTGGGAATTTGTTCTGTAGTGTTTATGTTGTGTTGCAAATATTCTACCAAACTGTCTTTGTCGTTGTTGTTTGGTGTGGTTTCACTATATGGCACAGCTTTATGACAGTGTTGGCGTTGTTCATACGGCCATCCTTAGTGTGACATGTATGGCTGATGACTAAGTATGCCCTTCATTCACTTGTGTGTAGTGTGTTCAACGGCTAATTGACGGTTTTGGTGGTTATTGATCGGACACAGTGATAATTTGTCCGGACTTTTTCAACTATAGACCATTTTTAACACACCCAATGTCATGACTCCGGCGTGTAGACAAGCACACTGCTGACTGCGGTTGGACATTGGTCATGAGCTAGCTTGCCATATCTTAAAGCATTTCTTCCTGAGGGCGTTTCAGTTTTGAAACTTCACCTTTATCTTTAGGTTTTAAGCCAAAATTCGTCCGTTCTCCCTTTTCTGTCTACACACGGTGTCTGCTTGTAAGTACTCCGTGATCATGCTCATCTGCATGACACGACGTGACGACGACGGGTGGGGCACCGGTACTTTTTAGAGGCGGTATAGTACCGAATATGATTCATTAGTATCGCGGTACGATACTGTAGCAGTTGCCTTCTAGTAGGTTCCCCTGACTACCACACACTGGCACGAGAGTCCGGTATTCATGTTGGATCAAGTCTTTTATTTTCATCCACCAGTATGATTTTTTCGGCAGTATATAGATAGGACTTTTCAGTCCGGCGTGTCTCTACTTTGCTCCAACTCCAACACTCGTGTCTCGGACCGGCTGCTGCTAATAAGCATGGCAGGTGATTGGATGATCATCCCCAGCTGGGTAATCCAATCACCTGCCAGCTGTGCTTCGAAGTCGGTCCTTCCGCACTCCGCTCCGCGGCAGGCCTGCAGACCACGCCCCCCTCCACAGTTACTAATACCGGTATACCGTACAACCTTAAAGGCCTACTGGAACCCACTACTACCGACCACGCAGTCTGATAGTTTATACATCAATGATGAAATCTTAACATTGCAACACATGCCAATACAGCCGGGTTAGCTTACTAAAGTGCAATTTTAAATTTTGCGCGAAATATCCTGCTGAAAACGTCTCGGTATGATGACGCATGCGCGTAACGTCACGGACTGTAGAGGACATTTTGGGACAGCATGGTGGCCAGCTATTAAGTCGTCTGTCAAAATTCCACAGTATTCTGGACATCTGTGTTGGTGAATCTTTTGCAATTTGTTCAATGAACAATGGAGACAGCAAAGAAGAAAGCTGTAGGTGGGAAGCGGTGTATCGTGGCAGGTGTTGTGCCGGATAACGCACCCCCGCCGTAGAATGCACCCCCTGACTGTTGTGCCGGATAACACAGCCGGTGTTTCATTGTTTACATTCCCGGAAGATGACAGTCAAGCTTTACCATTGGCCTGTAGAGAACTGGGACAACAGAGACTCTTTCCAGGAGGACTTTGAGTTGGTTGCGCAGACGCAGTACCGTGAGTACGCACGCAGCTGCGGCTTCCAAACATTTGATCGCTTGACCGTAAGTGCGTGCCGCTATGTGCATGTCACGTAACTTTGGGGACTTTGGGCAAATATATGTGCTGTATGAACTTTGGGGAGGTGAACCGTACTTTGGGCTGTGGGATTGAGTGTGTTGTGCAGGTGTTTGAGTTGTATTGGCGGGTTATATGAACGGGAGGGGGGAGGTGTTTGTTATGCGGGATTAATTTGTGGCATATTAAATATAAGCCTGGTTGTGTTGTGGCTAATAGAGTATGTATATGTCTTGTGTTTATTTACTGTTTTAGTCATTCCCAGCTGAATATCAGGTCCCACCCGCCTCTCACAGCATCTTCCCTATCTGAATCGCTCCCACTGCCCTCTAGTCCTTCACTCTCATTTTCCTCATCCACAAATCTTTCATCTTCGCTCAAATGAATGGGGAAATCGTCGCTTTCTCGGTCCGAATCGCTCTCGCTGCTGGTGGCCATGATTGTAAACAATGTGCAGATGTGAGGAGCTCCACAACCTGTGACGTCACGCTACTCGTCTGCTACTTCCGGTACAGGCAAGGCTTTTTTATCAGCGACCAAAAGTTGCGAAATTTATCGTTGATGTTCTCTACTAAATCCTTTCAGCAAAAATATGGCAATATCGCGAAATGATCAAGTATGACACATAGAATGGACCTGCTATCCCCGTTTAAATAAGAAAATCGCATTTCAGTAGGCCTTTAATATAGACGTTTCGGGGCTTTTGAGTCAGCTTGCCTCATATGCAGGGCCGTCCCTGGCTAAATTGGGGGCCCCCACTCCTATGTGTTCACACTTTTTTTTATTAGTTTATACTTTTTTAATCCAACTCAAATTTGATTTGATGCATGTTTTGTACTTTGATGTAAATAATTGAAACACACACAATGTACGCCATGATTTCTACATTCTGCAAGTCCGATGGGTCTGTTTCTTAGAGCAAAGCAGAATGTAGACCAAACTCTTCACTAAATTGCATGGTGTTAATCAGCGTGACGTCCGATTTGCCTCTTTATAAAAGCAAGATAAATGGTGTGGTGACTGTAGCGCTAACCCTTATTATGCAATAAACCCAGTCAGGAGGCTAATAGGTGAGCTACATCCGTGTGACACTTTGCAGTGTATTTAATTAGCACCTTCGCCCGTGTTTTCCGAGCAAAGCTAGCTATTACATAAAAGGTTGGCAATCTTTTGTGTTTAGGGTCAACGCGAAAGTCAGCGTGTTCCACCGAGATAATAATATGTTGCGTTTGTCTGATGTGCAGGATGGCGAGTTTGTCTGTTTTCCTCCAGTGGCTTGGTGAATGTGTAGGATGTCATTGTGAGTCCATCAGGGAGTCGTTGTGCGTGTGTGTATGTGTGTGTGTGTGTGTGTGTGAAGAGGATGTCAATGTCAGTACTTGCTTATGTGGGTGGTTCAACTGGTGGTGTTAGCGTTTTTTTTTTTTTTTTTATACCATTAATTATTTATGACTCTTGGAACTCGTTCTGTACATTTCAAAGAGATCCTTTTTCAAAGCCTGAAAGCCGACACCCACACCGATATCATGTGCTGTTATCCATCCATCAGCTATAAATTGAAAGATTACGCAACGCATTAGCTTTAACCTTGGAGCTTTCAAAATAAAACGGAATAGAAATTGCGCCAATTCTATATATATATATACCTGTATATATTCAGAGTGCCTCTTAAGCAGTAATATTCAACTAAAAAGTCTACATTGCTATAAAGCTTATGATCGGTAGGCCGGACTTCTCCTTTCACAATTAGTCTTATTTTGTAAGGTATATATATATATATATATATATATATATATATATATGTATTTGATGTTGGCCAGTGATGGACAGTATCAAGCTCCATGTAGCTAAGCTATGTAGCTTAACTACATTTTCCAGTAGCTTGGCTGTAGTTTAGCTACTTTTTTAAAGAGTAGCTTTCCCTGTAGCTTAGCTACTTTAAGACAGTGGTCCCCAACCTTTTTGATAACTGCGGACCGGTAAACGCTTGAAAATTTGTCCCACGGACCGGGGGTGGGATTTTTTTATTTAATTTTTTGTCATAAAAAAATACAATCATGTGTGCTTACGGACTGTATCCCTGCAGACTGTATTGATCTATATTGATATATAATGTAGGAACCAGAAATATTAATAACAGAAAAAAACAACCCTTTTGTGCGAATGAGTGTGAATGAATGGGGGAGGGAGGTTTTTTGGGTTGTGCACTAATTGTAAATAAATGATAAATAAATAATGGGTTGTACTTGTATAGCGCTTTTCTACCTTCAAGGTACTCAAAGCGCTTTGACACTACTTCCACATTTACCCATTCACACACACATTCACACACTGATGGAGGGAGCTGCCATGCAAGGCGCTAACCAGCACCCATCAGGAGCAAGGGTGAAGTGTCTTGCTCAGGACACAACGGACATGACGAGGTTGGTACTAGGTGGGGATTGAACCAGGGACCCTCGGGTTGCGCACGGCTACTCTCCCACTGCGCCACGCCGTCTTGTAAGTGTATCTTGTGTTTTTTATGCTGATTTAATATTTTATTTTTTTTAATTATTGTGCGGCCCGGTACCAATCGATCCACGGACCGGTACCGGGCCACGGCCCGGTGGTTGGGGACCACTGCTATAAGACGCATGTAGCGAGTAGCTCAGCTACAGAGCTACAAATCCTCGACCGAAAACCACAACACCACCATCACTTAGTGATGGGATCGGCAGTTCTTTTGACTGTACTGAATCACTAGAATCAGTTCCTTAAATTGATTCGTTCAAAAAATTTGTTCACCGAATCACCCCCCCCCCCCAAAAAAAAGGAGGGGGGGGGGGGCGTGCGTAGTACAGTACAGTGTAGTGATGGGATGGGCAGTTCTTTTGACTGTACTGAATCACTAGAATCAGTTCCTTAAATTGATTCGTTCAAAAAATTTGTTCACCGAATCACCCCCCCCCCCTCCCAAAAAAAAAGGAGGGGGGGGGGGGGGACGTGCTTAGTACAGTACAGTGCAGACATTCGTGGGAGAAGCAGCAAATAGGGTGAACGCGAGTCCCTACACAGCTCTGTGCATGCAGTACACCAGGCAGTGAGTGACAGTCAGCACAGTTCAGTACGTGAACCTGAATCACTTCTGCAGCAGCAGTTCTGTGTGCAGGTCGGCGAATCACGAATCACTTCTGCAGCAGCAGTTCTGTGTGCAGGTCGGCGAATCACGAGTCAGTCAGTAACAGCTTCCCCAGCGGCAGATCTCGGTGTGTGTCAGTTCGCGAACGACACAAGCCCTCAGCACCCAATGAACGACACGCACAGTGACTGAACGAGAGCCTCAATGTGACGTCCTCCTCCGCGACACAGTCAGTTCTCTGTGTCAGTAGGTTCGCGAGTCCTGTTGTTAAATATGTTTTATTGCACTGAAATGAAAATAAGAAATAAATAAAAGTGGGAAATAAAAAAAATAGTTATAGCCTACTAAAATGCTTGCAATCAACAGTTAAATAAATAGGCCTCGTTTGTTTAGTGCAAAAACAAATATTAAATTAAGAAACCCTTAACAAATGCCAACATAAAAACTAAATGTTCTGTAGCAAAGAAAATGTAAACTTAAATATGCAAACAAAAAGAAAATAAATACCTTCAAAATAAAACAAATAAATTAAGAGCCAGGAATGCCAACATAAAAACTAAATGTTCTGTAGCCTACGTTTAAAAATATAACAAATAAAATATTAACTTAAATGTGCAAACAAAAAGAAAATAAATAGGCTACCGTAACTGAACTGAGAAAGGAACGAATCAGTTCATGAAGTGATTCGGTTCAGTACGTTCACTCAAACGATTCGTTCGTTCGAACGAATCGTTCGCGAACGACACAACATTACCATCACTGTTTATCCATCCATCCATCCATTTTCTATCCATTTACTATCTCTTCATCTAAGAAGTCCAACACAAATTTAGGAACACACTGCAATCTTTTGTTGTAAAATGTAGTCAACTGCAGAGCGTTTGTCGCGCCCGGGCTCCGCAATTTTGAGATTTGACGTCACTATGCAACATCCTCCCCACCTAGAAGGATCGATAAGAGAACTGTCTGAAAAAATGCAAGCGATTCCAAGACACTGGAAACCGGTTCTGAACAAGAATCAGTTTTAAATTCCCATCCCTAACCACTAGTATAACTAAATAAGTTAAACCAATGATTACTATTATTAGGTCCATCAGTGCTAAATATTATAAACGTATCACTTTCCTCTGGCACTGTTCCCCTAGTATTCACGAAAGCGATTATTCATCCTCTGCTCAAAAGACCTAACCTCAATCCTGACCTCATGGTAAACTACCGACCGGTGTCCCACCTTCCCTTTATTTCGAAAATCCTCGAAAAAATTGTCGCACAGCAGCTAAATGAACACTTAGTGTCTAACAATCTCTGTGAACCTTTTCAATCCGGTTTCAGGGCAAATCACTCTACGGAGACAGCCCTCGCAAAAATGACTAATGATCTATTGCTAACGATGGATTCTGATGCGTCATCTATGTTGCTGCTTCTTGATCTTAGCACTGCTTTTGATACCGTCGATCATACTATTTTATTAGAGCGTATCAAAACACGTATTGCTATGTCAGCCTTAGCTTTGTCGTGGTTTAACTCTTATCTTACTGACAGGATGCTGTGCGTCTCCCATAACAATGTGACCTCGTACTATGTTAAGGTGATGTGCGGAGTTCCTCAGGGTTCGGTTCTTGGCCCTCCACTCTGTGGTATTTACATGCTGCCGCTAGGCGACATCATACGCAAATATGGTGTTAGCTTTCACTGTTATGCTGATGACACCCAACTCTACATGCCCCTAAAGCTGACCAACACGCCGGATTGTAGTCAGCTGGAGGCGTGTCTGAATGAAATTAAACAATGGATGTCCGCTAAATTCTTGCAACTCAATGCCAAGAAAACGGAAATACTGATTATTGGTCCTGGTAGACTGGTATTTAATAATACCACCTTAACATTTGACAACCAAACAATTACACAAGGCGACTCTGTAAAAAATCTGGGTATTATGTTCGACCCAACTCTCTCGTTTGAGTCACACATTAAGAGTGTTACTAAAACGGCCTTCTTTCATCTCCGTAATATCGCTAAAATTCATTCTATTTAATCCACTAGCGACGCTGAGATCATTATTCATGCGTTCGTTACGTCTCGTCTCGACTACTGTAACGTATTATTTTCGGGTCTCCCTATGTCTAGCATTAAAAGATTACAATTGGTACAAAATGCGGCTGCTAGACTTTTGACAAGAACAAGAAAGTTTGATCATATTACGCCTATACTGGCTCACCTGCACTGGCTTCCTGTGCACTTAATATGTGACTTTAAGGTTTTACTACTTACGTATAAAATACTACACGGTCTAGCTCCAGCCTATCTTGCCGATTGTATTGTGCCATATGTCCCGGCAAGAAATCTGCGTTCAAAGAACTCCGGCTTATTAGTGATTCCCAGAGCCCAAAAAAAGTGTGCGGGCTATAGAGCGTTTTCTATTCGGGCTCCAGTACTATGGAATGCCCTCCCGGTAACAATTAGAGATGCTACCTCAGTAGAAGCATTTAAGTCCCATCTTAAAACTCATTTGTATACTCTAGCCTTTAAATAGCCCACCTTTTTTAGACCAGTTGGTCTGCCGTTTCTTTTCCTTTCTCCTCTGCTCCCCCCTCTCCCTTGTGGAGGGGGAGACACACAGGTCCGGTGGCCATGGATGAAGTGCTGGCTGTCCAGAGTCGGGACCCGGGGTGGACCGCTCGCCTGTGCATCTGTTGGGAACATCTCTGCGCTGCTGACCCGTCTCCGCTCGGGATGGTTTTCTGCTGGCCCCACTATGGACTGGTTTCTTTCTATTATGTTGGATCCACTATGGACTGGACTCTCACAATATTATGTCAGACCCACTCGACATCGGTAACCCCCCCCCCCAGAAGTGGCGGGGGGTTACCCACATATGCGGTCCTCTCCAAGGTTTCTCATAGTCATTCACATCGACGTCCCACTGGGGTGAGTTTTTCCTTGCCCTTATGTGGGCTCTGTACCGAGGATGTCGTGGCTTGTGCAGCCCTTTGAGACACGTGTGATTTAGGGCTATATAAATAAACAATGATTGATTGATTGATTGATTGATACTGACTACATCTAAAGTAAATATACAGCAACACCTTAGATACATAAATCATATTAAAAAAACATGTGTAACAGCTGAAAAGGAGAGAATACCTTCAACACTAAGCTAAGGTTATCCAGGCTATATCCCACCTAACCTTATCCTTGTCCACAAACACACAAGACGACCGTTTAAGACCCCCTTCTGTCCGCCGGCCGCAGGCGCAACGCGACCTAGTACGCATGCACAGAAAAAAAATATGCGTGTCATAGTCACCTCTGATCTGGAAGTGTATCCTTACCCTATGTTTCAATGTAGACTTTTGCCACATTTCTTTTAACAGTAAACCTTAATTGCCTTACCATCAGCATCTGTTAGACTATTGTAGTGAATCACACCTGAGCCATCATACATGAATCATATCTTTAATAGACGTGTGGAAGTAAACAGTGTGATGAAGAAAATTGATCTAGGGATCTAGATATCTGGTCAGGACACTGTGTTTGTAGGCTGAAATTGGCTTCACAATAGTTATGGAGGACAAAACTAGACGTTGAGTAATCGCTCGACATACATCGCGGACAATAACTGATAGTCTGCTTTGCAAGTCCAAATGCATTCGCTGTTTTCCGTAGTACTCCCTCGTCCACGGGAGCCCGCATTCTCATTGTCTCCCCTTCGACAATTGGACAAAGTTTTTCGCTAAGTAGAATCACAGCTGACCTGGACATTCGGAAGTTCTCTTGCCGTTCCTGTGGCACAACACACTCGATGACAATCGTATCCCACCAGGCTGCCGTTCTTCCAGGCCTTATCCAAAATCGTCACTCAACTGCTATGTTGCCGTCTGAGATGTGTTGTATCCCAAATAGCTGCAATCGCGCGTTACCATATCGTTTGTTATGAAGCTGGCTGTGGCGCGTTCTTTCTGACATCACTTCCTGAGTGGGGCGCTTTATTTCTGGCATCACTTCCTCTCCGAACTCCTGTTGTAAACGATCGAAGAATCCATACAAAGCTAAGATCCAGAGATTCAAGAAATACACGGCGCACTTACCCGTATAAATAAAATATCCGATGAGTGGAACCTTAAACAATGGTTTAGCGTGGCTGACACAGGGCATAGGCTAAATAATTACCGTATTTTTCGGACTATAAGTCGCAGTTTTTTTCATAGTTTGGCCAGGCTCCAGTGTGATTTATACATGTTTTTTTCCTTCTTTATTGTGCATTTTCGGCAGGTGCGACTTATACTCCGGTGCGACTTATACTCCGAAAAATACGGTATTCATTTAAGGAGTTATCCGGCTTAATGTAGACAGGGCCTTAAAGGGGTGCCTTGAGGAACGCCTTTGTTATGTATTGTCCTGGGCATGACGTTAAAGTGCATCCGGCAGTGGAGGCTCCTCTATGGGGTCTGGGGGCACTAGGAGGTTAACCCCTTTACTACTGTTACCCCAGGTGGCCCTTGGCAAAGGCCTAGTACCTGACTGCCCCCTAGCCAGGGATACGGTGAAGACCTCAACGGCGGAGCAGGCGGAAGACGGTAGATGTATGAACCACCACAACGGCTGCGATGGCGAAAGAAGGCACCCCCACATCCATGTGGGCCCAGTTATGGGGAAATAACAACCCAAGACCTCAACGGTGGAACAGTTGACTGCTAACCCTATGGAGCGTCTCAACGGCTGGGATGGCGGATGAAGGCTGCAGCAGAAAAGGGTCTCCAGTCGTCTTGGACTCCATGCCACTGGACCCTGACTCGGATCTGTCAAGGATCGTGTGGTGACTGTCTGTGCACCAGTCTACCCACGTTAAACAAAGTCACGCACAGGCATCCTCCATAAAGGGATACCCCCCTACAAGGAGGACCATCATACTCACTTCGAGTGACCGCCGATGATGATGATGAGTTATGTATAAATTACAAATTTGGAGCCCAGTGTTCTATGTTTGCTGGCAAGGTTAAATGTCAATGTAAGGCATACATGCCAACCTTGAGACCTCCAATTTCGGGAGGTGGGGGGTGGGTGCGGGGGGCGTGGTTGGGGCGGGGGCGTGGTTAAGAGGGGAGGAGTATATTTACAGTTAGAAGTCACCAAGTCAAGTATTTCATATATATATATATATATATATATATATATATATATATATATATATATATATATCCCTGCGACCCTGAAGGGAATAAGCGGTAGAAAATGGATGGATGGATGGATGGATGGATGGATATATATATATATATATATATATATATATATATATATATATATATATATATATATATATATAAGAAATAATTGACTTTCAGTGAATTCTAGCTATATATATATATATATATATATATATATATATATATATATATATATATATAAATAAATAAAAGAAATACTTGAATTTCAGTGTTCATTTTTTTACACATATACACACACATAACACTCATCTACTCATTGTTGAGTTAAGGGTTGAATTGTCCATCCTTGTTCTATTCTCTGTCACTATCTTTCTAACCATGCTGAACACCCTCTCTGATTATGCATTGCTGTGTGGCACGCACAAAAGTGCTTTCATCAAATGCACTAGATGGCAGTATTGTCCTGTTTAAGAGTGTCACAACATTGCTGTTTACGGCAGACGGACTGCTTTACTGTAGACGTTCTTTATATTGTGGGAAAGCGGACTCAGGTCCACATGGAGCTGGAGGGGGCGTGGCCTCCAGCTCCGCCTGAATTTCTGGAGATTTTCGGGAGAAAATTTGTCCTGGGAGGTTTTCGGGAGAGGCGCTGAATTTTGGGAGTCTCCCGAAAAATCCGGGAGGGTTGGCAAGTATGATGTAAGGATCTGCCCATGTGTTTACAGTGGTCCAATTTCCTCTATACAACAGGAGCGCACTAATCTTTCAAGGAATTTGCTGCAAAATGTTTGTCTCCCAAGTTCTGAACTGAACTCAGGAGGCATGCATGGTGTAATTCCCGGGCCGGATTTAGCCCCCGAATAAACCTGCTGTAAAGTATTTGGATATTCGGGTCACATGAGGTTAATTGGCCAGCTGCAGTGTATTCCCTTGTCACACTAAAACAAATGAAGTACGCAGAAGTCTAGTGTTGATATCAGGTTGTGAGAGCAGATGTTCGAATAGAATCAGAATCCTTAGTGAATTAAAACAAAATCAATCACAACAGCAACATTAATGAAGAATACCCTTAAGGCGGTGTGGGTAGTAATTGCTAACATCTACAATAAAGAGACGCCTTAATGAATGTAAAAAAGATCAAATCAAATCAAATCTTCGGGAATCAGACACAAAAAAGCTGCCAAATGGATAGGAATGAAAAGTATGGCGAAGGAACAGCTGATGATCCAACGCATACCACATCATCACAGAGGAGCCCAGATCAGGCTCACATTCAGGTCAATGCTACAAAACTGGTAGGACATTATCTCAACACATGAATGATCAATCCATAATCCATCCTTTATCCAACTATCTAATATACAACCAAGCATCCTGCCACCAAGATAAAGGTGGGCTATTATTAACTTCTTCATGATAAGCCTATTACATTCTAATACATTAATCCAAACGGTTGTAATTGGTCGACCAGGGTCACTTTCTGCAATGAACGGAAAGATTAATGAAGCAAATTGAGCAGTAGATTTTGTACCCGATTTGAGATTATATTTCCCATTACATCTTCTTTTCTTCCTGGACAAAGCTATTATTTAATATGTGTATTCTTTTTGAAGGACTGCCAAATGAAGTTTCAGCAATATGCAGTGGGGTTTGGGAATAAAAGCATGAATGAAGACACTCTCAGTGCACTTTAAACCAGAGGTGTCCAACATTATGCCATTGGAACTGTCAGAATAATTGTATCTAAGTTATCACAAAGTTATCTTTGATCCTACCAAGCAAAAGGCTTGTAAAACTCCGCTGTGTAGGATGGGAAGTGACATGAAGGTGTCTGTTTCTTTGATGTATTGTAATCCACAGGAAGATTTTGTCTTGACCCGAGATCTACAAAGCGAAGAGGAAGCCGGACCTGACCCCACTCCAGGCACCTTTTCTTTGAACTGTTTTGTAACCAAAGGCCACGGCTGTTTATGACCGCCCTTCCCTTAGAAACAGCTGTTGCCATGTAATCAGGGAAATTCCAAATAAAAGAGGAGGCGTATAATCTTATACGCGTTTCTCCTAATTGAGCCAAATTTAATTATGTCTCTGTTTGATTCCTTGCTTCTTTGGCTGTTTAATAGATGCCATCAGTGTTTGAACCTGACAGGAACCCAAGTCTTTGTTGACCCACAGCAAAAGTGACCAAATAGGAAATGATGACTTTGAATAGTAAAAAAATGCTGACTGTCACAAGAAATACCATTAATATTGATCAATATGAATGAATGATAGGTTCTCACTTCTCTGTGAAGTGTTTTGAGTGTCTAGAAAAGCGCTATATAAATCTAATCCATTATTATTATTATTATTATTATTATTAATACAGTGATACAGAGTTTTTATACACCCCACTTTTGGTATGATTCGTTTTTTGACGAAAACTTTCGGGAAAAAGCTAATGTATACAATCTCGGTTATGAGGACAGCGTGGTGCAGTTGGGAGAGTGGCCGTGCCAGCAACCTCAGGGTTCCTGGTTCGATCCCCACTTTGTACCACCCTCGTCACATCCGTTGTGTCCTTGAGCAAGACACGTCACCCTTGCTCCTAATGGGTCGTGGTTAGGACCTTGCATGGCAGCTCCCGCCATCGGTGTGTGAATGTGTGTGTGAATGGGTGAATGTGGAAATAGTGTCAAAGCGCTTTGAGTACCTTGAAGGTAGAAAAGCGCTATACAAGTATAACCCATTTACCATAACCCATTTATCATACGACCAAACATTGCACGTAACAAACTACTGTATTTTCCGGACTATAAGGCTTACTTAAAATCTTTTTTTTTTCTCAAAACTCGACAGTGCGCCTAATAACCCGGTGCGCTTAATGTACGGAATAATTCTGGTTTTGCTCACCGACCTCGAAGCAATTTTATTTGGTACATGGTGTAATGATAAATGTGACCAGTAGATGGCAGTCAAACATAAGAGATACGTGGTAAGAGGTATGATGGCAATACGACTCAAGTAAACAACACCAACATTTTATATGTTCCATTGAAAAATATAGAATATTACACACGGCACTCAAAAATATATCAAACTGTTTTAGTACGACTTTGGTAAGCTATGAAGCTGCTATGAGTATGAGTATTATCTGGCGTTTTTTTTTTTTTGCAATATTACCGCAGATATGCGGCCCCCTCCAAGGTTTCTCGTTGTATCCCATTGGGTTGTGTTTTTTCTTGCCCTGGTGTGGGATCTGAGCCGAGGATGTTGTTGTGGCTTGTGCAGCCCTTTGAGACACTTGTGATTAAAGGCCTACTGAAATGCGATTTTCTTATTTAAACGGGGATAGCAGGTCCATTCTATGTGTCATACTTGATCGTTTCGCGATATTGCCATATTTTTGCTGAAAGGATTTAGTAGAGAACATTGACGATAAAGTTCGCAACTTTTGGTCGCTGATAAAAAAGCCTTGCCTGTACCGGAAGTACCAGACGAGTAGCGTGGCGTCACAGGTTGTGGAGCTCCTCACATCTGCACATTGTTTACAATCATGGCCACCAGCAGCGAGAGCGATTCGGACCGAGAAAGCGACGATTTCCCCATTAATTTGAGCGAGGATGAAAGATTTGTGGATGAGGAAAGTGAGAGTGAATAACTAGAGGGCAGTGGGAGCGATTCAGATAGGGAAGATGCTGTGAGAGGCGGGTGGGACCTGATATTCAGCTGGGAATGACTAAAACAGTAAATAAACACAAGACATATATATACTCTATTAGCCACAACACAACCAGGCTTATATTTAATATGCCACAAATTAATCCCGCATAACAAACACCTCCCCCCTCCTGTCCATATAACCCGCCAATACAACTCAAACACCTGCACAACACACTCAATCCCACAGCCCAAAGTAATGTTCACCTCCCCAAAGTTCATACAGCACATATGACATGCACATAGCGGCATGCACGTACGGGCAAGCGATCAAATGTTTGGAAGCCGCAGCTGCATGCGTACTCACGGTACCGCGTCTGCGTATCCAACTCAAAGTCCTCCTGGTAAGAGTCTCTGTTGTCCCAGTTCTCCACAGGCCAATGGTAAAGCTTGACTGTCATTTTCCGGGAATGTAAACAATGAAACACCGACTGTGTTTGTGTTGTTGCTGCAGTCGGCCGCAATACACCGCTTCCCACCTACAGCTTTCTTCTTTGCTGTCTCCATTGTTCATTGAACAAATTGCAAAAGATTCACCAACACAGATGTCCAGAATACTGTGGAATTTTGCGATGAAAACAGACGACTTAATAGCTGGCCACCATGCAGTCCCAAAATGTCCTCTACAATCCGTGACGTCACGCGCAGGCGTCATCATATCGAGACGTTTTCAGCAGGATATTTCGCGCGAAATTTAAAATTGCACTTTAGTGTTGCACTTTAGTGTTGCAATGTTAAGGTTTCATCATTGATATATAAACTATCAGACTGCGTGGTCGGTAGTAGTGGGTTTCAGTAGGCCTTTAAGGGCTATATAAATACACTTTGATTGATTGATTGATAACATAATATTACAGCTAACATTGATCATTAGCTCCTATGTTGAGCAAACAGTCTGAGGTGAGCAGAGAACGCAACACAATATAATACAATTCCTGTGTCAGAATTTCAAATCCCCATTTTGACATTAGCACGTTGCTTAAAACATTGCCTGTGCAACTAATAAATGAAACCCATCAATTCAATTGTCTTCATTTCCTTTGGGGAACATTCAAGTTGTTGAAATACGAACATGTCAGACATCCACCAGCATTCCAGAGCAGAGTAAAAAAGGTGTCCAAAATCTTTCCAGCAGACATGAATAATTAAATATCATGCTTGGCTGGCGAGTCAACAAAACACATGACGTTGCCTCACCTACCAAGTTTTATTTAGTCCCCGTTAAGTCATGCCAGTGCCAATTACAGTCAGCGTGACATTTCTTATAGCGTTTTCGTCAGATGTTTTTCCCCGACTCTTGAATGTCAACTCTCAAATTAAATGAGTTCAAAAGAAGGTGGCAGTTTGCCTTCCATTTTGGGCCAATGCACACTGTTCCAAACAAGTCCTCAGGGGGGTCTTGAGAAAGACCTGAGAAAAAAAATGCTCAGAAACTCAACCCAAGCAATGCAAGCGCCTTCATGTGAAAGGACTTTATGGACCAGAGGCCTGAGCTGGACCAAATGAAGTCAGTGGAGGACTAAGTAGTTACAGCTCAAATGGAATAACTGCAGAACAGCAGGCCATTAAAAAGACCGTTTTAACTCAGGTGTTCCCTAACTGGTTGAAGGCAAACGGGAAATGTGTTGCCTCAGCCTGAGGGCCTGATTCAATAAAAACTATTAAAGCGTTGTCTGCAAGGGGCTGAGGCGGATGCAAGAGAAACCGAGTCCCCCTTAGGGTATTTGGGGTCCCTAATGAGGAAACACCGCTGTGAATTCAATGAATGGTGGGTACAAGTTGAAGTGGGAAAATACGTGATTAAAATATCCAGGTTGTACTATAGCGGGGGTCGGCAATCCAAAATGTTGAAAGAGCCATATTGGACCAAAAATACCCCCAAAAAATCTGCCTGGAGCTGCAAAAAATTAAAAGCCTTATATAAGTGTTATAATGAAGGCAACACATGACGTAAGTGTCTATATTAGCTATATTAGCTTACTATCAAAGGCTAATGCAAATCTTCATTGACAAAAATGTTGTATTCTATTTTTAATCTACACATTTTTGCAACATTGGAAAACATTAGTAAAATGGAGGCTTCTCACAAGATGCGATAACTCCTGGAAATTACTGGCTCAGAATGGCCAAAGGTAAAGATGTGTGTGTCCAAGTTAAAGCAAACGGCAGGCTGTCTTCTTCTAATGGATTTATAACAATCTTTGCAAGCTGGGGAACGTTCGCTGTGGTCTGGAACAACATGGCGCACAAACAACTATGAGAAATGCAGCCAATATTATATACAGATAATGTGTCATGAGACATGCAAATATAAATTAAATACACAGAAGACATACCGTATTTTTCGGAGTATAAGTCGCACCGTAGTATAAGTCGCACCTGCCGAAAATGCATAATAAAGAATGAAAAAAACATATATAAGTCGCACTGGAGCCCGGCCAAACTATGAAAAAAACTGCGACTTATAGTCCGAAAAATACGGTAAGTAAAGGAAATCAAATGAGCTCAAATGTACCGACAAACGAGGTATAATGATGCAATATGTACATACAGCTAGCCTAAATGGCTAGCTGTATTTAGTTAGCATTGATTAGCTTGCAGTCGTGGAATGACCAAATATGCCTGATAAACACTCCAGCAAATCAATAAAATCAACAAAGCTCACCGTTGTGCATTCACGCACAGTATAAAACATTTGGTGGACAAAATGACAAAAAGAAGGAGTGGCAGCCTCGGAGAAAGGTGTACATGTAAACAAACTACGATGCGTTCAAGGATCGCTGAAATTAGTAGGACAAAACGGTGCTCGCCAAATACTCTCATCAGTGAAGCATGTATAACATAAACAGTGGGATTTCTAACAATTAGGAAGGTTCGTGTCATGTTTGTTCTCCTACAGAAAATATATTAAAACAAAAAATATATATTTTTTCTTCATCTTTTTCCATTTTCACACATCTCTGAAAGAGGTCCATGAAGCCACTAGGGTGGCGCTAAAGAGCCGCATGCGGCTCTAGAGCCGCGGGTTGCTGACCCCGTACTATGGCAACTATACCTACTGCTACCTAACGATCATATGGAAACTGTGCACTTACTTACTCTACAGAAGTCTGCGTTTTTCTGTTTCACAACCAGCAAGTTCCAAAATAGTACAAACCAACAAAGTGACCATGGAGTTTAAGTTGTGATCTGTTTCTTGAAAATTAGGCACTTTCACTTTATTCAAATTTTACCGTACACTGGTCACACTTGGGTTGCCAGCCGTCCCTTGAAATACGGAATTTTTCCGTATTTAGAAACAAAAATATGAAGCTGTCAAGGGACGCAATTTGTCCCGTGTTATTATTACAAGGGGGAAGTGGCCAACAGAGTTGGTTATTTCGAAATCATGGTGAAGTGGCCCAAAAAGCCAATTCCTATTTTGTATTCATGTTCCAGGGTTATCACACCCTTTAGAGTTAAAAGAAAAAGCCAAGTCGTTACACCACATGCTAGTTCTGCCCCAGTAGCCAACGCGCACCGAGCAGGCTCTTTAGGTACAGCAGATAACTAAAATAAATGTAATAGTACCATATTTTCCGGACTGTGAGACGCACTTAAAATCTTTTTTTTTTCTTAAAACTCGACAGAGCGCCTTATAACCCGGTGCGCCTACTGTAACGAATACGTTTGGTTGAGCTTACTGACCTCGAAGCTTAGCTAAGTTTCTTACAAGTATCATCCCTGCAGGACGAGGAAAAGCTAAACATGGCGTCAAAATGTAAGCAAACACCGTTGGTGGATCTACACCTAACATCCACTGTAATGATACCAAGTATAGGCGCGTATCAAGTCGATATTACTATGATTACGTCGATATTTTTTGGCATCACAACATCTTCTTTAATTTAAAAAAAATGTATATTATGTTTATAAACTCAGGAAATATGTCCCTGGACACATGAGGACTTTGAATATGACCAATGTATGATCCTGTAACTTCTTGGTATCTAATGTAAAGTATCAAACAACAGAAGAATAAGTGATTATTACATTTTAACAGAAGTGTAGATAGAACATGTTAAAAGAGAAAATAACTAGATATTAACAGTAAATGAACAAGTAGATTAATAATTCATTTTCTACCACTTGTCCTTAATAATTTTGACAAAATAATAGAATGATAAATGACACAATATGTTACTGCATATGTCAGCAGACTAAATTAGGAGCCTTTGTTTGCTTACTTACAAATAAAAGGCAAGTTGTCTTGTAAGTTCACTATTTTCTTTAAAGACAAACTTGCAATAAGAAACATATGTTTAATGTACCCTAAGATTTGTTGTTAAAATAAATCCAATAATGCAATTTTTTTTGGTCCCTTTTATTTAGAAAAGTATAGAAAAGTACCGAAAAGTATCAAATTAATTTTGGTATCGGGACAACACTTGCAGGAAAAAAAATTTAAGAGCAAAAACATGTATTCTGTTCATTTAAAAAAATTTCACATTTTTTTTATTACTGAATAATTTGTTTCCTATGTATTCGTATTAATCCAAAACCTGGGCGTCTAAATGGATTCTGCCTGCAGTCAATTAGTATACAAATATGTCATATAATCCAACAGTCATATCTTGTCCAGTAGAGTGTTGAATATTTTAAAATGTGTTTTGCGGCAATTCAAACTTTGACCACAGCGTCGGTTGCTATGGAGAGAGGCGCTTTCCATCATTTTCAGCACACTGCATTGCAAAATGATTAACCTCTGGGAAAATAAAATACCCCCCTGCGTTTCCAAGTTTGAGACAACCGCTTTCCACAATGCTACAGTATCCTGAGGGCATGTTTTCAAACGAGAAAGTCGTCACGTTTGTAAACAAATATTACAGCTCAAGTCAGTGCAAGTCAGTTTGCTGATGTTTTGTATAAAAGTGGTGGTAGAGATATCCGATAATGGCTTTTTTGCCGATATTCCGAAATTGTCCAACTCTTAATTACCGATTCCAATATCAACCGATACCGATATATACAGTCATGGAATTAACACATTATTATGCCTAATTTTGTTGAGATGCCTCGCTTGATGCATTAAACAATGTAACAAGGTTTTCCAAAATAAATCAACTCAAATTATGGAAAAAAATGCCAACATGGCACTGCCATATTTATTATTGAAGTCACAAAGTGCATTATTTTTTTTAACATGCCTCAAAACAGCAATTATTATTTGGGACATGCTCTTCTTGAGAGAGCATGAGGAGGTTGAGGTGGGCGGGTTTGGGGTGGAGGGTGCTGCAAGGGATTCTGGGTATTTGTTCTGTTGTGTTTATGTTGTGTTACGGTGCGGATGTTCTCCCGAAATGGGTTTGTCACTCTTGTTTGGTGTGGGTTCACAGTGTGGCGCATATTTGTAACAGTGTTAAAGTTGTTTATACGGCCACCCTCAGTGTGACCTGTATGGCTGTTGACCAAGTATGGATGGCATTCACTTGTGTGTGTATGTGTGAAAAGTCGTAGACATTATGTGATTGGGCCAGCACGCAAAGGCAGTGCCTTTAAGGTTTATTGGCGCTCTGTACTTCTCCCTACGTCCGTGTACACAGCGGCGTTTTAAGAAGTCATACATTTTACTTGTAGAAACCGATACCAATAATTTTCGATATTACATTTTAAAGCATATATCGGCCGATAATATCGGCAGTCCGATATTATCGGACATCTCTAAGTGGTGGTAAATTGTTTTGCAACAAAGTGGTGGAACACAAGCAAAGTCATCACTTTACCGCCGCAGAATGACGACAGACATGACAAGTGGCCGTGACGGAAGCTGCGGCATCCAGATTTGCGAACGCGCCTTCATATTAGGCTACCGATCCATCGCCGCGTTCATGAATATCCATCACGCTGAATAGCGGTAAACATAAGAATAAAAGTGTGGAATTAAAGCTGATTTATTACAGCCCGCTTGACAGACAATTTAATATTGAATCACCGAGCGAGTGAGCGCCGCGTTCAATTATTGATGTTGTTTGTGTCTATTGCGGAATGATCTCGTATGTAATCCCCCTAATGAGTTGTTGCTGTTGAAATAGTTATGAAGGGAAGGACGGCGGAAGATGAGCAGGAGCTCGAGCAGGCGAGAAGGGGGGGATTAAAAAAAAAGAGCTACGACAGAAAAGAAAAGGAATGTTCCACATGAGGCTTTGTTATTGTCATTGTGCGTTCCGTGCTGATTTAAAGCTCATGTCTTGTGGCGCATATCTATAGGACCGCAGGCCGTCAGACGTCACGCCTCCAGGATTACACTCTCTTGGCCACTTCCTCTGCGCCTTTGACCCCCCCCCCCCCCCCCCACTCAGCCTACCTGGCCTTGGCTCGTAAATCTCGCCCTCTTCATCACGACCATAAGCATCTCCCTCGTCTTTCCCATCCGCAGCTCTTCTGCGGCATAATTTACAACATCTGTAAAAAAAAAAAAAAAAAAAAGCTTAATTGTACAGCAGGGCTGTTCAGCTGGCGGCCCAGGGGGAAAATCCTGCCTGGGAATGACTCCAGAATGACGCCTCGAGATCATTTAAAAACCTGGGAAAGGACTTTTTACAGCAAATTCCTAAAGACACTAGAACAGGGGTCGGCAACCCAAAACGTTGAAAGAGCCATATTGGACCAAAAATACAAAAAAAAACGAATCTTATAATGAAGACAACACATGACACAAGTGTCGATATTAGCTATAATAGCCAACTATCAAAATTACCTTAAAAGTCTTATATAGGTCGTATAATGAAGGCAACACATGACATAAATGTCTATATTATCTATAATAGCCTACTATCAAAATGACTTTAAAAGTCTTATATGAGTCTTATAATGATGGCAACACATGACATAAGTGTCTATATTAGCTATAATAGCCTACTATCGATAATTACTTTAAAAGTCTTATATAGGTCTTATAATCAAGGCAACACATGACATAAGTGTCTATATTAGCTATAATAGCCTACTATCAAAATGGCTTTAAAAGTCTTATATAGGTCTTATAATCAAGGCAACACATGACATAAGTGTCGATATTAGCTATAATAGCCTACTATTGAAATGACTTTAAAAGTCTTATATTGGTCTTATAATCAACGCAACACATGACATAAGTGTCTATATTTGTTATAATAGCCTACTATCAAAATGACTAAAAGTCTTATATAAGTCTTATAATGAAGGCAACACATGACATAAGTGTCTATATTAGCTATAATAGCCTACTATCGAAATGACTTATATTATATATAATAGCCTACTATCGAAATTACTTTAAAAATCTTATATAGGTCTTATAATCAAGGCAACACATGACATAAGTGTCGATATTAGCTATAATAGCCTACTATCGAAATTACTTTAAAAGTCTTATATAAGTCTTATAATGAAGGCAACACATGCCGTAAGTGTCTATATTAGCTATAATAGCCTACTATCGAAATTACTTTAAAAATCTTATATAGGTCTTATAATCAAGGCAACACATGACATAAGTGTCGATATTAGCTATAATAGCCTACTATCAAAATGACTAAAAGTCTTATATAAGTCTTATAATGAAGGCAACACGTCATAAGTGTCTATATTAGCTATAATAGCCTACTATCGAAATTACTTAAAAAGTTTTTTATAGGTCTTATAATCAAGGCAACACATGACATAAGTGTCGATGTTAGCTATAATAGCCTACTATCAACATGACTTTAAAAGTCTTAAATAAATCTTATAATGAAGGCAACACATGACATAAGTGTCTATATTAGCTATAATAGCCTACTATCGAAATTACTTTAAAAGTCTTAAATAAGTCTTATAATGAAGGCAACACATGCCATAAGTGTCTATATTATCTATAATAGCCTAGTATCAAAATTACTTTAAAATCTTATATAAGTCTTATAATGAAGGCAACACGGGACATGACAATCATTGGCACTTTAACTTTATCTTAATAAGTGTCGATATTAGCTATAATAGCCCACTATCAAAATGACTTTAAAAGTCTTATATAAGTCTTTTAATGAAGGCAACACATGACGTAAGTGTCTATATTAGCTATAATAGCCTACTATCGAAATGACTTAAAAAGTCCTATATAAGTCTTATAATGAAGGCAACACATGACGTAAGTGTCTATATTAGCTACAATAGCCTACTATCGAAATTACTTTAAAAGTCTTATATAAGTCTTATAATGAAGGCAACACATGCCATAAGTGTCTATATTATCTATAATAGCCTAGTATCAAAAATACTTTAAAAGTCTTATATAAGTCTTATAATGAAGGCAACACATGACATGACAATCATTGGCACTTTAACTTTAACTAAATAAGTGTCGATATTAGCTATAATAGCCTACTATCAAAATGGCTTTAAAAGTCTTATATAGGTCTTATAATCAAGGCAACACATGACATAAGTGTCGATATTAGCTATAATAGCCTACTATTGAAATGACTTTAAAAGTCTTATATTGGTCTTATAATCAACGCAACACATGACATAAGTGTCTATATTTGTTATAATAGCCTACTATCAAAATGACTAAAAGTCTTATATAAGTCTTATAATGAAGGCAACACATGACATAAGTGTCTATATTAGCTATAATAGCCTACTATCGAAATGACTTATATTATATATAATAGCCTACTATCGAAATTACTTTAAAAATCTTATATAGGTCTTATAATCAAGGCAACACATGACATAAGTGTCGATATTAGCTATAATAGCCTACTATCGAAATTACTTTAAAAGTCTTATATAAGTCTTATAATGAAGGCAACACATGCCGTAAGTGTCTATATTAGCTATAATAGCCTACTATCGAAATTACTTTAAAAATCTTATATAGGTCTTATAATCAAGGCAACACATGACATAAGTGTCGATATTAGCTATAATAGCCTACTATCAAAATGACTAAAAGTCTTATATAAGTCTTATAATGAAGGCAACACGTCATAAGTGTCTATATTAGCTATAATAGCCTACTATCGAAATTACTTAAAAAGTTTTTTATAGGTCTTATAATCAAGGCAACACATGACATACCGTATTTTCCGCACTATAAGGCGCACCGGATTATTAGCCGCACCTTCTATGAATTACATATTTCATAATTTTGTCCACCAATAAGCCGCCCCGGACTAAAAGCCGCGCCTAGCTGCGCTAAAGTGAATGTCAAAAAAACGCTGCGCTAAAGTGAATGTCAAAAAAACAGTCAGATAGTTCAGTCAAACTTTAATAATATATTGAAAACCAGCGTTCTAACAACTCTGTCCCAAAATGTACGCAAATGTGCAATCACAAACATAGTAAAATTCAAAATGGTGTAGAACAATAGCAACATAATGTTGCTCGAACGTTAATGTCACAACACACAAAATAAACATAGCGCTCACCTTCTGAAGTTATTCTTCATTCGTAAATCCTTCGAATTCTTCGTCTTCGGTGTCCGAATTGAAAAGTTGGGCGAATACGGGATCCAAAATGGCCGGTTCCGTCTCGTCGAAGTCACCGGAGTCAGTGTCGCTGTTGTTGTGCAGCAGTTCTGTGAATCCTGCCTTCCGGAAAGGTCGGACCACAGTTGTGACCGAAACTATCTGCCCAGGCATTTACGATCCACTGGCAGATGTTGGCGTATGTCGACCGGCGCTATCTGCCCGTCTTAGTGAAGGTGTGTTCGCCTTCGGAGCTGTGTGAAAAAAGCCACCCGGCTTCTTCGCGTAAACTTCCCTTAACCACTCGCTCATCTTTTCTTCATCCATCCATCCCTTCGAGTTAGCTTTTATGATGACGCCGGCTGGAAAGGTCTCTTTTGGATGGGTGGAAGTTAGCATGGCAAGCTAGAACCACAGTGAAGGATGACTTCTCATTCCCTGTGGAGCGAATATTCACCGTACGTGCTCCCGTTCCACAGTGCGGTTCAGTTGCTGTGAAATACGGTAGTAATCCGTGTGCGGATGGAGAGATTGCGTCTTTTTATGAACCGGATCGTTTTGTAGGAGCCATTTTGTGGTCTTTACAGATGTAAACAGGAAATGAAACGTACGGTGATATCCGCGCGTTTTTTCTTCTTCTTCCGGGGGCGGGTGAAGCGCTTCCTGTTCTATGGGGGCGGGTGAAGCGCTTCCTGTTCTATGGGGGCGAGTGCTTTCATTGGCGGTTGCTTGCGTAGAAGAAGAAGCGCTTCCTGTTCTACCGGGAAAAAAGATGGCGGCTGTTTACCGAAGTTGCGAGACCGAAACTTTATGAAAATTAATCGTAATAAAGCGCACCGGGTTATTAGGCGCACTGTCAGCTTTTGAGAAAAATTGTGGTTTTTAGGTGCGCCTTATAGTGCGGAAAATACGGTAAGTGTCGATGTTAGCTATAATAGCCTACTATCAACATGACTTTAAAAGTCTTAAATAAATCTTATAATGAAGGCAACACATGACATAAGTGTCTATATTAGCTATAATAGCCTACTATCGAAATTACTTTAAAAGTCTTAAATAAGTCTTATAATGAAGGCAACACATGCCATAAGTGTCTATATTATCTATAATAGCCTAGTATCAAAATTACTTTAAAATCTTATATAAGTCTTATAATGAAGGCAACACGGGACATGACAATCATTGGCACTTTAACTTTATCTTAATAAGTGTCGATATTAGCTATAATAGCCCACTATCAAAATGACTTTAAAAGTCTTATATAAGTCTTTTAATGAAGGCAACACATGACGTAAGTGTCTATATTAGCTATAATAGCCTACTATCGAAATGACTTAAAAAGTCCTATATAAGTCTTATAATGAAGGCAACACATGACGTAAGTGTCTATATTAGCTACAATAGCCTACTATCGAAATTACTTTAAAAGTCTTATATAAGTCTTATAATGAAGGCAACACATGCCATAAGTGTCTATATTATCTATAATAGCCTAGTATCAAAAATACTTTAAAAGTCTTATATAAGTCTTATAATGAAGGCAACACATGACATGACAATCATTGGCACTTTAACTTTAACTAAATAAGTGTCGATATTAGCTATAATAGCCTACTATCAAAATGACTTTAAAAGTCTTATATAGGTCTTATAATCAAGACAACACATGACATAAGTGTCTATATTAGCTATAATAGCCTACTATCGAAATTACTTTAAAAGTCTTATATAAGTCTTTTAATGAAGGCAACACATGACATAAGTGTCTATATTAGCTATAATAGCCTACTATCGAAATGACTTAAAAAGTCCTATATAAGTCTTATAATGAAGGCAACACATGACGTAAGTGTCTATATTAGCTATAATAGCCCACAATCAAAATTACTTTAAAAGTCTTATATAAGTCTTATAATGAAGGCAACACATGACGTAAGTGTCTATATTAGCTATAATAGCCTACTATCAAAATGACTGCGTCGCAGGCTAAAGCAAATCTTCGTTGACAGAAATGTTGAAATGTAATATTTATTCTAAACATTTCTACAACATTAGAAACCATTAGTTAGTCAGAGGCTACTCAGAAGGTGAGATAACTCCTGGAAATTATTGGCTTTTAATGGCCAAAGGTATAGATGTGTGTGTCCAAGTTTAAGGAAACGGCAGACTGTCTTCTTCGAGTGGATTTATTATAATCTTTGGCGAGCTAGGTAATGTTTGCTGTGGACCGGAACAACATGGCAACATTTGCTGTGGTCTGGAACAATGTGGTAACGTTTGCTGTGGTCTGGAACAACATGGCACACAAACAACTATCTGAATTGCAGCCAATATTGCATACAGATAATGTGTCATGAGACATGCAAAACGAAATTATATACGAAGAGGATAAAAGTAAAGGATATTAAATGAGCTCAAATATACCTACAAATGAGGCATAATGTTGCACTATGTACATACAGCTAGCCTAAATAGCATGTTAGCATTGATTAGCTTGCACTGACCAAATATGCCTGACTAGGTCTCCAACAAGTCAATAACATCAACAAAGTGCACCTTTCTGCATTCACGCACAGTATGAAACTTTTGTTGGACAAAATGAGACAAAAAAAAGGAGCCTATCTCAGCTGCATTCCGGCGGAAGGCAGTGTATACCCTGGACAGGTCGCCACCTCATCACAGGGCCATGACACAAAATTATTTAATCATTTAATTATTGATTTATTTAATTATTACAAGGGTCTATTTCTTATTTAAATATTTTACAATTCAATTAGTTGTTTACTAATGAATTGGTTTATCAATTACTTTATCATTTGATAATTATTTCACAATTTAATTAATCCTTTCAAGATTTATTTCATTATTTAATAATTTGATGATGTGTTTAATTATTTCTTGATCTAATTAATTATTTTAAGAATCAATTAATTATTTCATGATTTAATGATTTTTTATTTATTTAATGAATGTCTTTACAACTTGAATAATTATTTCATAATTTAATGGTTTATTTGATTATTTAATAAAGATGCTTGTCAGTGCTTCATGAATTAATTTTATACGTTATCATAAGTCCATCGAAACATATTTAGGTTTATTAAGCACTTATTTCTTGCTCTTGGTGTATCATGTTAAGAAATGCAGTTTATTTTCCGTAATGGAGGTGATTATTATTAGCTTGGGATAGTAGCTCCACAATGTGTATGGAGATACACAATGAGTTGCTAGCCACTTGTCAGCCGGGGGGGGTCTAAAAATAAATACAGTGTCCTCGGCGTTTGTGATTGGCATTAAAAGGCGATCACACTATTTCTCATAAAAATTGTCCGACACTGTTTGGCGTTCGATCAATCGGCACATGCCTAGTTCAACCAAAGAGTCACCCTTTCACAAAATGTTGTGAAAAGTGATGATGTATCTTTTGCATAATCCTGCTAACTAACAACTATACTCAATCAACTAAGCAATCACAGCCCTTTAAGGCTATTTTTACATATGACTGTCTGTTTTTCGTCTGTAAAGAACACAAGTCTGTGTGGTGTATGTAGAACATCTTGCAAACGTAATTGACTTGTTTAAAAAAATGTCATCTCCTTCAATGAGGATTTTGCTCTGGGAGAAATTAAATCCTCAAATGGGCCTTTGGGGTGTTGTTGAGGCCAACTGTAGTGTATGGAATGTCTTTTGCGTCATTTCCATTTCTGAGTACAACTCAATCCCGCTATACTAGTTAAAGCACTCTGACTGCCATTGTGCTGATGTTGAAAAATGAATAACCATCGTATTAGTCATAGTATGATCAAATAAAATGTATGTTAGGTGCTATAAAAATCTCTCGATTAGTCGCCTAGGTGTGTTATACCATAGCTTCAAGTAAATGTATTTTGCCGAGACAATCACTGAAAAATATGTTGAAGAGGTTCATTTAGCCTACTAATGTGTATTTATAAACCAATATAAGATTTTTAAAGTCATTTTGATAGTAGGCTATTATAGCTAATATCGACACTTATGTCATGTGTTGCCTTTTATAAACCTTACTAGCCTATATAAATCAACCATTTATAAATCACTGAAAAACTATCATTAATATTTGCTGCTGTAAACATGTCAACAAAAACTAAGTTTTAACATGTTTAGCATAGGGTTGTCCCGATACCAATTATTTGGTACCAAAATATATATTGATACTTTTCGATACTTTTCTAAATAAAGGGAAATACAAAAAACTTCAATATTGGCTTTATTTTTTATTTTAATTCTTACATTACATTAAACATGTGTTTACCATTGCACTCAAAGAACAATTTTAGAAGGTTAAAATATAAATTAAAAGGCATTAAACACATCAGGCTTTTTTTGTTGTACTCAAAGAACAATTTGCAATATTTCCATATTACATATAGTTTGCCATGATTAAGGATTAGGTTAGAATAGAATATATTGACATTATATTAAATTTATGGTTGCCAATCCTGACAATTATTAGTAAATACTAAAAACTAAACTATGGATAAAAGTACACAGATAAGACATGTGGCAGGTAAAACACACATTGTTAAATCTAAAAATACAAATTGTAAAAATTTGTTGCAAAATTCTGTCATTTCACTTGCATTAGTTGACTCTAATTCAGTGGTTTTAACTCCGCTAATATTTGGCATCAAGCCAAGCAGCTTTCGTCTTCCAACGTCTCACTCTTCCTTTGTGCTCGCTTCTATAACCAGCAGTATATTCAGCTTCAAAAATATAAAATGGTAAATCCTAATGTGTCCAAAAATATTTGTCTTCGTTGTCTTCAACCAAGTCTGCCATGATTAGAAAAAACGCTCGTGTCTGATTCCGAAAGTAGGAACACAAGTTGATTCCAGAAGTCAGATATGTGCTGCTATGGAAACGGAAGTCAATGCGTGGAAAATATCAGTCCCGGAAATTATTAAAATGATCAAAATACAGTAAATATTGAACATATTCCATATGATATGTCTGTTACTACATTATATATATACTTGCTTGCAGTGTATATATAAAACGTTGCTGGAGGGTTTTGAAGTTGTTTTAGAGGGCTTTGAAGGCAACAACCATGACTCCCATTAGCCACATCTTTCAAGAGTTTTTTTTATCTTCCTTAAAATCACTTTTTAAAAAAAAGACGTGTGTTCTTGTCTCTCATAATGATTGTGAACGGTAGGCAAAATTCCCAAAAAAGTGCAGTTCCCCTTTAAGTTTGTGAAAAAAAACTATGTCTTTTACTGACCGGTTCCCCCAGATAAGACCTCGTTTCTTCCATTTTGGAAGATTGAGTGTGTAAACTAGGGGTTCCTAGTGGCGCAGCAGGAAGGTACAAACACAGCTTTCAGCGCGCTCAGTGACACTTCTTCCTCAATCACTTGTCCATTTGGTTATGGTTATGGTTTAAGTATTTTTCATACATGCTATACAGATGGGTGAACATTTTAATGTAGTTTGATCAAATTTGAATGGATTTATTTTAGTACAAAAATTCAAATTAAAGGTTTAAAATCTGGACTCGCAAGTGTCCTACTTTTTTTTTTTTCATATCCTGCACAACCTATTGTCAGTCGCAAATGCGACTAAAATGCTCGCACCGTACAGCCCTGAAACATCTTGGGATTGTAACTGCATGCAAAATCTACTGTGTAGCATTTACAAACAAGACTTACAAGATATAAAAAGTGATCTTAATCATCTCATCTTTAAATGTTCTATTAAAAATTTGATTCTATAACTAAATAATTAACATTTATTAACACATACACAAATACCAACAATTGGTACTGTTGAGTACCGGTATCAATTCCCAGGTAGCAGGAATCGAAACTGCATTGGTTTGAATGTAAAAGGTACTTCTCCCTATAGTGTATACGTAAAAAGTGGATAAAGTACACAATAACACTTCTTGGAGCCACACGGACAAACACAGTTCATTAGCATCACTGTAGGGCTTTTCCTAAAAGCACCTTTTAACTCCAATGCAAGATCCAATATACTATTGTGGGACCTCTGAGACTTCTCACTGAATTGTACTTGGTATTACGCTAAATACTTTTTTAGTTTCAATATTTTAATGTGAAAGGCTGATATTCTGTCACGGGTCTCTTATTTAGGTAGTCAACTGCCATAAAGAGAACATATTTTCCACTTAAGGATGTATTCACACTCCACGATTTCATAGGGGGACGAAACAGCTCTCCAGTTGGTCACAAAGGTCACACTCTAACTGTCCTGAAACTGTAATCTAAAAGTTTTGTGGCTGGAAAGTAACATTGGTTTTTTGGTCGGACAGTTGTCGGATAAGATGACAGCTATTTCCTCATGATGTCTGCGTGCATTACATCATCCACGCAGCACTGTCAGGTTCTGTTTATTCAATTATGCAGACAGGCCAACAGTTTTAATGCAAATACTTTTGAGCTCTCCTCGACAGGATATCTCTAAAATCCTACAAATCCTCAGTAAATCTAGTACAAATCATCTAAGCGTGTGGTGCATGTTGATCCCCACAGCGTGATCTACAGATCTACTATAAGTCCTTGTATGGCTGCAGTTGAGATGATTGGCAGCGTCCTGATGTGACTGTGTCCACTGGTGCTAGGCCTTAAAGTGTACTGCAGAAACACTCCCACATGTGTATATTCGCTACTTACACTATATTGCCAAAAGTATTTTGCCAACCATCCAAATGATCAGAATCGGGTGTCCTAATCACTTGGCCCGGCCACAGGTGTATAAAATCAAGCACTTAGGCATGGAGACTGTTTCTACAAACATTTGTGAAAGAATGGGCCGCTCTCAGGAGCTCAGTGATTTCCAGCGTGGAACTGTCATAGGATGCCACCTGCGCAACAAATCCAGTCGTGGAATTTCCTCGCTCCTAAATATTCCAAAGTCAACTGTCGGCTTTATTATAAGAAAATGGAAGAGTTTGGGAACAACAGCAACTCAGCCACCAAGTGGTAGGCCACGTAAACTGACAGAGAGGGGTCAGCGTATGCTGAAGCGCATAGTGCAAAGACTTTCTGCACAGAGCTCCAAATGTCATGTGACCTTCCAATTAGCCCACGTACAGTACGCAGAGAGCTTAATGGAATGGGTTTCCATGGCCGAGTAGCTGCATCTAAGCCATACATCACTAAGTCCAATGCAATGTGTCGGATGCAGTGGTGTAAAGCACGTCGCCACTGGACTCTAGAGCAGTGGAGACACCTTCTCTGGACTTATGGATCACACTTTTCCATCTGGGCATCTACATCAACTATATGATTTGCCTAAAAAGCTGGACAGGACATCCATCCATCCACCCATTTTCTACCGCTTATTCCCTTCGGGGTCACGGGGGCGCTGGAGCCTATCTCAGCTACAATCGGGCAGAAGGCGGGGTACACCCTGGACAAGTCGCCACAGCAGAGGCCTCCTGTTACATTGAGGATCTTTGACCATATTGTTTTTGCAGTAGGTCCATGTAAACAGCAGAGGCCTCCTGTCACATTTAGGATCTTTGACCATATTTTTCGCAGGAGGTCCACTTAAACAGCAAAGGCCTCCTCACAATGAGGATCTCTGACCATATTTTTTGCACAAAGACCACGTAAACAGCAAAGTCCTCCTCTCACATTGAGGATCCTTGACCACATTTTTTTCAGGTGGTCCATGTAAACAGCAGAAGCCTCCTGTCAAATTGAGGATCTTTGACAATATGTTTTGCAGGAGGTCCACGTAAACAGCAGACGCCTCCTGTCACATTGAGGTTCTTTGACCATACTTTTTGCAGGAGGTCCACGTAAACAGCAGAGGCCTTCTGTCATATTGAGGATCTTTGACCACATTTTTTGCACAAGGTCCATGTAAACAGCAGAGGCCTCCTGTCACATTGAGGTTCTTTGACCATATTTTTTGCAGGAGGTCACTGGACAGGACAAAAAAAAATATATATATATTTTTTAAATTAAACAAACAAAAAAAAAAAAAAAAAAAAAAAACGTTTCCATCTGACAATCGAATGGACGAGTCTGGGTTTGGAGGTTGCCAGGAGAACGGTACATTTCGGACTGCATTGTGCCGAATGAATTATGTGAAATTTGGTGGAGGAGGAATTATGGTATGGGGTTGTTTTTCAGGACTTGGGCTTGGCCTCTTAGTTCCAGTGAAAGGAACTTTGAATGCTCCAGGATACCAAAACATTTTGGACAATTCCATGCTCCCAACCTTCTGGGAACAGTTTGGAACGGGCCCCTTCCTCTTCCAACATGACTGTGCACCAGTGCACAAAGCAAGGTCCTTAAAGACATGGATGACAGAGTCTGGTGTGGATGAACTTGACTGGCCTGCACAGAGTCCTGACCTGAACACCTTTTGGATAAAAAAGAACGGAGACTGAGAGCCAGGCCTTCTCGACCAACATCAATGTGTGACCTCGCCAATGCGTTTTTGGAAGAATGGTGGACAATTCCTATAAACACACTCCGCAACCTTGTGGACAGCCTTCCCAGAAGAGTTGAAGCTTTAATAGCAGCAAAAGGTGGACCGACATCATATTGAACCCTATGGGTTAGGAATGGGACGGCACTCCAAGTTCATATGTGAGTCAAGGCAGGTGGCCAAATACCTTTGGCAATATAGTGTAATTGGTTCACACAAGTTGTATCCGAAATGATGATGCTTGAAAAAGTAATCATTGGAAATCATCACTTAGTGCTGTTTACTCCAAGGCCGCTGTTTGTTCCGTTTTAATGGCCAAATATGATGAACGACTGCGTCTCCATGTTGTAAAAGTCAAGGACAGAAAAGCAGTAGATCTGCATGTACCATCTCAGTTGTACATGCTAAAATACAGCTGGGTAGCATATACCCGTTCAAGAGCACACACATGGTGACAGAACACTAACGCTGATGGGTTGCCACTTACGTAAAAGGTGGGAAAAAGAGGGATGCAGGGTGGATGAGTAAAAAAAAAAAAAAACAGAATGGGCTCTGATGGGGTGGAACTCAGTCTGGGGCCGGGAAAAAAACTCAATAGACACTAGTGTTGTCCCGATAACAATATTTTGGTACCGGAACCAAAATTATTTCGATACTTTTCGGTACTTTTCTAAATAAAGGGGACCACAAAAATTGCATTGTTGGCTTAATTTTAACAAAAAATCTTAGGGTACATTAAACATATGTTTCTTATTGCAAGTTTGTCCTCAAATAAAATAGTGAACATACAAGACAACTTGTCTTTTAGTAGTAAGTAAACAAACAAAAGCTCCTAATTTAGTCTGCTGACATATGCAGTAACATATTGTGTCATTTTCTATTCTTTTATTTTGTCAACATTATTAAGGACAAGTGGTAGAAAATGAATTATTTATCTACTTGTTCATTTACTGTTAATATCTGCTTAATTTCTCTTATAACATGTTCTATCTACACTTCTGTTAAAATGTTATAATCCCTTATTCTTCTGTTGTTTGGACACTTTACATTAGTTTTGGATGATACCACAAATTTGGGTATCAATCCGATACCAAGTCGTTACAGGATCATACATTGGTCCTATTCAAAGTCCTCACATGTCCTAGGACATATTTCCTGAGTTTATAAACATAATATAATTTTTTTTTAAACGAAAGAAGATTTTGTGATGCCAAAAAAATCGACATACTCATAGTAGTATCGACGAGATACGCTACTGTACTTGGTATCATTACAGCGGATTTTAGGTGTAGATCCACCAATGGCGTTTGTTTACATTTTGACAGTGTGTAGTGTTTAGCTATTCTCGTCCTGCGGGGATGATACTTGTAAGAAACTTACCGGTACTTTTCAGAGGCGGTATAGTACGGAATACGATTCATTAGTATTGCGGTGCTACACTAACACCGGTATACCGTACAACCCTAATAGACAATATAAGCACACATACACATGTGCACAGTACCTTTTTTTTGCTTGTTAAAACTCTCAAAATAAATGTAAATTTCAACTGTTAATTAATTATACACTCATTGAACTACTCAAAATGTCTATGTCTACACATTTTTTTGGTACAAACTTCCTATGGCTAAGATGCCTCATTTGAACTATTAAACTGGCCTCGACGAAATTGACAAGATCTTGGGTTTGGGGGATCCTGCTTGTCGTGACGGAGCGGTTGTTGCTGGACACATGACGGACTCTTTGGAAAAGAAGGAGTGCCGCGTGCCTGGCGACCCTGACAGTCGAGGACGTGGAGATATCCACCTTTTCGGAATTATAACAACAGGACATCTGCAGATTGGACAAAGCGTTTCTCTGGTTTGTTGACAAATTGGAAGTTGCTGGCAGTCTTCAAAGTACCCCAAAGCTGCCACAAATGATTGGAGGATGCAGGAAGAACTGTGGACACTCTTGTGATTTGGATAACGTTGGACTGTCTGCCCCGCAGGATGAATTTTGAGGACCAGTCATAGACAATTTAAAGTGAAAAGCAAATTTTATTTTCAGTCACGTATAAAACATTCTAACTTGGATTGTTTCCCTGGCTTCTAGACTCTCCTGAAGGACAGTGCAACCAAGACACAACAAACTCCCTTCTTGTCTCTCATGGACACACATCTGTTGTTGTTGACTTTGGACTGACTAGCGACTGCATGACACTAAGGCCGCGGAACAGAGACACACGGCAGGCTTACACACACACATGCATCCACAAAAATATACGCCACACACACATACCCCACCCCCCATTAAACGCCCTTGACGCGAATCCCTTAGGGGCGCCTAAAGAGCTGCAACCCGCCACCGTAGCCCCCACTCTCTCCCCTCTGTTGCTAGTCTCGAGATGTATGTTGTAATATGCATATGTGCTTTGCTATGGAGTTTTTTTACCACTCCAGACTGGGCCCCCTTAGGAGCTCAGTCTCCATTGTATTTTTTTACTCATCCTTCCCCAGCGTTGACTTTTTTCCCCTCTTTTGTGGCGACCCATCAGCGTTCTTGTTCTGTACCCCTGTACACTGTTTGTGTACAGGGGTACACGAAAATTCTACTGATTAATAAAGAGTGTGGTGAAGTACAATATGGAGATATTTGGGCTTCAAAACTAACGATAAAGGTGACGTTTTAGACAAGGAAGCGCCGCGCTTCAAGTGTTGCTTTAAAACACGCCTCACCAAATGTGGCGATTAGTATTAGCACCTTTGCTTCAAACTTAGGTCAACATCTAAATGATAAGCATTAAGATCTACACAAGGAGTTATAAAGAGTGACAGATAATAATGTAGTTGTTACACCTGTACAGCTGTTCGGCTAGTCGAGGAGCACTGGGGAGACGTTCCTTCCAGGGCAGATGTGTTCGTCGGGGGTAACACCCTTCACTTTACCCGGCAATGGGTCTGCTAAGCTCAGCTTTCCGGTCAGAATTTGCGGCCGCCGATGTGTGACAATCTGGTTGCTTTATTATTAGTTTTGAAAGCACAACCGGACCCGTTCATCACTCTATTACGCAGTACATGCGCTACTGCTCTCTCTCTTTGCTCACCCACTCACTCACCGACGTCACTCAGACGATAAGTTGACATTCTCGCAGACACACATACTTTACGCTACTCACTTAAGTTAACCAGCTCCTCTGTTGTGCACATGTAGCTGCGTAACATGTAGATACATAACATGTAGATGCGTAGACGTGCACACAGCTGCTTGGCTTGATGCCAAATATTATCGAAGTTAGGAAATTGCTACAATTTGTGTTTTATCTTTAACAAGTGTGTGTTTTACCTGCTACATGGCTTATCTGGGTACATTTATCCATAGTTTTATTTTTAGTTTTGGCTTGTGCAGCCCTTTGAGACACTCGTGATTTAGGGCTATATAAGTAAACATCGATTGTTTGTCTAATCTTGAACGGGTTTGTGCTGAAAACAAAGTTTCGTTGTACTTGTGCAATGACAATAAAGACCTACCTTGAGTGTTTTTTACATCAGGATTGTGTTTGATTTCCAGAGCTCTCACAGTATTTTCTTTTTTGACAAAAATTGCAGTTCGGAGGTCACTTCAAAGAAGACATTAAGTGAACGTCTACAAAGTCATCCCAGTGGGTCCTTGACACAACTTGAAACTCTCACAAGTCAACTAGAAAGCCGTGACCTTTGACCCACCACGAAGCTTCAAATCAATAATAGGCCGCGCTGTCTCTTGGCCCCGCTGCCCCGACTTGCCCTGGGGCTTACGGTGGGAAACACCCCCGATAAATAAAGTCGTACACGTCGAAGAGTCGTAGCTGTTAGTTGAACATCGCCAGGTTCTGTTACTGGCTACGATTGGACATGAAATGCAACACATTGGAGGCTGCTAATATACTTTTTGACAGTAAACCAAGGTTGCAAAGATAACCACTGATGCTCTGCCTCCAAGAAGCAGCAATAAATCACGTTTTAAATATCTTATTATATGGTAATGGTTGTGGTTGTTTAAAGGGGACAAGCTGTCACTGCTGCGTTAAACCACTTTACAAGCACACAGCCTTAACCTGCTTGTAGCCCGGAGGTCATGAGTAATTCAGGGTTTCACTTTTTCCAAGGATAGCGCTCAGCTTCCGGTGTTTTCTGCTCTTTCTATTCCTGTTTTCCCTTTTTTTTCTTCAAACTAGCAACTTGCATTTCTGCTTTCTCTGACCAAACGGTATTTTCAAGTGGACTATATAACACATTAACATAGCAACGGATGACACCATCGTCATGTTTTATGGCAGGGATGTATTTTATGCAGCCACAGATGACATCGCACCATCGCCGCCTTCCCTGCCTGCATCTTTATTGCTCGCCGCTTTAGTGACAGAATGAAAACGGGACGTAAAAATGTGTTATAACTTAAAAAGACCCGGACAATACAGTGCTTGGAGAGACTTTCTACACAACGTTGGAGTGTGTCTGTGGGATTCTTTTGTCCATTTGTGAGGTCAGAGGTCACTGTCGGGTCACTATCTTTGCTCGAGGTCATCCCAAAGGGGCTTGAACCGCACCATGCTCACCCGAGCATGACTTTTTGGCACTGGGCCTAGCTGCAGCAAAAAAAAAAAAAAGGCCTTCAGCAAACTCTTCGAAATGCCCATTGAGAATCTAGCTAACACTATCAACACTGCTTATGCAGCATCTCACAGCACTCATAATGCAGCTGACATTTGTCGGACAAAGTGCTTTAAACGTGAATATACAGTACTTTACAGAAGTCAGTGTTCAGTCCGAGTTAGGCATAGGTATGTACCTTTTACATTTGAACCGATGTCATGTCGAGGTCGCATAGTTTCGCGGTGGTCATTTCTGTTACGGCTCCAGAACCCGCCGCTGCTCAGACTGCAATGCGCTCATCTGGACACGCCCACGGGCGTAAATCTCCTGCCGCGTGGCTGCGCTCACTCAGAAATCAACGCACCGGACACCGATGAGGACGCCGCTCACTATTTAGACCAGCGCGTCCGGTGTTCCAGTGCCAGAACGTAGCTACCTGTCATCTTTATTGGCGGTCACTCGAAGCGAGTATGACAATCCTCCTGGTAGGGGGGTATCCCTTTATGGAGGATGCCTGTGCGTGACTTTGTTTAACATGGGGAGACTGGTGCACAGACAGTCACCACACGATCCTTGACAGATCCGGGTCAGGGTCCAGTGGCATGGAGTCCAAGACGACCGAGGACCCTTTTCTACTGCAGCCTTCATCCGCCATCCCAGCCGTTGTGACGCTCCATAGGTTTAGCAATCATTCTCTGCCTGTTCCACCGTTGAGGTCTTGGATTGTTATTTCCCCATAACTGGGCCCACATGGATGTGGGGGTGCCTTCTTCCGCCATCGCAGCCGTTGTGGTGGTTCTTACATTTACCGTCTTCCGCCTGCTCCGCCGTTGAGGTCTTCACCGTATCCCTGGCTAGGGGGCAGTCAGGTACTAGGCCTTTGCCAAGGGCCACCTGGGGTAACAGTAGTAAAGGGTTTAACCTCCTAGTGCCCCAAGACCCCTTAGAGGAGCCTCCACTGCCGGACGCACTTTAACGTCATGCCCAGGACCAGGTAGCTACTACAATACAATACAGATAGCTACTAGTAGCTACCTGTATTGTGCAGTAAGCCCACATGTCTCTAGCTCTGTGTTTCCCCTCCTCTGTGCTCATTGTGTCTTGTCCTGTGTCGTCATCTTGCAGCTCCTCTCTGTCTCCTGGATTCGAGCTGTGTGTCTCGTCTTCCCGTACTCCCCTTGGACTTCTTGCTGCCTTCCCGGATCTCGACCTTTCGCCTGCCCACGGACATTGACGCCTCTCTCCAGCCCTCAACCTCTCGCAAGCCCACAGTGTTCCGAGCATGCTTTGCCCTCTCTGGAGTTTCGCATTCTTCACAACACGCACCTTCAACACCAGTCGGTAACACTCAAGTTAATCGCAGCACATAGTCGCACACCACATATTTTGGTTAGTTGCATACTTCATACTCACAAGGATGAACACAGATCTGGGACTTCTCAATAGATGTATTTCAGAAGGCGGGGTCTTGTAAAAAAAAAAATTGTGATTGGATGAACCACTTGTCCGTTATCTTGAATGACGTGCTACTTCAACCACTCACATCGAAATCAAACCGTGACGCTGATGAGAGCAACGCTGGGAAATCCAAAAGAGAACAGCCGACATATTGGATAACAACAGAGCGAAAAGTTCTCTGTTCATCTTTTAAAGAATTAATATTCGATAGATTCGACAAAACAGTTGCAATAGCAGAATCCATGTCAGCACACAACTCCCCGCCATTGTTGTTTGAATCAAACAGTCGCTTCGGCGCTACGTCACATCTATGAAATTCCGCCTGGCTATCCTGATTGGTTCAATATTTTTTGCTATCTTGAAGGAGTTTGCTTCGCCCTCGATCCCAGCTTCTTGTGTGGAGCTCAGCAAACTACAAGGATCAGGCAAGAGACAGGTTAGGTAAAAATACAAAAAAAGGAAATCCTGCGTATAGCATGAGAAGCTTTGGCAAAGCTTAACAATAAGACTAACAAACCAAAACAGGAGCAAGAAGCAAGTAGAACCAACGTAACTGTTGCGTGTTGCGAATAAGACTGCCAGGCAGAGTATGGCCCGAGGCAGGAATAAATAGCTCTCCGATTAGTGACCGGGAGCAGGTGAGCTTCCCGACCACTAATCAGAGGCAGGTGACAAAAATCAGCACCCATGGCTACAAGGGAGCTGATACAGAACTATTCACCAACTAAAGTAATATCAAACTAAACAAAACATGATCCGGCTGTGGATCATGACAGTAAGGGGCGGATTCCAGACGTCCTAGAAAAACAAAAACTGAAAAAGTTCAAAGTCACAGGAGGGCGGAGGGAGGACTAGGCGGTGGGTCGCCTGGCCATATGTCCTCGCAACCAGGAGGGAGGAATCAGATGGGGAGTAGACCACGGAATGGCCATATTTGTGGCCAATGAGCCGATGAGCGTGAGCAGCACCAGAGCCTCAACAGCCGGCAAGTCTTACGGCCAAGTTCTGGCTGTCGCTGCTGATGACGCAGAGGGCGTCCATGAATTGACCACATACATAGCCAACGAGGAGGCTGACGTGGGCGACAATATCCGACAATAGCCAATAAGACTATCAAACCAAAACAGGAACAAGAAGCAAGTAGAATCAACGTAACTGTCGTGTGTTGCAAATAAAACTGCCAGCCAGGCATAAATAGCTCTCTGATTAGTGACCGCGAGCAGATGAGCGTCCTGACCACTAATCAGAGGCAGGTGACAAAAATCAGCACCCATGGCTGCAAAGCAAACAAACAATGGTGCTGAAACAGAACTAATCACCAACTAAAGAAATATCAAACTAGGGGAGACCGGATGCAATGGACGTTGAGTGGGTCTAGCATAATATTGTGAAAGTCTAGTCCATAGTGGATCTAACATAATAGTGAGAGTCCAGTCCATAGTGGGGCCAGTAGGAGACCATACCAAGCGGAGACGGGCCAGCAGCGCAGAGATGTCCCCAACCAATGCACAGGCGAGCGGTCCACCCTGGGTCCTGACTCTGGACAGCCAGCACTTCATCCATGGCCACCGGATCTGTGCCCCCCCTTCTACAAGGGAGAGGGGGGCAGAGGAGAAAAGAAAAGAAATGGCAGATCAACTGGTCTAAAAAGGGGTGGCTATTTAAAGGCTAGAGTATACACAAATGAGTTTTAAGATGGGACTTAAATGCTTCTACTGAGGTAGCATCTCTAACTGTTACAGGGAGGGCATTCCATAGTACTGGAGCCCGAATAGAAAACGCTCTATAGCCCGCAGACTTTTTTTGGGCTCTGGGAATCACTAATAAGCCGGAGTTCTAGAGTTATCATGTTACCCACCTGCCAGTTGTTTACAAAATAATGGCCGTGTTGAGTCATTTTCAGCTACACGCTGTACACTGACTGCTCTAAAGTGTCATTTCTGAATTATTGTCGCTTGCAAAAATATACCGAGTTCTTCCTGACTTTGGAAGACAGACCAGCCCAGTTTAGTCTGGCAAATTCAGTAAAGGTTGCGATGATGAGCATGGAGCCTGTGTGGCAATATATCACACAGCTGCAGTGCAGCGTAAGAACTGTCAAGCCGTCATGCATTAACCTCGCCCGCGGAGGCAAACCTGCTGGAGATGTTAGGAGAATCCATAACAGCGGAAAGATTCATCTGAGAATATCAGATAAACAGACCTCCTGCTTAAAGATGTTTGCAGATTTCCTCCCAATCTAATAACCACAATCAAAAAGACGTCGCAGTTATTTCTTTAACGTTGTGTTTATTTTTCTTCTTGCATCTGCTTTCTCGCTCTCAGTTGCAGTTTGCTACAACAAAGTCCTCTTGCCTGTAATATGGGTCTACTGGAAAAGTGAATGGAGCATGTAGGGGGAGGAGGAGGAGGGTGTTTTCTGTGCCTCGGAGACAACAGCTGAGGGGCATTAGGCTATTTTTGTTCTCCCCCGTTGTGTCTCACAAGGAGGTTGGCTCATTCACTCACAGTCAGGGATCGCACATATTTCAACTATACATCACCCACTGTACTTGTGGAGCAATGCTGTGTTCCACTCATGCTTTATTCGCCAGCACGACGATTGAAATCATATTCTAGTGCTTACATGTGTATGCCCAAAAGTCTGCATTAGAGGATTGTGGAAGTGTTATTTTTAGGGAACCCTGGGTACTTCACAAACCTGCACTCTCAGGCCTCAAACCCTGAAACTAAATCCTCAAGACTTCATAAATGAAAGAGCAAACCAAAATTAGAAGGAGGTTGAATGTAAGCAGAAATTATCACTGGGGTGTAAAAAAATGAATCCTGCAAATACTTGGGGTGGGAAATTTTTAGTGCTGTCCCGATACCAATATTTGTATTTTGATACTTTTTGGTACTTTTCTAAATAAAGAGCACCACAAAAAAATTGCATTATTGGTTTTATTTGAACAAAAAAGCCTATGGTACATTAAACATATGTTTCTTATTGCAAGTTTGTCCTTAAATAAAATAGTGAACATACAAGACAACTTGTTTTTTAGTAGTAAGTAAGCAAACAAAGGCTTCTAATTAGTCTGCTGACATATGCAGTAACATATTGTGTCATTTATCATTCTATTATTTTGTCAACATTATTAAGGGACAAGTGGTAGAAAATGAATTATTTGCCTACTTGTTCATTTACTGTTAATATCTGCTTACTTTCTCTTTTAACATGTTCTATCTACACTTCTGTTAAAATGTAATTATCTCTTATTCTTCTGTTGTTTGATACTTTACATTAGTTTTGGATGACATTTTGGCATCAATCCGATACCAAGTAGTTACAGGATCATACAGTGGTCATATGTCCTCATGTGTCCAGGGACACACTTCCTGAGTTTATAAACATAATATAAATTTAAATAAAATAAAAAGAAGATTTTGTAATGCTAAAAATATCGATGTAATCATAGTAGTATCGACTATACGCTCCTGTACTTGGTATCATTACAGTCGATATTAAGTGTAGATCCACCAATGGCGTTTGTTTACATTTTGACGCCGGTGAGCTACGGTGTGTGGTGAAGCATGTTTAGCTATTCCTCATCCTGCAGGGATGATACTTGTAAGAAACATACTTTATTTGTCGCCATGGAGACGAGGATTAGTGATTTAGAAGTAGCTAAAACACTGCAGACCGGGGATGGACTTTAGCCGCTAGCTAGCTAGCCGTGTCTTAAAACACCTTTTCCGGTGGGTGTTTCAGTGTTATAACTTCACCTTTATCTTTAGGTTTTTAAGCCAAAATGCGTCCATTCTCCCGTTTCTGTCTACACACTGTGTCTGTTTGTAAGTACTCTATGTGTGTGCGCTGCCGAACATGCTCGTCTGCTCGTAAACCAGCAATGACACGACGTGACGACGACGGGGGACGGGGGGGTGGTGGACCGGTACTTTTCGGAGGCGGTATAGTACTGAATATGATTCATTAGTTTTGCGGTACTATACTAATACCGGTATACCATACAACCCTAGCTGTTATAAATATATACTTTTTATTTTTATTGGATATTTGTCTTATAATTCATTACTTAATATGCATCAAGATGACTCTGTGCACCTTATAACGTGATCTTATTTATTATTGATATAAATATATATATATATATATATATATATATATATTTTTTTTTTTTTTTTTTTAAATAATTATTAAACCCCTGCACAAAATATTTTTGGACAATTATCATTTAATGTATACGTTTATTTACATTTTCAAATTTCACTTAATTAATAAAAAAAAGTAATTTAAATAATCTTGGTTTATACATATACTGTATGTTAATTTATCATAATATATTTGATTGTCATACTGCTTTATTAATTGAATAAATTATGTTTTTCAAGGATTGCTTTAAGCCCTGCGCAGAAATGTGTTTTAATGATTTCTTTACACGCATATATTAATAATATGTTCAATGTTTTTCCATCACTATTAATATTATTGATAATGTTGCTATTATTAATTTTATTTTGTTTTTCTTAGTACTGTATTTGTATGTCTTCTCAATTGCTTTTTTTTTTTAATTACTATCCCAAGTATTGTAAAACTGGGATTGGGTTGAATTTGGAGTCGCTCTTTATTTATTTTTTTATTATTATCATTATTAGATAAATCTACATGCTGTGTGATTTTTGTCATTAAAATAAATATTTAAAAAAAATAATAGCACATTTTCTAAAATGTGCTTTAAAAATATTTTATTCCCACTGTCCTACAATTCACACTTTTTTTTTTGTTTATCAATTTAGGTAAATTATTATTACATCAAAGCTTTTTTTTCCCACTGTACTACAATGCACACATTTGTATTAATTATTTGTTTTCATGTTATTGTATATCAATTTAGGCAAATTAGTATTACATTAGTTTTCAATGTCATATTGTTCAAACCATGTAGAACGTAAAATATAATCATGTTTATTGGATCATCATTGTTTTATTTATGGGAACAAATAGTCATTCAAGCCCTACACTACTGTATCGCCTGGCTTATTTATGTATATAATATTAGTTTTTAATGAGTTTGATTTGGTAATACTGCTCTGAAAGTATTTGTGCAAGCTCTGCACACACTTCCATTTCTTCATACGGCTATTATTTCGTCTCAACTTGTCTTTCTTAAAAAAGAACACCAAATGTGTGTCCAACATTGCATTTCCAGAATGTGCAAACGTTCCCACCCATTACAAGACAAGAGGGGGAGTGGGACTCCCATTGAGGAGATACAGTAAAGTCAAGCCCCTCCTCTGAGAGTGAGAGCTCCTCTGCAAGTTTACTTTTGCCCATTCTCCTTTTCCCCCTCAACACACACACACCCACACACACACACACACCCACACACACACACACACACACACACACACACTCACACACACAAGCAGGCGGGTTTCCTGCAGTTCACTCACAAAAACACACATGCACACACACACGAAGAAACCTATTGGATGCTACCAAAAACAGCTGTGGATCATTTTATCAAACATTTATTTGGGTTGCATGTTTTTGTTTTTTTTCACGTGGAGTTTTTCCATTCCATGTTCACCCATGCAGTTTTTGGGACCGTACACGTTTGCAAGGGAGACATGAATGACTTTGTTGTTAAATAAGTCACTCAGCTGGACTGAAGGATTGTGAGGTAAGCTTTTAACTATTTCCATGCAATAGTCGCAAACAAACTTGAGAAATCGTAATAGTGAATAAATGGTTTGTTTGATACATTAGGCATGTATTTTACATTATGTTAAGTACACAATGCATATAAAAGTCACTGTGCTAATTGACCTTAATTTGACTTTAATAGCTAAATAATGCGATTAAAATAATATGAATTGCAATATCTGCATTCACAATGTTATATTATTGTTGGCGGTAATGATTATTTACATTTTTTTAATAAATGCATCTTTACTAAGGCACACTATTTAACCTTTGTGTGGTGTTCGGGTCTGTGGGACCCCTTTTCATTTTTTATTAAAAGAAAAATGATACAATTAATTAATTTTTCAAACTGAGACTCACTGACTTTAGCTCATTTTCTGTGAAAAACATATATCAGAATGCATATTTAATGACCACACAACATACACCCACCCCCCCCTACACATTTATATTACATATAAGATGTCTGGGTCCACTGGACCCGGGGCTAATATAAGTGTGGAAATTGATGTTCTGTGTACCACACACACACAGCAGGCTTAGACAGGAGGAGGACAGAGTGTAGGTACACAGAACATCAGAGGGTCAAATGTGCGAGAAAATGAGAGCAGACAGTGTTGAAAAACAATGTTGCAACCTTGTGTGGGAACCGCAAGTGCAGAAACTCAAAAGAAGAATCCCTGTGGGATGCAGAAACTGGCAGAGAAATTTTCCGTGCAACGTTCATATTGTTGTTACTCAGCCAGCGTTTGTGGGTCTGATGGACCCGTTGCATTTTGTGGCTTTTAATGCCTCACAATCCAACACTTGTATGTTAAAATACTGAACAGATGTTTATTGGGATACGGTAAACATCTGTTCAGTGGCTTTTAATGCCTCACAATCCAACACTTGTATGTTAAAATACTGAACAGATGTTTATTGGGATACGGTAAACATCTGTTCAGTATTTTAACATAAAAGTGTTGGATTGTGAGGCATTAAAAGACACAAAATGCAACGGGTCCATCAGACCCCCAAACGCTGGCTGAGTAACAACAATATGAACATTACACAAGGGTTAACCCAGGATTGGATGTCATTTGTCTGTGCTTAATGTTATGCATCAGATGTGAGGTGAATTAGTCTGGCAGGCACAAAGTTGTGTTTATTTTAGGACAGGTGCAACAACATGGGGCTGTGCCAAAACATAAGAAGGGCCATGTGTTGCACCGCCTCCAAAGCTCCACGCAAATTAAAAGTGTTGCAAATAAAAACAAATCAATGAGGTCTTTATCGTCTCATCAGTGCCAACCTTGAATACGAAGATGTCTCCCGGTGGTGTGTGCATCCTGGCTGCTGCACTCTCGGCCCTCCTGGCTCACGGGGGCCAGGCTTGTCCCAGGAGTTGTAACTGCTACCAGGCGAGCGAAGTCCACTGTACTTTCCGCTCCCTGCTCACCGTCCCGCCCGGGCTGCCTGCGCACACACGCCGCATCAACTTGGGGTAACGGCCTCACGCCAAGTTTGTCAAATGCTGTGTTTTGTTTACTGTGGAGAGGAAGTGTCAAACCACAGCAGAGTGAAAGTTAAAAAAAAAAAAGTTGATAGTAAACTGTTTTTTTTTTTTTTTCCCGGTGGGGCTGGGGGTGCACCTATAGGTTCAACAGCATCAGCAGGATCAATGACACCTCACTCGCCGGGTTGAAGAGGTTAGAGCTTTTGATGCTGCACAGCAATGACATCCACCACCTGCCGGATGCACTGTTTAGAGACCTGACATCACTGCAGGTAAGCAGGGATGTGAAGCAATACATCACTGGTAAATGATCGTGGGCTGGTTCTTGTCGAACCCAATTGCAGGAAAATAAGATGCATTCTGCATACTTGCCAACCTTGAGACCTCCGATTTCGGGAGGTGGGGGTGGGGGGTGGGGGGCGTGGTTGGGGGCGTGGTTAAGATATATATATATAAGAAATACTTGACTTTAAGTGAATTCTAGCTATATATATATATATATATATATATATATATATATATATATATATATATATATATATATATATATATATATATATATATATATATATAAATAAATAAATAAAATAAATACTTGAATTTCAATGTTCATTTATTTACACATATACACACACATAACACTCATCTACTCATTGTTGAGTTAAGGGTTAAATTGGCCATCCTTGTTCTATTCTCTGTCACTATTTCAGAACACACACATTATACAAATATACATTATAAAATCAATAAGAAAACGGGAGCTCTAATTTGGGAGTCTGAATTAGGATCAGAAGTTCCTATATAAACATTGCGCACTCACGTCGCCTTTTTGTATTGATTACTGCAGCTGTGCACTGGATTCATTCACAAATACAAACTACAACTCACAAACACTTTAGAGTTAGGCTCCACCAACAGAATGTGTACTTAAACTTATAAAGATCACATGGATATTATTCAGTGAGTTGATTCACCAAACCTAACCTGTTATACAGGAGAAAAAAGAACACAGGACGTTTCAATTGTTCACAGACTGGTCGCGCTTATCAGAATGACAAGACACTTCCGGTCTGCAGGTGATAGCATTCAATTGGGAAGAAACGCCCTACTGCCCCCTACTGACCAATGTGAATACTGATAAATGTGTAATGACAGCTCCAAAAACGAATTCAAACCACAAAATAAAATAAATAAATCAACACAAAAATGTGACACATTATGGGGGGGTCACATATGCATGTACAGTAGATGGCAGTATTGTCCTGTTTAAAAGTGTCACAACATTGCTGTTTACGGCAATGTTGTGAACAGGCTGTCAACACGTCACTCAGGTCCGCATGGAGCTGGAGGGGGCGTGGCCTCCAGCTCCGCTTAAATTTCGGGAGATTTTCGGGAGAAAATTTGTCCCGGGAGGTTTTCGGGAGAGGCGCTGAATTTCGGGAGTCTCCCGGAAAATCCGGGAGGGTTGGCAAGTATGATTCTGTCATATGGTGGATTCCACCCTGGATTGGGTAGGTCAGGGGTGTCCAAGCTTTTCCGACTGGGGGCTGCACAATGAAAATTTAAAGCAAGTAGAAACCGGTTTGATATGTTTGATTTTCAAAGCTAATACAATATACAGATTTTTTTTGGTCCCGGGGACCCGGAAGGGTTTAGGTTCGATAAATAACCCATATATATATATATATATATATATAGGTTAGGTCAGGAAAAAATACAGGGGCTATTTCATCCCTACAAGCCTGTTTTACAGGTTTCCCTGCTCTTTAGGGGATTTTATTAATCAAAAAAATGTTTATGAATAAAATCCCCTGATAAAATTGATACCTTTTTTTTTTATTAATAAAATTCCCTGAAGAACAAGGAAACCTGCGCAGCAGGCTTGTAAGGAAGAAATAGCCTCTGTATTTTTTCTTGACCTAACGTATACCGCTCTATCCCGGTATTGAGCACTGTATAACGGATAAACCACAGAAACCTTGACTATATATACAAACCCCGTTTCCATATGAGTTGAGAAAATGTGTTAGATGTAAAAATAAACGGAACACAATGATTTGCAAATCCTTTTCAACCCATATTCAATTGAATGCACTACAAAGACGAGATATTTGATGTTCAAACTCATAAACTTTATTATTTTTTTGCAAATAATAATTAACTTAGAATGTCATGGCTGCAACACGTGCCAAAGTCGTTGGGAAAGGGCATGTTCACCACTGTGTTACATGGCCTTTCCTTTTAACAACACTCAGTAAACGTTTGGGAACTAAAGAGACACATTTTTTTAAGCTTCTCAGGTGGAATTCTTTCCCATTCTTGCTTGATGTACAGCTTAAGTTGTTCAACAGTCCGTTGTGATATTTTAGGCTTCATAATGCGCCACACATTTTCAATGGGAGACAGGTCTGGACTATAGGCAGGCCAGTCTAGTACCCACACTCTTTTACTATGAAGCCACATTGATGTAACACGTGGCTTGGTATTGTCTTGCTGAAATAAGCAGGGGCGTCCATGGTAACGTTGCTTGGATGGCAACATACGTTGCTCCAAAACCTGTATGTACCTTTCAGCATTAATGGCTGTGTAAGTTACCCATGTCTTGGGCACTAATACACCCCCATACCATCACAGATGCTGGCTTTTCAACTTTGCGCCTATTACAATCCGGATGGTTCTTTTCCTCTTTGGTCAGGAGGACACGACGTCCACAGTTTCCAAAAACTATTTGAAATGTGGACTCGTCAGACCACAGAACAATTTTCCACTTTGTATCAGTCCATCTTAGATGAGCTCAGGCCCAGCGAAGCCGACGGGGTTTCTGGGTGTTGTTGATAAACGGTTTTCGCCTTGCATAGGAGAGTTTTAACTTGCACTTACAGATGTAGAGACCAACTGTAGTTATTGACAGTGGGTTTCTGAAGTGTTCCTGAGCCCATGTGGTGATATAGTTTACACACTGATGTCGCTTGTTGATGCAGTACAGCCTGAGGGATCGAAGGTCACGGGCTTAGCTGCTTATGTGCAGTGATTTCTCCAGATTCTCTGAACCCTTTGATGATATTACGGACCGTAGACGGTGAAATCCCTAAATTCCTTGCAATAGCTGGTTGAGAAAGGTTTTTCTTAAACTGTTCAACAATTTGCTCACGCATTTGTTGACAAAGTGATGACCCTCGCCCCATCCTTGTTTGTGAAAGACTGAGCATTTCATGGAATCTACTTTTATACCCAATCATGGCACCCACCTGTTCCCAATTTGCCTGTTCACCTGTGGGATGTTCCAAATAAGTGTTTGATGAGCATTCCTCAACTTTATCAGTATTTATTGCCACCTTTCCCAACTTCTTTGTCACGTGTTGCTGGCATCAAATTCTAAAGTTAATAATTATTTGCAAAAAAAAAAAGTTTATCAGTTTGAACGTCAAATATCTTGTCTTTGTAGCATATTCAACTGAATATGGGTTGAAAATGATTTGCAAATCATTGTATTCCGTTTATATTTACATCTAACACAATTTCCCAACTCATATGGAAATGGGGTTTGCATATACTTTTATATATATATATATAGTCGCAATCAAACGTTTATATACACTTGTAAAGAACATAATGTCATGGCTGTCTTGAGTTTCCAATAATTTCTACAACTCTTATTTTTTTGTGATAGAGTGATTGGAGCACATACTTGTTGGTCACAAAAAACATTCATGAAGTTTGGTTCTTTTATGAATTTATTATTATTGAAAATGTGACCAAAGCTGCTGGGTCAAAAGTAATAATACAGCAATGTTAATATTTGGTTACATGTCCTTTGGCAAGTTTCTCTGCAATAAGGCGCTTTTGGTAGCCATCCACAAGCTTCTGGTTGGATTTCTGACCACTCCTCTTGACAAAATTGGTGCAGTTCTGCTAAATGTGTTGGTTTTTTGACATGGCCTTTTTTCTTCAGCATTGTCCACACGTTTAAGTCAGGACTTTGGGAAGGCCATTCTAAAACCTTAATTCTAGCCTGATTTAGCCATTCCTTTACCACTTTTAACGTGTTTTGGGGTCATTGTCCTGTTGGAACACCCAATGAAGAATTTGGAGGTAATCCTCTCCGTAAAGCACCAGTTCCATTGGCAGCAAAACAGGCCCAGAGCATAATACTACCACCACCATGCTTAACGGTAGAATGGTGTTCCTGGGATTAAAGGCCTCACCTTTTCTCCTCCAAACATATTGCTGGGTATCGTGGCCAAACAGCTCAATTTGTGTTTCATCTGACCACATAACTTTCCTCCAGAAGGTCGTATCTTTGTCCATGTGATGTCAGATGAAACAAAAGTTGAGCTGTTTGGCCACAATACCCAGCAATATGTTTGGAGGAGAAAAGGTGAGGCCTTTCATCCCAGGAACACCATGCCGACCGTCAAGCATGGTGGTGGTAGTATTATGCTCTGGGCCTGTTTAGCTGCCAATGGAACTTTTTTTCAACATAGACCAGTAAGTACAAACATTGGATTAGCCGCTTAACTCTGACAAAAAACACAGCGCAATTGCAATATTACCATTTGGTTTGACGAAAGACAAGAGTAGGTGGGATAAAGTATTGTTTTCATGTAATCATGGCATGCGCACTATAACACCGACATGTGACATGTAGAATAATAAATGCTGGGAAAAGCTGTTTTCTTTATGTAGCTCTGTATATACGTATATGCAGGTGCACCTATTGTTGTGACCAGGTGAATCTATATAATGTTCATGAAGTTTATTTTTGATTGCGTTTGAAAAGAAAAAAATACAAATGATGTTAGTTTTCAAGATATATATTAAACAGTGTAGGTTTTCAAACGATACATTTGGAATCTTTCGGAGAAGGTGGGGTGTGGTTTCATTTGCAATCTACCTCCACAACTCAGAAAGTGAGTTAAAAATGTGAATATGCACCAAAATTTACACCAAAGCATATCCAATGCATATTGTCTAGAACAAGGGTTCTTAACTTTTTTGACCTTATTCCACTACAGAGGGGCCCTGGGCCGACTCCAATATCAACACTGAATTACTCGTCTTTTTAATTAATACGTTTTGATGGTATTCAATAATTATATCTAGCCTACATATAGTTTAAAATCTTGTGAAATGATAAGAAACAATGTATTAATCACAAATATTATTATTTATTGACACATTAGCCTTAGGGTTAGGTCAGGCTGATTCGAAAAATAAGTACTAACTAGAGATGTCCGATAATATCGGCAGGCCGATATTATCGGCCGATAAATGCGTTAAAATGTAATATCGGAAATTATCGGTATGTTTATTTTTTTATTATCGGTATTGTTTTTTCTTGTTTTGTTTTTTTATTACATCAACATAAAAAACACAAGATACACTTACAATTAGTGCACCAACCCCAAAAACCTCCCTCCCCCATTTACACTCATTCACACAAAAGAGTTGTTTCTTTCTGTTATTAATATTCTGGTTCCTACATTATATATCAATATATATCAATACAGTCTGCAAGGGATACAGTCTGTAAGCACACATATTGGGCGTGCTGCTGGTCCACTAATAGTACTAACCTTTAACAGTTACCGTATTTTCCGCACTATAAGGCGCACCTAAAAACCACAAATTTTCTCAAAAGCTGACAGTGCGCCTTATAATCCGGTGCGCCTTATATATGGGTTAATATTAATATTAATTTTCATAAAGTTTCGGTCTCGCAACTACGGTAAACAGCCGCCATCTTTTTTCCCCGTAGAAGAAGAAGAAGCGCGCGGTGCATGCTGGGATATGTGACGTTTCATTTCCATTTGTGTGTTTATGTAAAGACCCCAAAATGGCTCCTATTAAGTGTGTTGTCTGTCTAATTATAAATAATGCAGACGAGGCGTGTTAACTGAGTTCTCAACGTTTACTCACAGCGTGCTCATAACCACATTCTAACTGCCAGCATACAACAACGCTTCTCAGGGCTACCGCGCATGCTCGTCACTATCGTTGCATGCTGGGTAGTGTAGTTGTTATATTTGCTAGCTCATAACATCACATTAAGAGACACGCTTACGCGCTTAATTCAATACTCGCCGTCATTCCGGGTGGATTGACAAAAGACCTCCAGCCGCTAGATATTGGTGTCAACAGGGCATTCGAAGCTAGACTGCTAACTGCGTGGGAACAGTGGATGACAGAAGGCGAACACACGTGACGTTCACCAAGACAGGGAGACAGCGCCAGACGACATACGCCACTATCTGCCAGTGGATCGTAAATGCCTGGGCTGATTCAGTCTCATCTGTGGTCCGAGCTTTCAGAAAGGCAGGAATTGTCACTGAACTAATAAACGGCAACGACACTGACTCCATTAATGACGACTTCGACGATGCCGTATTCGCTCAACTGTTTAATTCGGACACTGAAGAGGAAGAATTCGAGGGATTTGTGAATGAGCTATAACTTCATAAAGTGAGCTTTACATGTTTATTTAGTGTGTTGTGTTGTGTGACATTAACGTTTGAGCAACATTGAGTTATTGATATATTGTTATTGCTCTGCACTATTTCACGTGTTACTATATTGTGATTGCACGTTTGATTTACGTAACACGAGTAAATCAGCTGTTTATTCATTTTGGGAGTGAACGGAGTTGTCAGAACGCTGGTTTGTTATCTATTAATAAAGTTTGACTGACCTATCTGACTGTTTTGTTGACATATGTGCGCCTTATAATCCGGTGCGCCTTATATATGAACAAAGTTTTGAAATATGCCATTCATTGAAGGTGCGCCTTATAATCCGATGCGCCTTATAGTGCGGAAAATACGGTAATTTTACTCATTTTCATTAATTACTAGTTTCTATGGAACTGTTTTTATATTGTTTTACTTTCTTTTTTATTCAAGAAAATGTTTTTAATTTATTTATCTTATTTTATTTTGTAATTTTTTTTTTTTAAAGTACCTTATCTTCACCATACCTGGTTGTCCAAATTAGGCATAATAATGTTCCATAATAATTCCACGACTGTATATATCGGTTGATATCGGTATCAGTAATTAAAGAGTTGGACAATATCGGAATATCGGATACCTGCAAAAAACCATTATCGGACATCCCTAGTACTAACCAAATATACTGCATACGAAGGGACTCATACATAACTGACAATTTTTAAACCATATAATTATGTTGTTTAGAATAAATAAACTAAATGAATAATGAGTATGTGTCTTATCTAAACTGTTAAATTGTTATTATTTCCCTGCCTTGGCTGAGGTTTACACTCTTTATTATACTATAGTCACATTTTGGTATTATCGCTGACAGTGGCGGATGCTGGTCTCTCAAGGAGGGGAAGCTCAATTCCGGCATACATCATAAAATGTGTTGGTTTATTTATACCTAAATTCTACCCTCCGTTCCTATTTAAGAAAGTGATCCGTGACCCTGTCGTACCAAGAAGGCGTCTTTTTCCAGGGATTTGACAAGTGTCCTCTCAATGGCCAGCAGAGCTAGGCTGCTTTACCATGAATTGATTAACGTGGACCCCGACTTAAACAAGTTGAAAAACGTATTTGGGTGTTACCATTTAGTGGTCAATTGTACGGAATATGTACTGTACTGTGCAATCTACTAATAAAAGTTTCAATCAATCAATCGATCAATTGGCCCATGGTGTTGCGGGTGTAAGACTTGAGCCACTTTAAGGGGAACATTATCACAGTTTCAGAATGGTGAAAACCATTAAAAATCAGTTCCCAGTGGCTTATTATATTTTTCGAAGTTTTTTTCAAAATTTTACCCATCACGCAATATCCCTAAAAAAAGCTTCAAAGTGCCTGATTTTAACCATCGTTATATACACCCGTCCATTTTCCTGTGACGTCACATAGTGATGCAAACACAAACAAACATGGCGGAAAGAACAGCAAGCTATAGCGACATTAGCTCGGATTCAGACTCTGATTTCAGCGGCTTAAGCGATTCAACAGATTACGAATGTATTGAAACGGATGGTTGTAGTGTGGAGTTAGGTAGCGAAAACGAAATTGAAGAAGAAACTGAAGCTATTGAGCCATATCGGTTTGAACCGTATGCAAGCGAAAGCGATGAAAACGACACGACAGCCAGCGACACGGGAGAAAGCGAGGACGAATTTGGCGATCGCCTTCTAACCAACGATTGGTATGTGTTTGTTTGGCATTAAAGGAAACTAACAACTATGAACTAGGTTTACAGCATATGAAATACATTTGGCAACAACATGCACTTTGAGAGTGCAGACAGCATCAATTAATATATTCTGTAGACATACCATCATGATCTTGATCATCTTCGGGACGGTGTGAGCCAAGACATCCAGGGGGTTTAGCTCGCTCGTCTGCGGGAACAAACTGCCGCCATTGCTTGCTGTGCTACCGAGGGCCTTTGTCCCTGAATTGCTCACACACTCCGGCAGATTCAATGGGGGTCTTGCGGCAGATTTCTTTGACTTTATCATTGGAAATGCATCTGCTTTGAGTGTCGCAGGATATCCACACATTCTTGCCATCTCTGTCGTAGCATAGCTTTCGTCGGTAAAGTGTGCGGAACAAACGTCCAATTTCTTGCCACTTTCGCATCTTTGGGCCACTGGTGCAACTTGAATCCGTCCCTGTTCGTGTTGTTACACCCTCCGACAACACACCGACGAGGCATGATGTCTCCAAGGTACGGAAAACAGTCGAAAAAACGGAAAATTAAAGAGCTGATTTGACTCAGTGTTTGAGAAAATGGCGGATTGCTTCCTGATGTGACGTCATCGCTCCGAGAGCGAATATTAGAAAGGCCTTTAATTCGCCAAAATTCACCCATTTAGAGTTCGGAAATCGGTTAAAAAATATATGGTCTTTTTTCTGCAACATCAAGGTATATATTGACGCTTACACAGGTCTGGTGATAATGTTCCCCTTTAAACAGGAGAAGCTCCTCTCTACACCTGCAGATGTAGCTCCAATCGTTGCCACTAATGACAATAGTTTGCAGACCTTCAATAAAAAGAAAAAGAAAATAAAAAAACATTCAATTATCTGCCAAGTCAAGAGTCTGGGTGGCTTACTTTCATCTTCGGAACATTAATCATCTTCGCTCATTCCTTACCCCTCCTACTGCTGCCATACTAGTCCATAGCCTGGTCACCTCTCGCCTGGACTACTGCAACTCTCTCCTGTTTGGTCTCCCTCACAAGTCACTTCACAAACTTCAGCTTCTCCAGAACTCTGCAGCCCGGATAATCACCAGAACCCCTTCAGTCCAGCACATCACCCCTGTTCTGCAGCAACTCCACTGGCTACCCATCAAACATCGCATCCACTTTAAAATAATTATTCTCACTTTCAAAGCCATCCATAACCTCTCTCCATCATATCTCTCTGACCTGATCCATGTCGCCACGCCCTGACGTTCCCTAAGATCCTCTTCATCCATCCATCTCACTGTCCCTTTATTTAAACCAGTGACGTGCGGGGCCTCACCTGCCATCATGGAAAGAAAAAAAATCTAAAAAGAAACAAATTTAATTAAATTGTTATATGCATTCAGTGATTATACTATAAAGTTATTTTCCATTTAACTTCACTAGTTTTAGATTATTTTTATTCAAAATCGCTGAATTTTCACATTTGCCGTTCAAATACTGAGAAGAGATGGTGCGGTGATCAGCAGCCAGTTTAGGCACGTCACTCAGTTGTGCCTCAACATGGATTGCGGACTCGGCTAACTGCTGGCCTGCTGTGCAGTGAGACCGTATTGCTATATGAATTATATTATACATTTCCATAGTTTAGTTAGCTGAGGTATATAATGTACAGTGTATTTTGTCAACAACTGTATGTGTGTAACGTATTTCTTGTGCTGAGCAATCATAAAACTGCTGCGAAGACGCACTGTGTGCAGTAATCCCGCCTCCTGGTGCCGGTTAATGCACCCCCGCCGCAGAATGTACCCCCCGACGGGAGCGCCACACCAACCAAAACCCACATCCAAACCCTCCACATGCAAGACCGAATCCACCTAAAAAAAAGTCACTTAACAAGAAGCCAAAAAGTGCAAAAACAACATTGCTCGCGGCGGAGGAGCCGTGAACGACTGCAGGGACACAACATTAGGTACACCTGCAGACTGCAGCATGTATTTCATATTTCATTCATTCACAACTCCTCCAACACGAACACCACTGTTCCCGCACTTATAAGTAAAAGTAAGACCATAATAACGTTTTTTTAATTAAATGTGCTTTTTTGTGTGCTACAGTTTGTATGTGTAAAGTTAAAGTTTAGTTAAAGTACCAATGATTGTCACACGCACACTAGGTGTGGTGAAATTTGTCCTCTGCATTTGACCCATCCCTTGATCACCCCCTGGGAGGTGAGGGGAGCAGTGGGCAGCAGCGGCACCGCGCCCGGGAATCATTTTTGGTGATTTAACCCCCAATTCCAATCCTTGATGCTGAGTGCCAAGCAGGGAAGAATGCTGGTATGAGCTTTTAAACACAACCTGTTAACTTCTGCCAATCAAATGGTGAATAAGATACTCTTTAGGGTTCATATGTTTGTAAATCTGACTGCGATGAAGTCAGTGCCTCACCAGCCATCAACCTCACCGCACGTCACTGATTTAAACTGTCCATCTTTGGAACTCTTTACCACCAGACCTTCGCAACTTAGATTCAATATCCCTCTTCAAATCAAGACTCAAAACACACCTATTCCTGACTGCTTATTCATTGTAATCATCTTTTCTTTTCTCTTTGTTGTTGTTGTTTTTTTTATCCAATTTGATTTTATTTTTGTGATTTTGTACGGTGTCCTTGAGTGCCCAGAAAGGCGCCTTATAAATAAAATATATTATTATTATTATTATTATTATGTGCAGCTTGCTACCTAGCTAGCTCGCTAGCTGGGACTGGCGCAAGGCTAGTGCGGAGTGTGTCCGCCTGTGAGTGCTTTGAGACGGTGGAGGGGCTCAGCAGCACCCGCGGCTCGGCAGGGACAGAAACTGCAGAGTGAACGAAGTCAGTCCCCAAACCAAAAAAATAGAAGCTCTATTTGTCGCTAGTCGTTTTTAACAAAGAAAATGTCGCTAGGAGGGTCAGGAAACTCCCCGGTTAAACTCAGAACAACAGAATGAATATTGAAAAATGCTCGCACGGACGTTTACAGCTAGGGATGTCCGATAATGGCTTTTTGCCAATATCCGATATTCCAATATTGTCCAACTCTTTAATTACCGATACCGATATCAACCGATGCCGATATCAACCGATACTGATATCAACCGATATATACAGTCGTGGAATTAACACATTATTATGCCTAATTTGGACAACCAGGTATGGTGACGATAAGGTACTTTTAAAAAAAATTAATAAAAGAAAATAAGATAAATAAATGAAAAACATTTTCTTGAATAAAAAAGAAAGTAAAACAATATAAAAACAGTTCCATAGAAACTAGTAATTAATGAAAATGAGTAAAATTAACTGTTAAAGGTTAGTACTATTAGTGGACCAGCAGCACGCACAATCATGTGTGCTTACGGACTGTATCCCTTGCAGACTGTATTGATATATATTGATATATAATGTAGGAACCAGAATATTAATAACAGAAAGAAACAACCCTTTTGTGTGAATGAGTGTAAATGGGGGAGGGAGGTTCAAGTCCGAGTCCATGGTTCTCGCCCGGAAAAGGGTGGAGTGCCATCTCCGGGTTGGGGAGGAGACCCTGCCCCAAGTGGAGGAGTTCAAGTACCTCGGAGTCTTGTTCACGAGTGAGGGAAAAGTGGATCGTGAGATCGACAGGCGGATCGGTGCGGCGTCTTCAGTAATGCGGACGCTGTATCGATCCGTTGTGGTGAAGAAGGAGCTGAGCCGGAAGGCAAAGCTCTCGATTTACCGGTCGATCTACGTTCCCATCCTCACCTATAGTCATGAGCTTTGGGTCATGACCGAAAGGACAAGATCACGGGTACAAGCGGCCGAAATGAGTTTCCTCCGCCGGGTGGCGGGACTCTCCCTTAGAGATAGGGTGAGAAGTTCTGTCATCCGGGGGGAGCTCAAAGTAAAGCCGCTGCTCCTCCACATCGAGAGGAGCCAGATGAGGTGGTTCGGGCATCTGGTCAGGATGCCACCCGAACGCCTCCCTAGGGAGGTGTTTAGGGCACGTCCGACCGGTAGGAGGCCACGGGGAAGACCCAGGACACGTTGGGAAGACTATATATCCCGGCTGGCCTGGGAACGCCTCAGGATCCCCCGGGAGGAGCTGGACGAAGTGGCTGGGGAGAGGGAAGTCTGGGCTTCCCTGCTTAGGCTGCTGCCCCCGCGACCCGACCTCGGATAAGCGGAAGAAGATGGATGGATGGATGGATGGATGGATTTTGTGACATTTTAGGGGAAGCTGAGCTTCCCTTGCAGTCTTAGAGCAATCGGCACTGATCGCTAACACAACAACTATAATAATAGTCCGATGATGGCACAGTATGAGTCTGTATTTGAATATGTTTGGGTTCTACATGAAAGATGTTTATAGGTGGATGCATGCAGGGATGAAATGTAGCTAATGCATAAAACAGCAGTTTATTAAGCCCACAGTAGACATGTTAAATGAAACCTGAGCGTAAGTGGTATTACTCAACTCATTGCACCATTCATTTATAAAGCAAATGCAGATATGTTACTTAGACTTAGACTTCTTTTTTATTGTCATTCAAATTTGAACTTTACAGCAAAGATAAGAACGACATTTTGTTCCACATTTCTGTAAAGAGACGTCGTCACATGCTAAAATTGTCAACAACTGGATCTCCTGCAGCCACCCCATGGAGATGATTTGTCCTCAGGATTCACAGAAAATCCACAAGGATGCACCCTCTTGAATTATTGTCATCTCTTGCCATATGACTGGAAGAGCAAGCGTCAGAGTGGTTGGTTTTTAATGCAACAAAACTGAAAAAAGTTCACACTTGTGGTCAAATCATGTATGTAAACATTTTTTATGTGAATCTATATGTTAAATCTTGATCTAAATGTTAAATATAAATGTTGAATCTGATTATAAATATACATGTTAAATTTAAATATGAACGTTGAATTTGAAATATACATGTTAGATCTTGATCTAAATGTTAAATATAAATGTGAAATTTTAAATATGAATGTTAAATGTAAATATTAAATATGATAATGAAATTTAAATATACACGTGAAGTATAAATGTTGGATATAAATCAAAATATTAAATGTTAGTATACATGTTACATCTAAATATAGATGTTACAATTTAAATCCAATGTTAAAGGGGAACATTATCACCAGACCTATGTAAGCGTCAATATATACCTTGATGTTGCAGAAAAAAGACCATATATTTTTTTAACCGATTTCCGAACTCTAAATGGGTGAATTTTGGCGAATTAAACGCCTTTCTATTATTCGCTGTCGGAGCAATGACGTCAAGTTGTGACGTCACATCGGGAAGCAATCCGCCATTTTCTCAAACACCGAGTCAAATCAGCTCTGTTATTTTCCGTTTTTTCGACTGTTTTCCGTACCTTGGAGACATCATGCCTCGTCGGTGTGTTGTCGGAGGGTGTAACAACACGAACAGGGACGGATTCAAGTTGCACCAGTGGCCCAAAGATGCGAAAGTGGCAAGAAATTGGACGTTTGTTCCGCACACTTTACCGACGAAAGCTATGCTACGACAGAGATGGCAAGAATGTGTGGATATCCTGCGACACTCAAAGCAGATGCATTTCCAACGATAAAGTCAAAGAAATCTGCCGCCAGACCCCTATTGAATCTGCCGGAGTGTGTGAGCAATTCAGGGACAAAGGACCTCGGTAGCACGGCAAGCAATGGCGGCAGTTTGTTCCCGCAGACGAGCGAGCTAAACCCCCTGGATGTCTTGGCTCACACCGTCCCTTATGCCACCGAAGATGATCAAGAGAAGAATATCGAACCTAGCTTCCCTGCCCTGCTGACATCAACTCCAAAACTGGACAGATCAGCTTTCAGGAAAAGAGAGCGGATGAGGGTATGTCTACAGAATATATTAATTGATGAAAATTGGGCTGTCTGCACTCTCAAAGTGCATGTTGTTGCCAAATGTATTTCATATGCTGTAAACCTAGTTCATAGTTGTTCAATCAATCAATCAATCAATCAATCTTTATTTATATAGCACTAAATCACAAGTGTCTCAAAGGGCTGCACAAGCCACAACGACATCCTCGGTACAAAGCCCACATACGGGCAAGGAAAAACTCACCCCAGTGGGACGTCGATGTGAATGACTATGAGAAACCTTGGAGAGGACCGCATATGTGGGTAACCCCCCCCCTCTAGGGGAGACCGAAAGCAATGGATGTCGAGTGGGTCTGACATAATATTGTGAGAGTCCAGTCCATAGTGGATCCAACATAATAGTAAGAGTCCAGTCCATAGTGGGGCCAGCAGGACACCATCCCGAGCGGAGACGGGTCAGCAGCGCAGAGATGTTCCCAGCCGATGCACAGGCGAGCGGTCCACCCCGGGTCCCGACTCTGGACAGCCAGCACTTCATCCATGGCCACCGGACCTGTGCCCCCCCCCCCCTCCCCCCTCAAGGAAAAGGGGAGCAGAGGAGAAAAGAAAAGAAACGGCAGATCAACTGGTCTAACAGGGGGGCTATTTAAAGGCTAGAGTATACAAATGAGTTTTAAGATGGGACTTAAATGCTTCTACTGAGGTAGCATCTCTAATTGTTACCGGGAGGGCATTCCATAGTACTGGAGCCCGAATAGAAAACGCTCTATAGCCCGCAGACTTTTTTTGGGCTCTGGGAATCACTAATAAGCCGGAGTTCTTTGAACGCAGATTTCTTGCCGGGACATATGGTACAATGCAATCGACAAGATAGGACGGAGCTAGACCATGTAGTATTTTATACGTAAGTAGTAAAACCTTAAAGTCACATCTTAAGTGCACAGGAAGCCAGTGCAGGTGAGCCAGTATAGGCGTAATATGATCAAACTTTCTTGTTCTTGTCAAAAGTCTAGCAGCCGCATTTTGTACCAATTGTAATCTTTTAATGCTAGACATAGGGAGACCCGAAAATAATACGTTACAGTAGTCGAGACGAGACGTAACGAACGCATGAATAAAGATCTCAGCGTCGCTAGTGGATAAAATAGAACGAATTTTAGCGATATTACGGAGATGAAAGAAGGCCGTTTTAGTAACACTCTTAATGTGTGATTCAAAGGAGAGAGTTGGGTCGAAGATAATACCCAGATTCTTTACTGATTCACCTTGTGTAATTGTTTGGTTGACAAATGTTAAGGTGGTATTATTAAATAAATGTCGGTTGTTGTTAGTTTCCTTTAATGCCAAACAAACACATACCAATCGTTGGTTAGAAGGCGATCGCCGAATTCGTCCTCGCTTTCTCCCGTGTCGCTGGCTGTCGTGTCGTTTTCGTTGGTTTCACTTGCATACGGTTCAAACCGATATGACTCAATAGCTTCAGTTTCTTCTTCAATTTCGTTTTCGCTACCTGCCTCCACACTACAACCATCCGTTTCAATACATGCGTAATCTGTTGAATCGCTTAAGCCGCTCACATCCGAGTCTGAATCCGAGCTAATGTCGCTATAGCTTGCTGTTCTATGCGCCATGTTTGTTTGTGTTGGCATCACTATGTGACGTCACAGGAAAATGGACGGGTGTATATAACGATGGTTAAAATCAGGCACTTTGAAGCTTTTTTTTTAGGGATATTGCGTGATGGGTAAAATTTTGAAAAAAACTTCGAAAAATAAAATAAGCCACTGGGAACTGATTTTTAATGGTTTTAACCCTTCTGAAATTGTGATAATGTTCCCCTTTACGCAGGCATGTGATTTTTCCGTCCATAGTCGGAAATCTGTGTTTTTTATCTATGTACAAATATAAACAAATATTTTAAGTTTTTCTTCGTTTTTTCTGACCTACAATGGGTGTTAAAATCTTATCCGTCTCCTGCCAACAACTACGGTTTTCCCCATAATGAATACGGTTTTTGATCATCCAGTGGTAAAAATTAAGTTTTTCCATTAAAAATGATTAATTTAAAAATCAAAGCTACGTAGCGAAGCAAATGTACTTTACTGTGTATTGCAGTAATATCTCCTGTTTAATATCACCATCTGCTCCATCACAGATTCTTAAACTAAGCTACAACAAGCTGACAGAGATCCCTTCATCCCGGACATTCTCTGGCCTAACCTCGCTACTGCGTTTGTACTTGGATCACAACCATCTCCAGTACATCCACCCTCGGGCTTTGCTGCAGCTGCCAAGCCTCCGTCTGCTCCGTCTACAAGGAAACAGGCTGCACCAGCTTCATCCCCACGCTCTGTGCACAATTTCTCTACTCAACACATACTACTTTTCTACACTCAGGTCAGTAGCAGTCCACAAGTGGCTTTGTTTTGACTCTAAAATTCTGGTATATACATATGGAATCACAATAAATCCTGTGTTTACATCTTCTATAATTTATAGTACAATATGCTGCATTCAAAGCAGCTGGAAAGTTGGGAACATCCCATTGAGATCCGACCTCAAAGCATTCCAGTCAAACATAAACAAAAAACATTTAAGATAACTTGTTTTTTTTACCACAAGAGATACTTTGTTTCTGGCAGCTTTGAGGGAGGTGATTTTGATATACGAACAACTGAATATATACCAGTTTTTGTTAAATTAAGAGGCACTGCCAGCTGTGTTGACATCACAATTTTTGGTGAAGTGATGTTCCATCGATTTCCTTGGAGTGTGCAAGAGCTCTGACTTCACTGCACTTGTCCCAGCTGGAGGTTTTCCATTCAAGACTTACTGTTACTTACTGCAGCATTAATGTATTTCATCTATTTTATTTCCTTCTGTAGGCACTTAGACGTGTCCAACAACAGTCTAAGCACCCTGCCAAGGGCCACCTTTAAGACTGCCCCCATGCTGGAAACACTATCACTGCATGCCAACCCCTGGAGCTGCGACTGCAGGATGAGTTGGTTCCCCACCTGGCATTTTGCTCACCAAGGTTACTATCATTCAGTAGATAAGATTCCAATTTTCCTAACAATGTTGTCACTTGCATGTTGTCCTTCAATAACGGCCATTATGCTTATGTTAGAGGAAAAAGAATGTGTTAGCATCAGGAATGCAAATATAAACATGAGTCAATTTCTGACTGATTGATGAGCCTATAATATGTCTTGTAAAGCTGTCAAATCCCGCCTGATGGTTGACATATGCATTTGCATTTAAATACGTGATTGTATTTTTGCCAACTGATTTGAATCGTGTCACCCTAGTCTATTTCTGGCTTTCAAGAGGGTGTAAAAAAAGACAGGAATTTCAAATGTCTCTCCGAGACATGCCAGACTTAACCTCCCATGACTAATACATATTGGCAGCATTGTGTGCAGGCAGTTGAAACAAAGGCTACCGCTTGCAGTGGAATAATTAGGTTTTGCATATTTACGATTTATAAGCAGATTAAGTAACCATATCAAATTAGTAAGTGATATGAAGTGTAATTAACAGTAGAGAAGAGCGTGCATGCTAAATCTGGCATTAGTCACGCGCACAGAGAGATGAAATGTGCACATTATCATATATAGCGTAAGGGATCACTTTCTCTCACCTGTTTCTGTCTGTCTTTTCAACTAGAATTATTGAAATGTTCCGGAGGTCCTGAGTGTCCGTTATGTGAATCACCAACTGCCCTTCGAGGTCAAAACTTGCTTAAACAGAAAGATATGACCTGCACCTCCCCTGTAATTACCCTGCGGGGAGAAAAAACACCCTCTGAGATTGAGTACAGTGAAATCCGACCGAGTGAATCCTTCAAAGAGCCTTTAGGGACCGCATCCCTTGGCCTGTCGGACCAACAGGGGAACAGTGCCGAACTGCGCTGCAACATCACTCACTCGGCAGACTCTCAAAATGAATTCCCTGCCCTGGATCTCTCTCTTCCCTCCTCTTCTCCTGTCGCCATGGCATTGTCACTAACTCTGGAATGCCCCGTGGAAAGAACGAGCTACGAGAGTCTTTGGAGGATCCTGGCTTACTACAGTGAGACTGCAGTGCACCTTGAGAGAGAAATCATGCTGAATAAACCACCAGGTCTGGCATACCACTACCGGCAAGCAGCAGGGACAGAGGGATATTATAATACTGGAGTCAAAGCCACTGTCCAAACAGGACCACACTGGTTAATGCAGCCAGCAATTGGCATTCAGCTTAACAGAGAACAGTCTAGCCGACACACGGTGAGCCTTATATACTCCACAAGAGTGTCTACTCATCCTGACCCCACAACAGATTCAGCATCATCTACCACTATTTCTCACCCATGGGTACTCATTTCAACCTCCCATACCCCCACAGCACTAGCAGCTATCGCAGGCTCTAGGCTCGAGCTTTCCTGTCCCCTTTTAAGTTCTAGTAAGCCACAAATACAATGGATTCTCCCAGATGGATCAAAACTTATCTCCCCTTCCATTAGTCAAGATGGTGGAATTCAGGCCTCTGGTACTGGGCTACTGCTGCACAAAGTGGAGCTCTCAAATGCAGGGATTTACTACTGTTTAGCCCAGGCTGGAACTGATTCTGATGTTCTCCCTCTGCGCCTGATAGTGGAGGAGTCCTCCGCCTCAACAATTGGCGAGCAAGTCGGACCCCCTGTAACAGGATCAGCTGGACAGCCTGTCAGCCTATCTTGCAAGGCATCTGGTTCACCAGAACCACAAACAGGTTGGGTGTTACCAGATGGGAATGTAGTTTGGAAGGGTTTAGCAGTATCAGGGGGACTTATGATACAATCAAATGGGAGTCTTTTTCTTTCCAACCCCTCTCTGAGAGATGCTGGTCAATATCGTTGTGTTGCTGCCAACCAGTATGGTAGCGCATCCTTGTCCATTAACCTAGAAATAAACTCACTGAACCCGTTGTCTTTTGGACATGTTCCAGTAGGGCCACAGTCAGCCTCTGGACGATCAACAAAGATACGAGCACCATTGTTACGTCAAATAGAGGAAGGATCAGGGGATGGAGTAGAGGAAGAAGTGCGAACTGTTGTAGTTAATAAAAAACATGCAAGACCTCTTCAACCTACTCCAAACAGACACTTTCAAGTTGGCAAGCCCATTAGACGAGGGCCTCTGAGAAAGGGTCCCTTGAGAAGAAGAGGGAGGCCTCTATCAACTGAGCAGATGAGAAACCACAATGACAGCAGGTCTAGAGTCACCCTAAACAAACAAAACATAGACCCTCAAAAATGGGCTGACCTACTGGCAAAAATACGTCAGAAGACTGCGCTTACTAACAACAGTGAGGACATCACAACAGGAAAGCCCACAGCAAAACCATTGAGAGGAGACAAAGACTTGGAAAGAAACGAGGATGGTGATGACATAAAGGGGGAAGGGATAAATATATCAGACATGGAAGGGTCGTCAGTTGATGACGCTGTTCTGCGAGAGGAAAGTTTACAGCCTATTTACCCCCCTCAGACGGTAGATGACGTAACACAAGTGGAAACTAGGACAAAAACTGCCACTGAGAGACATATAGACAGTGAGCCCTGGGACACACAGACACACAAGAATGAGGCTACAACACAGCTCAAAACAACAACACAGACAAATCCAGTCACCTCAACGCCACCCTTTGGAACTAATGAAATTGACCCAGATCCAGCTGGAGGAGAACAAGAGGAAGCAATCCCCACGTCCTCAAGAGTCAAACCTTTAAAATCACATAGGGGATCCATGCCTAATTTAGCCCCAAAAACACGGCCTCAAAACCCTTGGAATTCTCGCAGGAGGATCGGACAGCGGAGGCGAGTTCTCAACAGGACAAGGGGGAGACCTACACTACCACCTCAACCTCTGCCTGACTTTCCAAAAACTGTGATACCTGACACAACCGTCCCTGTCACAACGAACCAAATCACAATATCTCCTATTCTGGTTAAAGAGATGAATGATATTAAAACTACGTTGTCTACTCCAACAATTAGTATAGTAAATCGTTCAACTACGTACATTTATACCACTCTAGGTATCACCACTTCAATAGCCGACTTGCCTTCACTGACTTCATTGCCCCACATGGACACAGAGACATATGTAGACGCGATGACTCATTTAGGCAACATACCAGACAGCACAGAGTCTTGGGTCTTTAAATCTCAATCACCTGTGACTGGTGATTCTCATGATGCGCACACAAAAACACCCTTAAGCATACATGATGATGGTCCCTCAGGCAAAAAAGGTGAAGGACTGGAAACAAATGTTGATGTTGGACGCAATGTATCTCATTTCTCCACTATTCTCCAAGCCCCTGTAACCTCCACAGTTTTATTGCCAACTCCTTCAACTCCTTCAACCAGTCCCACAAATAACTATGTTACAAGTGGTACTAGTGTTGCAGCTTTAGATGAAACATTTTCAACACTGACTACATTTACCCCTCTTACTGAACGTTTTAGTCCATCGACAATGCCTACCGAAACTACCCCTATATTTAGCACTACTAAGGGTAACACATTTTCAACTTCTGCTCCCACAACTGTTATTCATTCTTCCACTACCCTTCCCCCGACTACTACTTTGAGTGGTACAAATACAGCAGATCTCTTCAGAGTTAGTCCTCAGATGACTTTAGGTCCTGCTTCTTCTACTTTGAAAACAAGCAGTCCTATTCCTGGTGCCTCCTCAGTCAAAATGTCATCAACTACTACCAGTGTAACGACACCCAGTGCATCCTCTGCTGCTGCCACTACAACAACAACATCAAGTCCTGCTGCGTCATCCAGAGAGAGGCCAATCATCGGCCAGGTCAAACCCAAAGGGAGGCCTGTGTCTGTCGCTTCAAACCAGAGTCGACCCCCAACTGACTGGAGGAACCCTGGAGCTAATTTAATTCCGGATTCACACAGCAACAGGCCACAGTGGTCTCCATCTCCTCTTCCTGCCGCCCCACGGGTGAGTCTTAATTGATTAAGAAATATTTATTTCAGGCAAATGTGTTTTAAAGCCAATACCTTCAACAATAAGACCAATTAAAAAAGGTCAACACACGTTGATTTAATTTGAATAAATGATCATTTATTCACAATCTTTGGCGATTTTCTTAGTTTTTTAGAAAAGTTTGGCATTTCTTTAAGGGCATGTTTGAAATGTAGCTTGCAGCTTTGACATAGGTTCATGAAGAAGTCATAAGCATACAGTCATCCAAATGTGCAAGCCAAGGGGTAAAAAGCTTAGCAAAGAATGCATAATAGATCTCGAAATACTCTAATCTGTGATCACATGACCTACTATTAAAACCTAAGGGATGTTTATGGAAGTTCTTATATTTATAGGATTTTTCAGCACACTGTCAGTAAGCAAAGATGAAAACCACATGCTCCATTACAACAACATTATACGTTGTCAGAGTTTAATCCCGTGGGATTTGTTACAATGAGACATTAATTCATTTACAAGACTGCACAAGCCAAAGTAATGAATCTATCACAGATGAGGAACTTTTAATCTGAAACAACAATAATGCTGTATTAAACAAATTGCATTGCCACCCTTGTATCATGCTGGTACGTTTTAATCACTAATGTGATTACAATCATACTGTTCCCAGGTAGCGGTTTTAAGATTCAGGCCAAAGATTGCTGACCCACACATCAGAACTGTGTCATTCCCAGCTGAGGGCATTGCAAGGCTGACTTGTGAGGCTCAAGGAGAACCCAAACCCTCCATCACATGGACCAAGATCGCCACAGGTAGGCAGATATGGACACATTTGATTCAGCAACAAAACACATAATACATTTATATGGAAATGAGGCCTCAGAGTCTTACCTTCAACCTACATGCAAGCCTGATGAATTTGATTTGTGTATTGAATTATAAACTCAGGAAAACTGTATTTGTATCCTATGTGGATTATGCAGACCTACAATGAGTTTACCATTTTAAATTGTTTTTAATTCAGTGAAAAGTACCGGTCCGCCATACCCCCCTGCGCCCCTGTCGTCGTCACGTCGTGTCATTGCTGGTTTACGAGCAGAGGAGCATGTTCGGCAGCGCACAATCACGGAGTACTTACAAGCAGACACAGTGTGTAGACAGAAAAGAGAGAAGGTTGTCGTTGTGGCTTGTGCAGCCCTTTGAGACACTTGTGATTTAGGGCTATATAAATAAAGATTGATTGATTGATTGATTGAGAAGGGACACATTTTGGCTTAAAAACTGACGATAAAGGTGAAGCTATAACACTGAAACGCCCACCGGAAGAGGTGCTTTAAGACATGGCTAGCTGGCTAGCGGCTATGGTCCAGCCCCAGTCGGCAGTGTTGAAGCTACTTCTAAATCACTAATCCTCGCCTCCATGGCGACAAATAAAGTACGTTTCTTACAAGTATCATCCCTGCAGGATGAGGAATAGCTAAACATGCTTCACTACACACCGTAGCTCACCGGCATCACAATGTAAACAAACGCCATTGGTGGATCTACACCTAACATCCACTGTAATCATACCAAGTACAGTAGCGTATCTAGTCGATACTACTATGATTATGTCAATATTTTTTGGCATCCTAACATCTTCTTTCGTTTTTTTCAAATGTATATTATCAGGAAATATGTCCCTGGACACATGAGAACTTTGAATATGACCAATGTATGATCTTGTAACGACTTGGTATTGGATTGATACCCAAATCCAACAGAAGATTAAGTGATTATTACATTTTAACAGAAGTGTATATAGAACATGTTTAAAGAGAAAGTAAGCAGATATTATCAGTAAATGAACAAGTAGATAAATAATTCAATGTCTACCACTTGTCCTTAAAAATGTTGACAAAATAATAGAACTGCATATGTCAGCAGACTAAATTAGGAGCCTTTGTTTGCTTACTTACTACTAAAAGATAAGTTGTCTTGTACAAACGTATGTTCACTATGTTATTTAAGGACAAACTTGCAATAAGAAACACATGTTTAATGTACCATAAGATGTTTTCTTAAAGGGGAACATTATCACCAGACCTATGTAAGCGTCAATATATACCTTGATGTTGCAGAAAAAAGACCATATATTCTTTTAACCGATTTACGAACTCTAAATGGGTGAATTTTGGCAAATTAAACGCCTTTCTATTATTCGCTTTCGTTGGTGTGTTGTCGGAGGGTGTAACAACACGAACAGGGACGGATTCAAGTTGCACCAGTGGCCCAAAGATGCGAAAATGGCAAGATATTGGACGAAACTTGTTCAAAATACGAGGGTGTGGGGAAAGCCGACGAAATGGTCAGTCGTTTGTTTCGCACACTTTACCGACGAAAGCTATGCTACGACAGAGATGGCAAGAATGTGTGGATATCCCGCGACACTCAAAGCAGATGCATTTCCAACGATAAAGTCAAAGAAATCTGCCGCCAGACCCTCAGGAAAAGAGAGCGGATGAGGGTATGGCTACAGAATATATTAATTGATGAAAACTTTATTCATTACTCGCGGTTTTACGTAAATGATTATACATAAACTGTGTTTACCAATAATTTAGCTTAAAAACATTTATTTTTTTCAATCATTCGAGTACATTCAGGTAGTCTTGTGTAATGCAGTATTTTGTGTCTATTTAGGTATGGTTAACCTGAGTGCTGAAATCGTGGAAAAATATATGTTCTTAGCGCGCCTGAAATGGGCTGTCTGCACTCTCAAAGTGCATGTTGTTGCCAAATGTATTTCATATGCTGTAAACCTAGTTCATAGTTGTTAGTTTCCTTTAATGCCAAACAAACACATACCAATCGTTGGTTAGAAGGCGATCGCCGAATTCGTCCTCGCTTTCTCCCGTGTCGCTGGCTGTCGTGTCGTTTTCGTCGGTTTCGCTTGCATACGGTTCAAACCGATATGGCTCAATAGCTTCAGTTTCTTCTTCAATTTCGTTTTCGCTACCTGCCTCCACACTACAACCATCTGTTTCAATACATGCGTAATCTGTTGAATCGCTTAAACCGCTGAAATCCGAGTCTGAATCCGAGCTAATGTCGCTATAGCTTGCTGTTCTATGCGCCATGTTTGTTTGTATTGGCGTCACTGTGTGACGTCACAGGAAAATGGACGGGTGTATATAACGATGGTTAAAATCAGGCACTTTGAAGCTTTTTTTTAGGGATATTGCGTGATGGGTAAAATTTTGAAAAAAACTTCGAAAAATAAAATAAGCCACTGGGAACTGATTTTTAATGGTTTTAACCCTTCTGAAATTGTGATAATGTTCCCCTTTAAAATAGAGCCGAAAATGCAATTTTTTTTGTGGTCCCCTTTATTTAGAAAAGTACTGAAAAGTACCGAAAATTATTGAAATAATTTTGGTACGGGTACTGGTACCAAAATATTGGTATCGGAACAACACTACTACAGGATTACACATTATTATCAACATCTTATAAGGGTAAAACTTATACAAGACTTACAAAACACTGTATAGTTTCTGCAACATTTAGGTACTACATAACTTAACTACATAATCGATCATTTATGTGTTTATCGTGTCTAATTATTTTTTATCTTTCTGTTGCCCTTTCTAATGGTGTGTCTATCGATGTTTGTGTATCAGGAGCTGTCATGTCAGTCCATTCCAGGTCTCAGCGGTTTGAGGTGCTGCCAAATGGCAGTCTTGTCATCCAAAGTGTTCAGCTACAAGACAGGGGCACGTACATTTGCAGCGCACACAACTTCCTCGGCCGCGACAGGTGAGAATACTTTAGTTATCAGTTATGAATGCAAAATAACTACACACTCTTATGCCAACACTGAGACTTTGTAAGTATTTGTATACTGAGAGAGGATGCTTTTTGTTTTTCATTTTTTATGGCAAGGCTGCTAACAACCCTGGAAGTGTGGACACGTCCCCCTCGAATGCAGCTGGCTGGCTATAGAGAATTCACCATCCATCAAGGTGGAGAAGTCCACCTGGAATGCCATGCGAGCGGTGTCCCAACTCCTCTGCTCTCCTGGGTTCTTCCGGATCGCTCAGTCCTGACCTCCACTGCCAACTCCGGCAATCATATCAGTATGGACTCAAACGGAACCCTCCATATTTCGTTAACCTTACCAAGTGATCGCGGGATATATCGCTGTGTGGCCTCCAACTCAGCCGGTGCTGCCAGTGCTTCTGTTCGGTTACACATATCGTCGTTGCCCCCGGTGATGGTGCAACCCAGAGAGGAACGCCTGGTCTTGGCTCTGGGTAGACCGCTTTATGCTCACTGCTTTGCTAGAGGGGACCCACCACCAACTTTGAGATGGCGTCTGCCAGATGGGGCTCTAGTTCAGCCATCCCAGTTTCTTCATGGCAACCTTTTTGTCTTGCCAAACGGGACCCTACATATCCGAAAAGTGGGTCCGAAGGATGTTGGGATTTATGAATGCACATCCACTAATGCAGTTGGAACTGATAGGAGGACGGTCAAGGTGGAAATTAAACAGGAAACAGATGGTGAGAAAAGAGTTGAAGGGACAACTTATACATCTGCTCTTTTGAAAAACAGATCTTTGTCCAATCCCAGCTACCAATCAATGCCACTTGATTCTGCTCGCCTGACCCCACTATCGCCTTCTCATGGATCCAGGAATGGGCCAGGAACAGGCTCAAAATACTCACATTATCCTCGCCAGCCCACTTCTGCCGACTCAGCCTCGAAAATCAATAGAACGGTCATTCCCTCCCACTCACAGCTGACTAATTTGACAAAAACCTCAGTGGTTACCACAGTGTCCTCTGGCTTTGTAAACACATCCGAAAAAGGCAGCGCTTCAGTTGTTTTGCGGTCCATGCCCGTAACTCCATTCAGCAAAGCCCGAATTGTCTTCAGCTCACCCTCCACCACTACTGTGTCCTATGGGGAAAATCTGCAGCTTCACTGCTCTGTAACAGGCCACCCATCCCCCATTATTATTTGGAGGACCCCCAACAAGAAACTGGTGGACATGCATTTCAGGTATTGAGTGTTTAAACTAATATAACGTATGAGTAATATAATTTTGCTCTGGCATTGTGTCTCACGCTATGTGTTTGTGTGTTTTCCGTGTATGTTTAAATTGAAGTTTTGAGCGACGCCTGAAAGTGCACCCAAATGGCACACTGTCCGTCCAGTCAGTGACAGAGCGGGACATTGGAGACTACCTTTGCATTGCACGTAACAAGGTTGCAGATGATTATCGTCTCCTGCGTGTTTCTGTTGTTGTCAAGCCTGCAAAGATTGAGCCCAAGCAGCCTTTCAATCAAATGGTCTCATTTGGAAAGGCATTGAAGGTAACGTACAAATCAAATGTTAGGTATTTGATCATATCAGACTATGTGGGAATTAGACTTAGTCTGTCCTGTTTGCAGCATCTGTCGTGATTTCTATTCAGTGCGCTACGCTCAAATTACCTTTCTCAAGTTTTAAAGGATTATGGCAGAGGGGTTCGTGGGTCTGCCTCACAATACGAAGGACCTGAGTAGTCTTGGGTTCAATCCCAGGCTCGGGATCTTTCTGTGTGGAGTTTGCATGTTCTCCCCGTGACTGCGTGGGTTCCCTCCGGGTACTCCGGCTTCCTCCCACCTCCAAAGACATGCACCTGGGGATAGGTTGATTGGCAACACTAAATTGGCCCTAGTGTGTGAATGTGAGTGTGAATGTTGTCTGTCTATCTGTGTTGGCCCTGCGATGAGGTGGCGACTTGTCCAGGGTGTACGCCGCCTTCCGCCCGATTGTAGCTGAGATAGGCTCCAGCGCCCCCTACGACCCCAAAGGGAATAAGCAGTAGCAAATGGATGGATGGATATTCAATAATGTCAAAGCAAGAAATCCACTGGTGGATTTTAAGCGGTATCAGACATGAGATTTCCAAGGTGGTTTAAGTCAATCATTTAATCGGTTCATGTCTTAAACCAATCTTCTAACTTTCCGGAATTGGGAAAATAGAACGCTATTCAATTTCAAGTCTAAGATGCTTTAGATATCATAGGTGAAAGGCAGTGGGGGTGGCACTCTCCACCGTGACTATAAATAGTATAATTTAACTATAAAATTGTTATAACTATACCTCTGTAAAAAACTGTGTGATTTTTGCTCATTTCCCACCGTAGTCACTGTGAAGCCAAGCGCTACATATGCTTCATTATATTCTGGTGCGGCAAAAAAAGCCGGGCCCGCCCCACTATTTGAGAAGGACTGAGCTAAATCATTGCTGTGAGGCTGATTTGGTGTAGGTTCTGCAAAATGTTAACTTTCTCATAGATAATGATGTTAAAGAGATTCGAATTCATGCAGAATGCTGCTATCTATCAGTCAGCAGTCTTCATCGGTGACAATTAATATTTAAAACCTGGTAGTGCTAATAACAAAACTTAATTAAAAAAAAACATGAGGTGATGTGCAAGGGAGGACCCTGACTTACTGCATTAATCTGTTACTCTTTTTTGCTTATACATGTACAGCAAGTGTTTCAAACTCTCACAGTTTGTGGCCTTCTACTTAACTTCATAATGTAGTGTGTTTGCAACCGACACACCGTGGGCGGTGAATAGTTAAATATACTATTGCAATCTTGAAGTCTAAGAGTAAGAACTCTAACTACAATAACAGTGCAAACACAAAGACACGAAGAACAACTTCTTATAGGCAAGCGGAGGTCTCTCTGACCTTCTCCTGGGACACTCAATAGTGTCAAAATATGAAATTTCTACATTAAATTTTACATTCATAATCAATTAAAGCCTACCATAGATCATAGTCATAGTCACAGTTGTTTGTAGGAGTAGTTACCACATTTATACACATGGTTAAATGGTGGAACTGAAGTGAAATTTTGCGAGGCCCAGCCTCAATCCGACTCTACCTCCAGTGGCCCCAGTTAAATTGACTTTGAGACCCCTGATGTACTAATGTGTACGAAGTTTTATAGATTGTGTTTTTCAGTAGCAATGATTAAAATTAATCTGCAATTGATTATCAAGTTCTAAATATACATACTGATTATTAGTTCCTATTGTAAACAATGATTATGGTTCTTACAGGTGGACTGTGTAGCCTCAGGACGACCTGACCCAGCCGTGAGTTGGAGTCTACCAGACGGAACAATGGTAAACAGTGTGTTGCAGGGGGAGGATAGAGCGGGGCGGGCACGCAGGCTAATCGTCTTCGATAATGGAACATTGCTGGTTCCAGCAGTGGGCATGGGAGAGGAAGGGGAATACACCTGTTATGCTGAGAATCAAGGAGGTCAAGATACCATGAAGGTGAAGGCAAACCAAAATTCAGAAAATGCTTGCAATCTTTTATTTTGTAATTTATTTTACCAGATACTTCTTTCCCTTAAGGTAAACGTCAAGGTAATGACGAGATCGCCACCAGCCTCCAGTGATGACAGAAGTTATCAAGTCATTAAAGTACGTCAGGGGGCAACAGCCGTCATTCGCTGCCAGGCCATGGGTGATCCTCCACCAACAGTGACTTGGTTCTCACCAGCACATCGAGCCATTCCAGTCAGCTCTGGTTTTTATTTCGACCGGGTTGTGGCAGCTGCAGGAGGAACTCTGGAGGTGCGTCGGGCCCAGAAGACTGACGCAGGAAACTATACATGCCAAGCAAGCAACTTAGCCGGGGAAAGAAGCATGGTGGTGGGCCTTGAGGTGGATATTCCTAATGATGGAAACAATGGCTTTAGTGATAACAATGGCCATACAAGAACAAGCAGTGGAAATACCAAAGTAACCAGTGGTCTTAATCCAGCCCCCAGGAGCGATTCTGAAAATGGTTTCAAAAAGTCTACTAGTGGAATCACAACACAGCTCAGTCGTGTCATTAGCATCGATGTGAACGACAGTGGAAATGTCAGACTAAAAGCAAATAACCATGGAATCATTGATAAAAATGCCCCAGGAACTTTAATTAGAGAAATAACTACTAGAAGCCATCAGAGCTCAGCTGGAGGTGGAGGTTTTGAAAGGAATCTTGGGGCTAGTACCAATGACTTTGCGGCTGGAAAGGCAAACAATGACGAAAACCCCAGTAGAGACAACAGCAAGATAAGCAGCATTTCAAGAAATAGAGTGTTTGCAAGTAGTACTGCTAATCATGGTGGGAGTAGCACTCTCAGCACAAGTTGGACCATTGGCAACTCAGAAATGAACAATAAAAATAGGAACAGTGGTTTAAGCAGTGCACATGCAGGTGCTGCTGCCAAACGCACAGATATCGCCACTGATAAACGTGTGGGTGTGGTAACAAGGAAACAGCTGGTAATGAAAGGCCAAACTGTTCTTTTGCCATGTCCATCTCATGGTTCCCTACCTTTGACCTGGTATCTGCCTGGTAACGGTGTCCTACCAGCCCCGTACTACGGAAGCCGGCTCACGGTTCACAGAAACGGTTCCTTGGAGCTGCGAGGTGCTCGGGTGAGCGACAGTGGCACATTGGTGTGCGTAGTGAGAGGGGACAAAGGAGAAGTAAGAATTCAGGTCGAGCTGCAGGTCTCTGAGCCACAAGAACTATCCAGATCAGTTTTGTCTGCGGTACCTCGCCCAGGAGACCGAGTACAAATCTCTCAATCGAGACAGCTAATACCTGATGTGCCTTCCCGAATTACTGTTCCTATAAATACTTTTCAACAAGCACCATCTTCACTTGTAGCCCCTGATCCTATTGGCCCCCCCGCACCCCTGGCTGTTTCAGCACCAGCTGTGAGCACCAAAACTGCTTCTCTGATTAGTATTACAAATGGAGAGACGCTTCGTCTATCTTGTTCTGCTTCTCAAGACCCAAAACAAACCCAAGGCTCCCTTTCTTGGACTTTTCCCAATGGCAAGGTGGTGTCCAGGGGGGACAGCGGAGACTCAGGCCGGTATTTAGTCCAAAAGGATGGGACACTGGTTGTGCACCAGACATCCGTGTTTGACCGAGGCACTTATACCTGCAGATCCTCCAGCCAGGATTCCTCTTCGGTTTCAGTTGTCACAGTCCCCGTCATAGTCATTGCTTACCCGCCACGTATCACAACAGGCCCCTCGCCTGTGTCCTACACACGTCCTGGTGTCGCCGTGGAGCTGCCCTGCCTTACCATAGCAACTCCCCGGGCAATGGTTACCTGGGAAACACCAGACATGACACAGCTCAGGGTGATGGGCCAAGCTCGTATCTATGGTAACCGGTACCTGAGTCCCCGAGGATCTTTGGTGATACAGAACCCGTCAAGTAGGGACACAGGATTTTACAGGTGCACAGCCAAAAACGTGATAGGAGTGGACACAAAGACAACATACCTGCATGTTATATAACAAGGTGAAGAATATTGTCATTGACTGATGAAGTATTAACTCAATGCCCAAATCAACTGCAAAGCTCTGTTGAAATACTGGTGATGTTTAAAAAAAGACTCCAATCATTTGTGATGTGTGAAATATTATTCAGTATTTTGTATCAGGTAATTTGCTTAAGCATAAACATCTACAAGTATGGTATTTACCAAATGTGCCTTATATTTTTGATAGGGCTAAAACTCATTTCAAAATGGTGCTCAAGTTGCAGATATTTATGATTTTATGACACTGTGTTTCTTTCTGGGCTAGTACTAAATAACCAAGATCTTTTTCAGTTTAAAAATCATGCACTAGAGGATTATTTGCATTTTGCACCATTTTCTAACTCAGTAACTGCCAAATTTGACTGAGCAGAAGCTTAAACAAAATGCTAAACTGGTCTTTTTTGTTTGTTTTTTAGTTTGGATTTGGATAAAAATGTTTACATTTCTGGAGTAGTTGTTCGACTGGTTTTGAAAAATAATTTTTGCTTGCACCTTTGCAGAATTAACAAGGTCAGGTGAAATTACAACTTCAAAGCATTTAAATATGTTCATAAGACAAAAGGCGTCTTTGTAATTCTTTGAATAATTAGGATTACTTAAATGTTTTATTCCAGGTAACAGACAGACGAATCATATTTTAATTTCTTCCATGTTAAGTTATTGCTCTTGTAAAGACTGTTTCTTTGTGAGAAAAAGACAACTATGTTGAAACTGTCAAGCAACATTAAAGTGCCATTATATTTTTTAACTCCCACAATTTAATAATAAAATGAGAAATGGATTTAACCGTTTTGTTGCGTTTATTATAAAGGACGCTGTATCGATCCGTTGTGGTGGAGAAGGAGCTGAGCCGGAAGGCAAAGCTCTCGATTTACCGGTCGATCTACGTTCCCATCCTCACCTACGGTCATGAGCTTTGGGTCATGACCGAAAGGACAAGATCACGGGTACAAGCGGCCGAAATGAGTTTCCTCCGCCGAGTGGCGGGGCTCTCCCTTAGAGATAGGGTGAGAAGCTCTGTCATTCGGGGGGAGCTCAAAGTAAAGCCGCTGCTCCTCCACATCGAGAGGAGCCAGATGAAGTGGTTCGGGCATCTGGTCAGGATGCCACCCGAACGCCTCCCTAGGAAGGTGTTTCGGGCACGTCCGACCGGTAGGAGGCCACGGGGAAGACCCAGGACACGCTGGGAAGACTATCTCTCCCGGCTGGCCTGGGAACGCCTCGGGATCCCCCGGGAGGAGCTGGACGAAGTGGCTGGGGAGAGGGAAGTCTGGGCTTCCCTGCTTAAGCTGCTGCCCCCGCGACCCGACCTCGGATAAGCGGAAGAAGATGGATGGATGGATGGATGGACAACTTGTTCATTTGAAACTCAGCTTTTGAACCAGTAAAGCGGTTTTGGACACATGATGATGACTTCATATTCTTTGCACTGGAAACTGCAATAAAAACTCAGAGAGCCTGCAGTGCCAGAAGAAAGACTCCGTAGTTGTCCTTTCCTGTTCTCATATCAACAGCAAAGTAATCCTCTTCAAATTATAGACTATAACACAAAGACACAATTAATGATTGACATGTACAAGACTACTAAACATACATAAAACCAAATGTTATTACAATGAGTCATGCAAATATCCAATTTGTTGCTAATTAAAAGTATTGACATCCACCGCCAAGTTAAGCATACTTGGATTTTGTAGAACAAAGTCGATGAGACCCATTGTGTAAAAAAAACGAACATGTTTTCAATTAAGTCCTCATGGTTTCGTAATCCCTTTCACATTGGCCCACCAACATCACAGACCTTTGTCTATGTGCTAAAAAAGCAAACAAAATCGATGAGTTTAGAGGCACCCACGTCAAAAAACAGATAATACAAACTTTTACAATCAGTCAAGCATACAATAGCCGTTGGGAATGGCAAGGCTTCAAAGTCTGGGATTCAGGGGAGCTGTGATAGCTTGAGAAAATAAAGAAAATCTGTGAACAAGGAGACAGTACAGTGGGAGCAGCAAACTCCAGTTTGTTAACAAGGGCAGATATTACAGTAAAATTATATGATATTGTGGTGTCAGACCCACTGTTATATATTCAATAATACTCTGACTTAAAGTTTCACCCAACTGATAAACATTGGATTTTCCAAGGGCTATGTTAAAAAGGAAACTGCAGTTTTTTTGGAATTCTGCCGATCATTCACAATCATTATGTAAGACATTGTGTGCATCAGTGACGTGCGGTGAGGTTCATGGCTGGTGAGGCACTGACTTCATCACAGTCAGATTTACAAACATACGAACCCTAAAGAGTATCTTATTCATCATTTGATTGGCAGCAGTTAACGGGTTATGTTTAAAAGCTCATACCAGCATTCTTCCCTGCTTGGCACTCAGCATCAAGGGTTGGAATTGGGGGTTAAATCACCAAAAATGATTCCCGGGCACGGCACCGCTGCTGCCCACTGCTCCCCTCACCTCCCAGGGGTGAACAAGGGGGTGGGTCAAATGCAGAGGACACATTTCACCACACCTAGTGTGTGTGTGACAATCATTGGTACTTTAACTTAATTTTAACTTTACACATACAAACTGTAGCACACAAAAAAAGCACATTTTATAAAAAAAAAAATGTTATTATGGTCTTACCTTTACTTATAAATGAAGTCCATGCGCCGTTCCTTCTGAACAAAAGCATCGATAACTTGTTTATAGAAGTCTTCCTTATCTTTCTTCAGTTTTAAAAGTCTCTCTGTCTCGATGGAGATCTTCCTTTAATTTTTACCTCCTGCTTCGATTGAAAGTCCAGTTTAGAAAACTGTTTTATTTTAGATATGTAATCCTCCATGTTAAAAGTCCAGGCGAGAGGAAAAAATTAACGATCGCTAACTGTTGCTGCTTGTTGTCACTTATTCTGCAGCCGAGTAGTCGCAAAAATGATCTCTGGGATCACTAGCGCCCTCTATCACCAGGAGGCGGGATTACTGCGAGCCTCACACGGTGCGTCTTTTGCAGCCGTTTTATGATTGCTCAGCACAAGAAATACGTTACACACATACAGTTGTTGACAAAATACACTGTACATTATATACCTCAGCCAACTAAACTATGGAAATGTATAATATAATTCATATAGCAATACAGTCTCACTGCACAGCAGGCCAGCAGTTAGCCGAGTCATTGCGCAATCCATGGCGAGGCTCAACTGGCTGGTGACTCACCGCAAGTCTCTTCTCAGCATTTGAACGGCAAATGTGAAAATTCAGCGATTTTGAATAAAAATAATCTAAAACTGGTGAAAATAAATGGAAAATAACTTTATAGTATAATCACTGGATACATATAACAACACAATTTTTTTTCTTTTTACATTTTTTTTCTTTCCATGATGGCATGTGAGGCCCCGCCTCACCTGCCTCCCCTGACTGCACGTCACTGGTGTGCATTCTATTCTAGCTTGTAAATAGGTATAAATAAAAGTCTTACTCAATTTACACTTTGTGACTTGACTTTAAAAAGAGTATTAGTAATATTGTTATTATAAGCGCAAACGCGGGCAAACTATTTGCTGCTATGTTGACATCATCGGCTGGTGAGCTGCTTCCTCGCCTCGGTGCTCGTGAAAGTTTATTCTAGATCAAAAATAAAGTGTCTCACCTTAATAGTAGTAAGTAAGTAAGTAAATTGTATTTATAAAGCGCTTTTCACAGATAAAATCACAAAGCTTGTTGATGACTGAAATATGCTGATATCAACCTAACCTAGACCCCCCCCTCCCCCTCCACATCCCACCCCCCCGGATTGTAAATAATTCAATGTATATAATCTGATGATTAATTTGTGTGATCACTGTATTATGCTGATAGTATATATATATATATATATATATATATATATATATATATTTGTACCATGAATTGATTAACGTGGACACCGACTTAAAAAAGTTGAAAAACTTATTCGGGTGGTACCATTTAGTGGTCAAATGTACGGAATATGTACTGTACTGTGCAATCTACTAATAAAAGTTTCAATCAATCAATCATTCAAGCGTTGTACAAAACATAGGTGAAGTAAAACAACAATTCAATTTAAAACAACAGGGGCAACATCATAAAAAGAATACATAGTGGATTAAAAATGATAGTTAAAAGGTGCATTAACTAAGAGCTTTACTAAAAAGAGAAGTTTTCAAATGTTTCTTAAAAGTTTCAACACAGTCAAGATCACGGAGAGACTGGTGCACATTGTTCCAGAATCTGGGAGCTATAGCCTGGAATGCCGGGTTCTAAAACAAGTTTTTGGGATTTTGAGAAGACCCTGGCCTGAAGACCGGAGGCTGCGCCCTGAAGAGTAGAGGCATAGTAAGTCAGTGATGTACAGAGGAGCCTCACCATGCAACGCACGGAATGTCAAATCTTAAAAGGATGAGGACATAATCCAACAAGTTGGCGAACTTCGACATGTAATTTAGACCGCGAGAACAACACGGAAAGACACTCGGTTATTCTCTGCGAGGTTTATGATAATTCCTCATCTAATCAGGAGTATATCAACATACCATCAGTCGGCATCCCACTGACAGCAGACATAGTACAGTAAGTGATGTTTGATGCTCTCATGAGGTCTGCAGTGAGTAGTAATCAGTGATGTTGTTGAAGGGAAAAGCAAACGTTGTGATACGTTTTTGAAATTAATGTGATGAATTGATTAACGTGGACCCCGACTTAAACAAGCTGAAAAACTTATTCGGGTGTTACCATTTAGTGGTCAATTGTACGGAATATGTACTGTACTGTGCAATCTACTAATAAAAGTTTCAATCAAATCAATCAATCAAAATAAGTAAGTATTATGAATCTGCCTGTTACTACATTACGTATATACTTACAGCATGTATACAAAACCTTAATTACAGTAATTTCCGTACTGTAATGCTTTGAACTCTGCTCTTTATACAATGCTGTGGTTATTTAATGGATTTTATTGGGGGCTCAAAAGCTTTGCATGCCGCCAATGAATGAAGTCTTGTCACGGTAGACCAATCAAACACACTCGCACGAAATATCACTCTGTCAGCCATTTAATGCGTTATGGACTCACCATCATTACGATGAAGACTTGATAAAATGCACACGACGCAGAATATATGGCACAAGCACAGTGGCGACTCGCCTCGAGACGAGAAGTGAAAGCAAAAACGAGGCCAAAAAAATGCAAGACAAAGCAACCCCAGTTTCCTCAATCCAACACAAAAGAGGAGATTGGCAAAGACCAAGCTCAATGACCTCTCCAGTAGCATACTGTATGCTGTTTACAGGCACTGTCTTTTGTTACACTTGTGAATTAACACAAGCACCTGTGTAAATATTTCATTTTTCAATGTGTACACCAGCGGCTTATAGACTTACGCAACCGATATATGTACAAAATAAAATATGCGCAAAAAAAAGGGGGTGTGACTTATATTCAGGGGCTATAGCCGGAAAATAGGTTAAATCTGAAAGTGTGGATCTTTTATTTTATACTACAGCGGTGTCAAAGTCATTTCAGCTCAGGGGCCGCATGGAGGAAAATCTATTCCCATGTGGGTCGGACGGTTAAAATCATGGCATAATAACTTAAAAATACAACTACAACCGTTTCAGATTGTTTTCTTTGTTTTACTTCGGCCCAAAGTAGAACAAGCACATTCTGAAAATGTCACGTATCACAAATAATCCTCTGGACGAAACATTTCAAGTTATTTGAAAAGTCTAAGGAAAAAATGTGTGCAGTTTTAAAAACCCCATGAAGAACACAATGAATTTAGACCAGGGGTGTGATACGTATCAGGCCCGCGAACAGGTTTTATCCGGCCCGCGGAATGAGTTTGTAAAGTATGAAAATGAGCCAAAATTTATGAACTTAAGAAACTGCTGTTCTAAATGTGTCCACTAGATGTCGCTATAGCAATTCTTTGTATCATTGTAGATTATGCTACACATGTAAAAAAGTGAACCAGTCGAGGAAAATAAGCAAACTAAATAAATAGCATCCTGTAATTTGATTTTGATATTATTTTTGTATATTGACAGATTAAAAATCAACACCAATGAGTTGACTGATAAACATTATCACAATTTATTCAGAAAGTATAAATAACAACAAATAAAGATAGAATACTATTAAGCGCAACATGCAAGTGTAAAAAACAAAACAACAACATTATGATTTGTAAATTTTCAGAATGTGCTTGTTCTATTAGTAAACAAAACAATCTGAAGTTGTCTTTAATTTTAAGTTATCGTGCGGTGATTTTACCAGTCCAGCCCACTTGGGAGTAGATTTTTCTCCATGTGGCCCCTATTCTAAAATGAGTTTGACACCCCTGATTTAGACTTAATCTCAGTGTATCTACAAAACAATTCAACTTTCAAGTCACAGCCCATCGGGGATTGAACAAAAAAAAACATGAATAAAAATTATTCTTTTTATCAACTACCTAATTTGTCATTTGCACTGTTCACTTTCTTTAAATTTGCTCAATAACTTCCATGCAGCATTTTAAGTGGGGTTACCAATTGTTTATTTTACTCCTGTTTGTTTTACCTTGGCTCGAGTGGGAGAAGTCTTAGCCCCGTGTTAGCGTGTACCTCTTGCTTGATATACTTGCTCGCCTAACAGAATTGCTATTGCGACATCCAGTGGACAGATTTAAAACAGCAGTTTCTTTCATTTAAAAATTTTAAATTTTTACACTGAATCTGTGTCGCATGTTTGGTTTACTGTGTATACAGTACTGCAAATGCTCTCAAGATGTTGAAAAAGACATAACCTAAAAACCATTTTTGATGTCTAAATAGACATATTCGTATAACCACCACGACAAAATGAGCTAAAAGACCACAACACCAACATCTGGGGCATAGTTGGTAAAGGAGGCACCAGCTAATATGCAATCCCCTTTCCTTTATTAATTATATTACCGGTAGTTATATTATGTATCAGTGTTTTACCAGTTTTGGACACCTACTGTATGCATAAGTAAAGCACTTTGGCATCCTTTACTGCTACATCTGTTTACATTTTACACCGTTTCAATCATGAAACCCCAAAACACACAAATTACCAGTCGAGTCATCTGTTACTATGAGAACGAGTGTTTGTGTCTTTTAATGGAAACCAGACAGTGTTAAAAAGCAGGCACAGTCAGTCGCTGCTCTGCTCTTGATTTGCTTTTGCACTGAAACACAAAAAAAAAATAGTGGTTTGTAAATAGAAAACCCAAAACCAGTGAAGTTGGCCCGTTGTGTAATTTGTAAATAAAAACAGAATACAATGATTTGCAAATCCTTTTCAACTTATATTCAATTGAATAGACTGCAAAGACAATATATTTAATGTTCGAACTGAGAAACGTACACACATTTTCAATGGGAGACAGGTCTGGACTACAGGCAGGCCAGTCTAGTACCCGCCCTCTTTTATTACAAAGCCACACTGTTATAAGACGTGGCTTGGCATTGTCTTGCTGAAATAAGCAGGGGCGTCCATGATAACGTTGCTTGGATGGCAACATATGTTGCTCCAAAACCTGTATGTACCTTTCAGCATTAATGGTGCCTTCACACATGTGTAAGTTACTCATGCCTTGGGCACTTAATACCCCCCCATACTATCACAGATACTGGCTTTTGAACTTTGCGCCTATAACATTCTGGATGGTTCTTTTCCTTTTTGTTCCGGAAGACACGACGTCCACAGTTTCCAAAACCAATTTGAAATGTGGACTCGTCAGACCACAGAACACTTTGCATCAGTCCATCTTAGATGAGCTCAGGCCCTCTGGGTGTTGTTGATAAATGACTTTGGCTTTGCATAGTAGAGTTTTAACTTGCACTTACAGATGTGGTGATATCCTTTACACACCGATGTCGCTTTTTGATGCAGTACCGCCTGAGGGATCGAAGGTCACGGACTTAGCTGCTTACGTGCAGTGATTTCTCCAGATTTTCTGAACCTTTTGATGATATAGTGAAATCCCTAAATTTCTTGCAATAGCTCGTTGAGAAATGTTGTTCCTAAACTGTTTGACAATTTTCTTACGCATTTGTTCACAAAGTGGTGACCCTCGCCGCATCCTTGTTTGTGAATGACTGAGCATTTCACGGAAGCTGCTTTCATACGCAGTCATGGCACCCACCTGTTCCCAAGTACCCTGTTCAACTGTGGAATGTTCCAAATAAGTGCTTGATGAGCATTCCTCAACTTTCTCAGTGTTTTTTGCCACTTGTGCCAGCTTTTTTAAACACGTTGCAGGCATCAAATTCCAAATGAGCCAACATTTGCAAAAAATAACAAAGTTTTCCAGTTCGAACATTAAGTATCTTGTCTTTGCAGTCCATTCAATTGAATATAGGTTGAAAAGGATTTGCAAATCATTGTATTCTGTTTTTATTTACCATTTACACAACGTGCCAACTTCACTGGTTTTAGGTTTTTATATATTGTGTGATGTAATGAGTGGATTTCTCATTGAGGTTATTTTAATGTTCACCTCTTTATTAAACACAAGAAAAAACTAACTCTCACGGAAGCAAACATATTAAAAATGCCCTAATCTCTTCCGGTGACAACCTTTTATAGCGTTCTTTGAAAAGCAACAATGAGACACAGACAGTCTAGTCTAGTTTTATCTCACCACATCATCTTGAATTGAAAATCTTTTGTTATCATCTGCCGTACATTTATTCGTCTATTTGAAACATGGATATTCAATTATGCATCTTTCAGACTGGCTGTATCGAACACCCAGTTCCCTTTGGTGGAAGTAATTCAATTTTGTATGTAGTCACAACATCAGTCCTCCGTTGTCACTAGAGGGCATGCACCAAAAAAAGGGCTATTGATTCAGGAATGTATGAAAAATAGGTAAATACCTTCAGGTTAATTAAATAACTAACAACAAGCGTGTATTGTTTCTAGAACTGGTCTATGCTAGGACATAAATAATCCTGTATACCAGGGGTCCCTAAACTTTTTGACTCAGGGGCAGCATTGGGTTAAAAAATATACATATACGTATGTATATACATATACATATGTATATATACATATACATGTATATATATATACGTATGTATATATACATATACATATACATATACGCATATATATATATATATATATATATATATATATATATATATACACACACACACACACACACACACACACACACACAGGTATATAAACACATATACATTGACGGCGTGGCGCAGTGGAAGAGTGGCCGTGCGCGACCCGAGGGTCCCTGGTTCAATCCCCACCTAGTACCAACCTCGTCATGTCCGTTGTGTCCTGAGCAAGACACTTCACCCTTGCTCCTGATGGGTGCTGGTAGCGCCTTGCATGGCAGCTCCCTCCATCAGTGTGTGAATGTGTGTGTGAATGGGTAAATGTGGAAGTAGTGTCAAAGCGCTTTGAGTACCTTGAAGGTAGAAAAGCGCTATACAAGTACAACCCATTTATCATTTATTTATATACGTATATATATATATATATATATATATATATTTACATATACAAACCCCGTTTCCATATGAGTTGGGAAATTGTGTTAGATGTAAATATAAACGGAATACAATGATTTTCAAATAATTTTCAACCCATATTCAGTTGAATATGCTACAAAGACAAGATATTTGATGTTCAAACTGATAAACATTTTTTTTTTTGCAAATAATCATTAACTTTAGAATTTGATGCCAGCAACACGTGACAAAGAAGTTGGGAAAGGTGGCAATAAATACTGATAAAGTTGAGGAATGCTCATCAAACACTTATTTGGAACATCCCACAGGTGAACAGGCAAATAAGGAACAGGTAGGTGCCATGATTGGGTATAAAAAAAAAAGATCAGTCATTCACAAACAAGGATGGGGTGAGGGTCACCACTTTTTCAACAAATGCGTGAGCAATTTGTTGAACAGTTTAAGAAAAACCTTTCGCAACCAGCTATTGCAAAGAATTTAGAGATTTCACCATCTACGTTCCATAATATCATCAAATGGTTCAGAGAATCTGGAGAAATCACTGCACGTAAGCAGCTAAGTCCGTGACTTTCGACCCCTCAGGCTGTACTGCATCAACAAGCGACATCAGTGTGTAAAGGATATCACCACATGGGCTCAGGAACACTTCAGAAACCCACTGTCAGTAACTACAGTTGGTCGCTACATCTGTAAGTGCAAGTTAAAACTCTCCTATGCAAGGCGAAAACCCTTTATCAACAACACCCAGAAACGCTGTCGGCTTCGCTGGGCCCGAGCTCATGTAAGATGGACTGATACAAAGTGGAAAAGTGTTCTGTGGTCTGACGAGTCCACATTTCAAATCGTTTTTGGAAACTGTGGATGTCGTGTCCTCCGGACCAAAGAGGAAAAGAACCATCCGAATTGTTATAGGTGCAAAGTTGAAAAGCCCGCATCTGTGATGGTATGGGGGTGTATTAGTGCCCAAGACATGGGTAACTTACACATCTGTGAAGGCGCCATTAATGCTGAAAGGTACATACAGGTTTTGGAGCAACATATGTTGCCATCCAAGCAACGTTACCATGGACGCCCCTGCTTATTTCCGCAAGACAATGCCAAGCCACGTGTTACATCAACGTGGCTTCATAGTAAAAGAGTGCGGGTACTAGACTGGCCTGCTAGAAGTCCAGATCTGTCTCCCATTGAAAATGTGTGGCGCATTATGAAGCCTAAAATACCACAACGGAGACCCCCGGACTGTTGAACAACTTAAGCTGTACATCAAGCAAGAATGGGAAAGAATTCCACCTGAGAAGCTTAAAAAATGTGTCTCCCCAGCTCCCAAACGTTTACTGAGTGTTGTTAAAAGGAAAGGCCATGTAACACAGTGGTGAACATGCCCTTTCCCAACTGCTTTGGCACGTGTTGCAGCTATGAAAATTCTAAGTTAAATATTATTTGCAAAAAAAAAAAAAAAAAATTATGAGTTTGAACATCAAATATCTTGTCTTTGTAGTGCATTCAATTGAATATGGGTTGAAAAGGATTTGCAAATCATTGTATTCCGTTTATATTTACATCCAACACAATTTCCCAACTCATATGGAAACGGGGTTTGTATTAGAAATAGCAACAGCGGAGGATGAATGTCCCATAACAAGAAGATAGAGAAAAAGAAAAAGCTTATAGACTACGGTGTCGGCCCGGACTACAAAGGCGGACGCGCGCAATTTTTCACGATTTATGCGGATCCCAAATACAGTTCAGCAGGTACCAGAAGGTAAGATAAGTTGCTTTTGCATAATGCTGGGCAGCAAAACGCCAGATAATATGTCTTACCTTATCATCATCAGGCCTCCGTCAGTCGTAACGACTATGGAAACTGCGCCAGTCCAGAGGTCAAGTTTAAACTCAGCGACAACGCCTGCTGTGGCTGATGAGTCCGATGTGGGAGAGGCAAACACGGCTACATTTACTGCAGATGTAGCTGGAAGGCGCGACTGCAGGAGTGCGTGTCTTCCGCATGTTCTTTTTTCATTGGCTGTGGCATGGATCTTTTCCTCGCCAGTCTTCAGCTGTTTGTGAAGGACACTGCGCCATTTGCTGCGGTTAGCCGCTGCATCTTCCCAATGTTCAGTGTTTATGTCCAGGGCTTTCATGTCCCGCTTGCAGACATCTTTGAAGCGCAGTTTTGGCCGGCCAACAGATCTCTTGCCAGAGGCAAGTTCGCCATACAGGATGTCCTTTGGGATACGTCCATCTTCCATACGGCACACGTGGCCGAGCCAACGCAGCCTGCATTGTCTGAGCAGCGTGAACGTGGTAGGAAGACCAGCGCGTTCGAGGACCTGGGCATTCGTCACCTTGTCACTCCAATGGATGCCAAGGATGTGGCGAAGGCAGCGCATGTGGAAGGTGTTCAGTTTGCGCTCCTGTTTGGAGTATGTTGTCCATGTTTCGCTGCCGTAGAGAAGAGTGCTGACAATGCAGGCGTTGTACACTGCCATCTTGGTAGGAGTTGTCAGCTTCCGGTTCTCCCAGACGCGGGTCGTGAGGCGCCCTCGGGTTGTGGCAGCGTTGCCGAAACGTTTGTTGATCTCACCATCGAGGGACAGATTGTCACTGATGGTGGATCCCAGGTATGTAAATTGGTGTACGACTTTGAGTTAGTACTCATCGATTGTGATGGCTGGTGGAGTGTCCACTTCCTGACTCAGCACATTGGTCTTTTTTAGGCTGATGGTAAGCCTGAAGTCTTTGCAGGCCTGGGAGAATCTGTCCATAAGGTACTGGAATTCTTGTTCAGTGTGCGAAATGACGGCGGCATCATCAGCAAAGAGCATGTCCCGGATGATTGTCTCACGGACTTTGGTCCTTGCTTTAAGACGGGCTAGGTTGAAAAGTCGGCCGTCAGACCTGGTACGTAGATATACCCCTTCTGTTACAGTCCCAAAAGCATGTTTGATGAGCAGGGCAAAGAAGATGCCGAAAAGGGTAGGAGCAAGGACGCAACCTTGCTTGACTACGCTCTTAATGTCAAATGTGATGGACATGCTACCCTCATACTGGATGGTTGCCTTCATGTCGTCATGAAAAGATCTAATGAGACTATGGAGCTTTGGAGGGCATCCAATCTTGGGTAGGATGCTGAAGAGCCCTTCTCTGCTAACCAGGTTGAAAGCTTTGGTCAGGTCAATGAAGGATATGTACAGAGGCTTCTGTTGTTTCCTGCATTTCTCCTGAAGTTGGTGTAGGGAGAATATCATGTCCACTGTAGAGCGCTTGGCGCAAAAGCCGCATTGAGATTCCGGGTAAACGCGCTCAGCAAGTTTCTGAAGGCGGACAAGCACGACACGGGCATAGAGTTTCCCCACGATCTACAGAAGGGAGATGCCCCTGTAATTGTTAGTCGCTCCTGTCGCCCTTATTTTTGTAAAGGGTGACAATCTTGGCATCTCTCATGTCTTGCAGCACGGCTCCCTCTTTCCAGCACTGGCAGAGGACATCATGCAAAGGCTGCAGGAGGGTGTCTTTACAGCACTTGATGAGGTCTGGGGGGATGCCATCAGTACCAGGTGCTTTGCCTGTTGCTAAGCTGTCGCTCGCTTTGTGAAGTTCAGCAAGTGTTGGTTCAGCATCTAATTCCTCAACGATGGGCAGCTGTTCAATGGCATCAAGGGCTGAGGCGACGACAGTGTTCTCTATGGAATAGATGTTACCTGAGGTAGCTGCAGACTGGATGGATTCACTGAGTTGTTGCCAGTATTCATTGGCACAATGAATACTGCAGTCTGTTGCTTCTTGTAGTTCTCAGTGCTTGCAGGGACTTCTCATTTGGGGAGCGTTTGTATTCAGCGAGGGCAGCACGCTTTGCTTCAATGACGGGGGTCATCTCGTTGGACTTGCTAACAAACCAGTCGTTGTTTTTGAAGATCTTCCTCCCAAAAGTTGCAAGGGCTGTTTTCTGAATGGCCTCCCCCCATTTCTCGGAGGCGGAGTAGTGCTGGTGTCCTTCAGATAGGATGTTGTTGAGAGACTTGGCAAACTCTTCTACTTTCTCTGGAAGATGCATGCTGGTGGAATCAATGCGGGGCTTGCCTTTCTGTTTGGAGTTGTGAAACATTTTGGGTTGCAGCCTGATCTTGCAACAGACGAGTGAATGGTCGGTGTCGCAGTCTGCGCTGTGGTAACTACGAGTAACAAGCACAAACTTGAGGCTGGCTTGTCTGATCAGGATCATGTCTAGCTGACATGTCACTTTGTGCTGTGGTTTCGTCTGAAAGTAGGAGTTGGCCACGCAAAGGTTATGGTAGGAACAGAACTCCAGTAGCCGTTGCCCGTTCTCATTGACCTTGCCAACTCCGAAGTGTCCAAGACAGGAAGGCCATGAGTCATGGTCAGCACCCACTCTAGCATTGAAGTCACCAAGGATGATGAGATGTTCCTTGGGGGGAATAGTCTTGATGACGTCATTCAAGTTATAAAATGTATCCTTAACTTCTGCTGTAGACATTAGAGTGGGAGCATATGCGCAGACGAGGGTCACTGGGACATCAGAGGTGTGAAGGTGGAGTGTCATCAGGCGTTCGGATCCTTTGTCTCCTGGTTCAACCATCTTTAACAAGGTGTTCCTGACAGCAAATCCAACTCCATGCTCTCTGCGGTCTCCGGCACTCTTTCCTTGCCAGAAGAAGGTAAAGTCTTTCTCCTTGAGGGTTCCCGAGTCGTCTCTTGCAATGCAGCTATGTCTACCTGGAGTCTCAGTAGCTCATTGTTAATGACAGCCATTTTGCTAGCATCACTGATGTCTTGAAGATCGTTTGAGTGTCCGGGTGTCATAGTTCAGACATTCCAGCTTCCCAGTTTTAGGACTGGGCACCTGTTTTTCATACTTTGTTTCTTGCTTGGTGCAGGTCTTGCAGTCTGCTTGTCGGTTTTTTCCTAATCCCCATGCACCCAATGAGGAAAGCAGACTGTGGCGGGACAGCACCTAATTGGCTGGGGGATGCCCAGCTTAAGGCGGGCAGTAGCTGTTCAGTGAAATTCAAGGATCTCTCCCACTGTCGGAGGCAACCCCTGGCGCTATGCTATAGTCTACGCCAATCGAGCATTGTAGCTTATAACCGGTAGACTGTTGCTTCCCGTTGTTGTTTCCATGCTATGACACGAGGCTGGAGTGACCTCTCCAGGGCGCAAGCCAGGGCAGAGTAGTATGGAGGTCAAGCTGTTGCCCATGCAGCAGGACACCCCTCTTCCCACTGATGATGGATCCAAAGGAGCAGCAAGAGCTGGTACAATTTGGCACTAACAGTGTCGCAGGAGTTGCCAGTGCACCGCTGTAGCCAGCAGTGGACCACCTTAGGGACTCCGTCTCCGGATTTTTCCTCAGGGTTTACTCCCGAAGCCTTCCCCTAGAAAGGTATGCCACAAGGCAGGGGCGGTTTTGGATCGGAGTTTACCTTCTCCTAGATGGGTCGCCTTACTGGGCTGACGGGTCCCATCTACCCAGGTTATACTGGGTTACATTTTACCAGTAGCAAGGATAAGACCTGACCTTACCTTATACACACCCCGACAATCCATCAAGCGGTGCGGCTTCATAGCTTACCAAAGTCATACTAAAACATTTTGAGAGATTTTTGAGCGCCGTGTGTAATGATCTATATTTTCAATGAAACGTGACTGCGTGGGTTCCCTCCGGGTACTCCGGCTTCCTCCCACCTCCAAAGACATGCACCTGGGGATAGGTTGATTGGCAACACTAAATTGGCCCTAGTGTGTGAATGTTGTCCGTCTATCTGTGTTGGCCCTGTGACGAGGTGGCGACTTGTCCAGGGTGTACCCCAACTTCCGCCCGAATGCAGCTGAGATAGGCTCCAGCAACCCCCCCGCGACCCCAAAAGGGACAAGCGGTAGAAAATGGATTGATGGACATATAAAATGTGGGTGTTGTTTACTTGAGTCATATTGCCCATCATAGTGCAGTCGACACGACATCTACTGGTCACACTTATTACACCATGTACCAAACAAAATTGCTTCGAGGTCGGTAAGCAAAACCAGAATTATTCCGCACATTAGGCGCAATGTCGAGTTTTGAGGGGAAAAAAAAGATTTTAAGTGCGTCTCATAGTCCGAAAAATACAGTACATTCATTTGTGTACTTAAAATTCTACACACAACACCCAATAATGACAATGTGAAAAGTGTTATTTTTATTTTTTTCCGTACAAATGTATTAAAAATTAAAAACTGTGCGTAAGTGTGTTTATTATTTTTTTTTAATGTTGTCATAACCCATATTACGAATACCCCATGGGGGCGGAAAAATTGGTGTCACTTGAACCACGTCGTGTAAATAAGGGCACAGAGGACATAACAGAGCACTTCATTTCTGCTAACATGCCATTCATCTTTTTTCTTTTTTTATGACAAGAGCTCCCAAGTGTTAGCATTTCACCAGCTGTGCAAAAGAAGAAAGCCTGGATTCAAGGCTGCCCTGTCAGCAGCTCACCCTTTCAACACTCCCTATTGCACATACTTCACACAGTGATATCACTTCTCTTCACCGGCTGTGTTTACACTCATGCTTAAGCCCATCATCGGTCCCTGTTAGTGTGATATACATCAGTCCACCGTCTCGCTTTGTCGAAACATTAGAATGAATGCAGGCTGAATAAGAAAAAAAGAAGGTTACGGCTTCTATGCTAATTTGACCCAGTTTTCAGCATTGGATTGATATAATGCTGTACAATACATTCACACAAGTTATGCCTCGGTAACTTTTAATTGTGTTGCTGAACTTGACACAGTATCATTAATTACACTGACGAAGAAAATTCTTAATAACTGTAGAAACTGTTCAAATGCCAGCCCAACATAAATTAGGATCCAAGAGAGGATTAATTCATTTTCTCTTGATCGATGATTTCATCAGGCAGCCCATAATAGGCCTGCAAAGACCGCTCGGCCCATTTTTCATTTACGCCACAGCAAGTTTGCTTAGAAAGAACGCAAAATACAAAATACAGTACAAAATCTCAGGCTGGGTTTACACTTCTCATTTGCTTTGGTTAAAAACAAACTGTGTTGGGTCAAGTGTGGACGCGATCATCCGAAGACTGGTCCACACCAAGCTAGCCGATGGGTCTTGGTCTGCTTGCGAGTTACGTTCAAATACCACTATATTATAATTTATTCACAATGCCATATTACGATTACAACAGTAGTGAATATCCATTTAAGGATGGTGGTAAGTGTAAGATAAGCTAGAAGAAGCTTTTGGCAGGGGGTCCAGAGGTCAGTATATGCATGGAATGCTGAAACATGGTGGCAAGCACAAAAACGCGATATGACAAACACAAAATAGGAGCACAAAAGCAAGCATACACTTACATACATACATACTAGAGATGCGCGGTTTGCGGACACAACCGCGGAGTCCGCGGATAAACCGCAGGTCGGGCGGGTAAAAATAGATTTTAAATAGATGCGGGCGGGTTGCGGTTGAACCGATTCGGAAATATATATACATAGTTAAATGTTGTTACCCACATACGAAAAACGAGCAGCACTCTTTGAAACAGTCAATTTTTCATCAGGCACCGCGTCCCAGCAACAGTGGCGCAAGTGAGCGCTCCTTCAGCGCAGCAGGGCGCATTTTAGAGGCCAGGCGCTCTCGCATGAATCCTGGCACTGTAGATGCCATTTTATTCCTGCATAGTGCTAACAAAAAAAAAAGTAAGTAGACATACGGTTGGATATGTTAAACGAATTAGTCTACGTTACCTATAGGCTATACCAAATAAGCCCATGTCTAATCTATATTGAGTTCGGTCAGCTAAATAATTTTGATGGTTACGTGTTGTTTGGGCGCACTACAATGCAAAGGAATTAAGGCAATTGCGTTGTTTATTGTGGGTTTTTTCTATTCGAGATATACTACTATGTGTGAATAATTATTTGGCCTCGCTTTCAAGTGAAGCGCATCTCCGATTGGCGACAATGTAAGGCTATTTAGCCTGCTTTGTTTGTCGCGACCGTCTATTTTCATTATAATTCAAGTTTGATGTAAAGTGCAGTCTGATGGGTTTGATTTCCCCCCTTCAGCTATTTGCCTTGGCCAATAAGTTGCAGGTAATTTATTATTATTATTATTTATTCAATTTATTTTTGTTTAAATAGAGATGACATACATATGTTATTGTATAATTTAAGTTTGTGCGCGTGATTGACAGCCTAAGGCTTATGAGGCACATTTTTTATTTATTTTTTTATTTCAACTTAAAAACGTATGAGCCTATGCCTACAACATAGGCTATGTGTTTATCTTTATTTTCCTGCCTGTCGTTGACAACGGAGATTGTCTGATATTTTGTCATGGCTGCAGATCAATCAATAAAGGTTCATCTTTGTCACGAAATTGTTCACTGTTTCACTGTGCACCCCGCCCTCATCCCTATTTGAGCATTATAACGTTAACAAGTTAATATTCATTGAAAAAAATTCAGAACATTTTTTTTACCTAACGAAAGTATAGGCCGAGTCTTTCTAAAACATTTTTTTAACTTCTTAAAAGCCTTGTTCGGCTTGCTGCAACTGCGCACACAAAGTGTGAGGAACGCACTCCTGATCTGAGGGCATTGGCAACAATAGTCAACACTTTCTTAATGGAAATGACAATAATATTATAATAATGATAAATAATATTATCACGCATTAATATCTCTTAGCCACGAATGCGTGGCCAAGAGATGCGTGGCACGCATTGAATGTCTCTGCTGAATTGGATCAGTCTCCTTTCTATAATAGGCAAAAGCTTTATAACCTCACTAATGCCTTGCATCGTCTATATTAGATATATAACAACGGGCGGGTGCGGGCGGGTGTGGGCGGGTGTGGTTTTGATAAAATGTTGGTTCGGGTGGATGGCGGATGGTTGACGACTTTTGTGATGCGGTTGCGGATGAAATAATTGCCTATCCGCGCATCTCTAATACATACATACATTCAACCACGCACAACCCAACAGTAGTTTACCCCGAAGCCACATGTGACAATGCTAATCCTCTAAAGGAGCACTAGCCATTCTCATGAGGCATTAGAGATAGGTGGTTAATAGGTATGATTTCAGTTTCTTTTTGAAGTTGGAGAATGAATACAGCATCCTGAGGCTTTTGCCAAAAGTATTTGGACACCCATCCAAATGATCAGAATCAGGTGTCCTAATCACTTGGCCCGACCACAGGTGTATAAAATCAAGCACTTAGGCATGGAGACTGTTTCTACAAACATTTGTGAAAGAATGGCCCGCTCTCTGGAGCTCAGGGATTTCCAGCGTGGAACTGTCATAGGATGCCACCTGTGCAACAAATATATATATATATATATATATATATATATATATATATATATATATATATATATATATATATATATATATATATATATACATATTACTCGAACAAGTATGACGATCCTCCTGGTAGGGGTGTATCCCTTTATGGAGGATGCCTGTGCGTGACTTTGTTTTACGTGGGGAGACTGGTGCACAGACAGTCACCAAATGATCTTTGACAGAATCGGGTCAGGGTCCAGTGGCATGGAGTCCAAGACGACTGGGGACCCTTTTTCTGCTGCAGCCTTCTTCCGCCATCGCAGCAGTTGTGGTAGTTCTTAAATCTACCGTCTTCCGCCTGCTCCGCCGTTGAGGTCTTCACCGTATCCCTGGCTAGGGGGCAGTCAGGTACTAGGCCTTTGCCAAGGGCCACCTGGGGTAACAGTAGTAAAGGGGTCAACCTCCTAGTGCCACAAGACCTCATAGAGCAGTGTTTTCAACCTTTTTTGAGCCAAGGCACATTTTTTGCGTTGAAAAAATCCAGAGGCACACCACCAGCAGAAATCATTAAAAATTAAACTCAGTTGACAGTAAAAAGTCGTTGTCGCAATTGTTGGATATGACTTTAAAGCATAACCAAGCATTCATCACTATAGCTCTTGTCTCAAAGTACACTGCAAAAACTGAAATCTAAGTAAGATTAAATATCTCAAATAAGGGTGATATTTGCTTATTTTCTGTCTAATAAGATCATTCTTCTCACTAAGCAGATTTTATGTTAGAGTGTTTTACTTGTTTTAAGTGTTTTGGTCCTAAATGATCTCAGTAAGATATTACAGCTTGTTGCTGAGATTTGATGACCTATATTGAGTAAAACATGCTTGAAACTAGAATATCAAGTGTTGCAAAGCTGTGTCATCAACACTCACAAGTATAAAACTACTTTATAAAGTAACAATTTCTTATTTCAAGCATGAAAAAAAATTCATGACTTTGACACAATTGTGTCTCATAATTAAAACAGATGACAGCCAAATGGACTTTGCTGTTTTATTTTCAATGAAACAATAGAAAATATGTACTCATATAGTAGTATAGTTGTTATGAGTGATAATATTCTTATTTTAAGGTATTTTTGGGTTCATTGAGGTCAGCTAATTTTACTTGTTTTGGAAAGTCTTGACAAGCCGAATTTTCTTGTTCTATTGGCAGATAATGTTGCTTAGTTCAAATAAAATACCCCTAATTTTTCTTGTTTTTGAACACTGACTTTTTGCAGTGTAGGCGTACTGTCACCACCTGTCACATCACGCCCTGACTTATTTGGACTTTTTTGCTGTTTTCCTGTGTGTAGTGTTTTAGTTCTTGTCTTGCGCTCCTATTTTGTTGGCTTTTTCTCTTTTTTTTTTGTATTTTCCTGTAGCAGTTTCATGTCTTCCTTTGAGCGATATTTCCCGCATCTACTGTGTTTTTATCCTTCTTTGTGGGGACATTGTCGATTGTCATGTCATGTTCGGATGTACATTGTGGACGCCATCTTTGCTCCACAGTAAGTCTTTGCTGTCGTCCAGCATTCTGTTTTTGTTTACTTTGTAGCCAGTTCAGTTTTAGTTTCGTTCTGCATAGCCTTCCCTAAGCTTCAATGCCTTTTCTTAGGGGCACTCACCTTTTGTTTATTTTTGGTTTAAGCATTAAACACCTTTTTACCTGCACGCTGCATCCCGCTGTTTCCGACATCTACAAATCAATCAACCTGCTGCCACCTACTGATATGGAAGAGTATTACATGGTTACTCTACCGAGCTCTAGACAGCACCGACACTCAACAACAACACATCATTTGCAGACTATAATTACTGGTTTGCAAAAAATATTTTTTACCCCAAATAGGTAAAATTAGATCATCTCCTACGGCACAACAGACTGCATCTCACGGCACACTAGTGTGCCACGGCACAGTGGTTGAAAAACACTGCCATAAAGGAGCCTCCACTGCCGGATGCACTTTAACGTCATATATACATACATATGCATATACATATACATATAAACTTTGGAATATTTAGGAGCGAGGACATTTCACGACTGGATTTGTTGCACAGGTGGCATCCTATGACAGTTTTCATGCTGGAAATCACTGAGAGCGGGCCCATTCTTTCACAAATGTTTGTAGAAACAGTCTCCATGCCTAAGTGCTTAATTTTATACACCGGGCTAAGTGATTAGGACACCTGATTCTCATTATTTGGATGGGTGGCTAAATACTTTTGGCAATATAGTGTACAACGATACATTGTATGGGCAGATTTACTGCGTGGAAAACTAATCAGAATGGCAAATAACGGATATTATAGAAGCGGAAACTAAAAACACGGAAATTTCGACTTCCCAGTACATAGGGAACGCACCATAAACCCTCCTGATTGGCAATTTGGGACAGGTGAGCCTCCTAATTGCCAAGCAGGAACAGATGAGGAGAACAGCGCTCACAACAAGGATAAAGTAACTGCCTGATAGTCCAACAAAAAACCAGAACTAAGAAAATAAGAGCGCAAACAGGATATTATACAAAACAAAAGACAAAGTACAAAACTGTCATGATGGACAATGGCTTTCTGTTCAGAATATTTGACTTACGTAACATAAAACAAAAGCTGTCCAATCAACTCAGTATGTGATGCGTACGTTCTTCGCTGCTTAGCCTTCCGACCCGTGACAATAAATACCAAAATATGTTTCGCCACGTGCACCAAAGTGCACACCGAGTATCATGTATTATTTTTTGTGAGAAGTCTGACTGCAGAATTAAACCAATAAGACTAATAAACACAGCATTTCCCATTTGTTAATTAGTTTGTGGCAGCTCGTCACCAATAGATTTGGATTGCCAGAAATACATTTGGCAATACCTGGGGCGGCGTGGCGCAGTGGCAGAGTGGCTGTGCGCGACCCGAGGGTCCCTGGTTCAATCCCCACCTAGTACCAACCTCGTCATGTCCGTTGTGTCCTGAGCAAGACACTTCACCCTTGCTCCTGATGGGTGCTGGTTAGCGCCTTGCATGGCAGCTCCCTCCATCAGTGTGTGAATGTGTGTGTGAATGGGTAAATGTGGAAGTAGTGTCAAAGCGCTTTGAGTACCTTGAAGGTAGAAAAGCGCTATACAAGTACAACCCATTTATTTATTTACCTGTTGAGGATTCCCCATGTTTACGCACTCATTTTTTTAAACTTTAACATCTGATTTCTGAGGCAATAGTACACATCCATGCACGACGAGCGTGCACCAACAATTAACCAGCGTCATCTATCTGGTAACACTGGTCATACGAAGCCTCCTGATTGACAACCAGGGAAAGGTGAAGGAACCAGTGCTTAGGCCAGAAATTAAGTGGTGGGCAAAAGAAGGAAATGTAGAAAACTAAGGAAAACAATAAACTGGGTAACACAAGGCACACTGACAAAGCCTAACCTATTCTTACTATAACAATCTACAAGGTTAATATAGTTGGCTTCTCTTTCTTCCCCTCCATTTATCTGCTTTCTTTTGTATTTCAAGCTATCATTACATATATGTATTGTTGCATTTGAACAATTGTATTATTGATAATAGAGGTAATTATTGTTATTATTCATTATCAATTGTGCTATTTCTATTGGTATTTGTATTGCTCCATGTGTAGTGTAATCAGTGTTGGGTTGGTTACTGAAAACCAGTAACTAGTTACAGTTACTAGTTACTTTATTTCAAAAGTAACTCAGTTACTAACCCAGTTACTTACACCAAAAAGTAATGCCTTTCTGTGAAAAGTAACTATTTAGTTACTTCTTTTTTTCTTTTTTTTAAAGCTCCCATTAATGCCCTTTTAGCCTTCATTTCAGTACTGTTATTGCACTGGAGAATAATGCAATCTGTTGATCAACTTGACATGCATTTTTATTTTCCTTTCAACATAATTAATGAAAACAGTGCAACTTAAAAAGGCATTCCTCCTTTCTTTAAACTTGACCATCAATAAAAAACAAGTTAAAGTGCAACATAAGAAGGCACATCATCTTCCTTGAAACATAGGTAGTGAAATAAAGCCTGACATCTGGAGTGATGCTGCTGTCTTCCACACTTGGAGCCATGGATTGTAGAATCCTTGTTTTCAGCGGCAGGATCATTGACACAGATGGTGAAGTTTCAGTGCTCAGTAGAGATGTAACACTTTTGAGGGGTTTAAGCACCTGGAGGACCTCATCTGCCACTCTCACATCATCATCAGACAGGGTGACATTTGTCTTCAGGGTGTTGTGGGTCAATGCAGAGTATATAGCTGCCTGCTGCTCCAACATATCATAAGTGGAGTTCCACCTCGTTGGGACATCATGTATGAGCTTATGAGTAGGCAGCTTTAGCATTTCTTGCTTTGTCTTAAGCACATGAGCAGCTGTTGTGATTGGGTGGAAGTAGGAAACCTCCTTCCTGATCCTCCCAAGGAGGCGCTCCATCCTATTGACTGAGATTCCCTTCTGTGATGCCAAATTCACTACATGTGCAAAGCACCTATCTGTGGTCCCAGTCCCGCCTCATTCACTGTAATTATTTGATTTTTTGCATTATCACGTGTGACTTTTTTCTTCTCCTGCTCATAAAGATCTGGCACAATCTTATCGCTGCAGTGGGTGCGCGACGGGATGTCGTAACGTGGCTCAAGCACGCTCAGCATGTGTTTAAAACCCTCGTTTTGCACAACCGAGTCTGCACCTATAAACACACCGATTCAATGGCGCGGGGCGTTCAAGCTCCTCCGTTACTGCGCTCGCCATGACCACGCTGTGTGTGGACTGAACGTGCCAACAACTTTTTTGTTTGTGTTTCATATATCAAACCGTGGATCACGTGTGTGCCTCCCCTCCCCACACCCAGACACACATAGACCGCGCCTCTTTTCTTCTCTTCAGCTTGTGACAGAGGAAGATTCAGAAGAACGACACCGCAGCGCTTCTGTTTCTAGCCGATACTACATCAAAAGTAACGTAAAATAACGCAGTAACGCATCATGTAGTAACGGTAACTGAGTTACTGAATATAAAAAATAACGCGTTAGATTACTAGTTACCACCGAAACTAACGGCGTTACAGTAGCGCGTTACTTTGTAACGCGTTAGTCCCAACACTTAGTGTAATAATGCTCATTGTCATTTCTGTTATTAATATTTACTTCGGTAAATATTAATTATTATTCCGGGGCGGTATAGCTCGGTTGGTAGAGCAGCCGTGCCAGCAACTTGAAGGTTCCAGGTTCGATCCCCGCTTCCGCCATCCTAGTCACTGCCGTTGTGTCCTTGGGCAAGACACTTTACCCACCTGCTCCCAGTGCCACCCGCACTGGTTTAAATGTAACTCAGAAATTGGGTTTCACTATGTAAAGCGCTTTGAGTCACTAGAGAAAAGCGCTATATAAATATAATTCACTTCACTTCACTAACTGCTTCTTTGCTATCACCTTTACCATCTTATTTGTACATATCCTATTTGCTGATGTATTTATGTTGTTTTTGTTATTGTTGTGTTTGCTGTTGTTGTTGTTGTCTCTCTGTCTTATACCCCTCTTGTCCCCACAATTTCCCCCTCTGTCTTCCTTTTTTCCCTCTTTCTATCCCCTCCTGCTCCGGCCCGGCTGCAGCAAATAATAATATAAATACATTTAATAAAGTCAAAAAAATAAAAAAAAGGAAAACAGAAAAATGAAGGATCAACAGTTTAAAGGAGACTTATTATATGCAAATATATTTGCTGCCATTGATTGTATTAATATTCAGAAAGTGAGTTTATTTCATTAAATGACAATAATATTGTGTATTTCACATGCACAATGTGCACACTTCAAAGTCCACAGTTAAACCGACTCACTGCCACGTAGTGTATTCTTATATGAAAATATACGCATGCAGAATTGATTATTTTCTATTGTTTTAACCCGCTATCAACTATTTGGTCGCTTAAATTGCACTTGACATCAAATGAACTGACGTGACCTCAAACCAAGAGAAGCAGTAAAACCAAGAAAAGTGCAATGCGCTTCACGTCAGGCGCACAAAGGGAATTCGGCGGAGAGTCAGTGACCTCACCACCAGGCTTCATATTTTACACCCAGGAAGACAACTGGTCACTGCTGAGAGCACACTCGGGTGGGTGTGTTATGGTGCATGCAGCAGGGTCAGCTGTGTGTATTGCCGCGTTGTCGTGGCGACGTGCACATCTTGTGTTCGTTTGGAAGTACCAGCCAGGTTCATGTGTTTCAGGCAGACCTGTAGAGACGACTCAAAGTCTAGAACCTGCTTGACCCACAGCACCTCCGAATGCATAAAATTGAAAACATTATAAGAAAATAAACAATGACATTATTATTAGGGCTGGAATGTTATTGTAGTACTGCGGTATTACGGTTTCAAAATCTTCACAAGGCGCAATACCAAACGAAAACTTGGTAAGTGTAGTTTTTTTCTGGTATTTTTGCTTTCGGCAGGTCTGAAAATAAACTGCATGTCACGCTTGCGGGGCCGCATATTAGCGGTAGTTGTCGTGATTTCCAGATGCAACTACAAAACCCAAAACTGGGGTCCGGGTGGATTACGAGATATAATGACTGATGAACACCTTCGTTGGATAATGAAGGTTGCCTCAGCTCAAAGCCTGAGCCCCGACATTAATGACATAGCATCCAAGAAAAGATGCCAGGTAAATCGTAAATAAAAAGAGAATACAATGATTTGCAAGTCCTTCTCAACTTATACTCAATTGAATAGACTGCAAAGACAAGATACCGGATTTTTCGGACTATAAGTCGCAGTTTTTTTCATAGTTTGGCCGAGGGTGCGACTTATACTCAGGAGCGACTTATGTGTGAAATTACTAACACATTACCGTAAAATATCAAATAATATTATATAGCTCATTCACGTAAGAGACTACGTATAAGATTTCATGGGATTTAGCGATTATGAGTGACAGATTGTTTGGTAAACGTATAGCAGTTCAATATGTTAAAGTTATTTGAATGACTCTTACCATAATATGTTACGTTAACATACCAGGCACGTTCTCAGTTATTTATGCCTCATATAACGTACACTTATTCAGCCTGATGTTCACTATTCTTTATTTATTTTAAATTGCCTTTCAAATGTCTATTCTTGGTGTTGGGTTTTATCAAATAAATTTCCCCCAAAAATGCGACTTATACTCCAGTGCGACTTATATATGGGTTTTTTTCTTCTTCATTATGCATTTTCGGCCAGAGCGACTTATACTCCGAAAAATACGGTACTTAACGTTCGAACTGGAAAACGTTGCTATTTTTTGCAAATATTAGCTCATTTAGAATTTGATGCCTGCAACATGTTTCAAAAAAGCTGGCTCAAGGGACAAAAAAGACTGAGAAAGCTAATCAAACACTTATTTGGAACATCCCACAGGTGTAATAGGGAACAGGTGTGTTATGATCCGTTGCCCGGATCGTAGTTTATCTACGTTTTGATTCACTTGTTGTTTTAAGTTCTGTTTCTGCACCCCTGTTTTGTGTCTCCTTGGTTGCTATGGTTATTCATTGTGTTCACCTGCCTCTGATTAGTGTCCGGGACGTTCGCCTGTTCCCGGGCACTAATCAGAAAGCTATTTAGTCCTACTCAGTCTGGTGCTTATGTTTGCTCTCATGCAACTGTTACATGTATTCCTTGTGTTTCTTGCGCTAAGTTCCGCCTTAGTTTTCCTTGTTTGCTTCCCGTGTGTTAGGCACGTTTGTTTTGTTTGTTTTGTATTGTTTTCCCTGATTTATGAGAATGGAAAGACGACCCACGGCATCAACATGCCACGACCACTTTGCAAGGGGGGTGCCATGATTGGGTATAAAAGCAGCTTCCATGAAATGCTCAGTCATTCACAAACAAGGATGGGGCGAGGGTCACCACTTTGTCAACAAATGCGTGAGCAAGTTGTTTAAGATTATTTGCCAAAAAAAATTACGTTTCTCAGTTCGAACATTAAATATCTTGTCTTTGCAGTCTATTCAACTGAATATAAGTTGAAAAGGATTTGCAAATCATTGTGTTCTGTTTTTATTTACGAATTACACAACGTGCCAACTTCACTGGTTTTGGGTTTTTGTAGAATGCTCGAATGCAGCTTGCAGATAAAAGGATATTTAAGACCACCACTACTCCAACTGTAAATAAACACTCTCGTGCAGGGGTGTACACGAAATAACAGAAAATTTGTGCGATTACGAGCGCACAATAAGGCCATGTCTACACAAAGTTGTTTAACCCCTTAAACCAGTGGTTCTCAAACTTTTTTTGTCATCCCCCACTTTGGACAAGGGGGAGTTTTCAAGCCCCACCTGCCCCCATCGCCCCAACAGAGCGCTAATGCCAAGCTTTAACATTTTCAAATTTATTGAACATCAAGTTGTATACATTCAAACTCAATAACATAAAATAACATCAAGTTCACTAATAAATAAAATAACTGTCCAGCTGTGGTATAACTTGCATCAAGTTCAATAATAAATAAAATAACTTCCATCAAGTTCAATAATAAATAAAACAAAAGTGTTATAACTTGCATCAAGTTCAATAATAAATCAAAAAAAGTGTTATAACTTGCATCAAGTTCAATAATAAATAAATAAAAGTGTTATAACTTGCATCAAGTTCAATAATAAATCAAATAAGTGTTATAACTTGCATCAAGTTCAATAATAAATCAAAAAAAGTGTTATAACTTGCATCAAGTTCAATAATAAATCAAACAAAAGTGTTATAACTTGCATCAAGTTCTATAATAAATCAAAAAAAGTGTTATAACTTGCATCAAGTTCAATAATAAATCATATAACTTGCATCAAGTTCAATAATAAATCAAAAAAGTGTTATAACTTGCATCAAGTTCAATAATAAATAAAACAAAAGTGTTATAACTTGCATCAAGTTCAATAATAAATCAAATAAGTGTTATAACTTGCATCAAGTTCAATAATAAATCAAATAACTTGCATCGAGTTCAATAATAAATAAAAAAAAGTGTTATAACTTGCATCAAGTTCAATAATAAATCAAAAAAGTGTTATAACTTGCATCAAGTTCAATAATAAATAAAACAAAAGTGTTATAACTTGCATCAAGTTCAATAATAAATCAAAAATGTGTTATAACTTGCATCAAGTTCAATAATAAATCAAATAAGTGTTATAACTTGCATCAAGTTCAATAATAAATCAAATAACTTGCATCAAGTTCAATAATAAATCAAAAAAGTGTTATAACTTGCATCAAGTTCAATAATAAATAAAACAAAAGTGTTATAACTTGCATCAAGTTCAATAATAAATCAAAAAAAGTGTTATAACTTGCATCAAGTTCAATAATAAATCAAATAACTTGCATCAAGTTCAATAATAAATCAAAAAAAGTGTTATAACTTGCATCAAGTTCAATAATAAATCAAAAAAGTGTTATAACTTGCATCAAGTTCAATAATAAATAAAACAAAAGTGTTGTAACTTGCATCAAGTTCAATAATAAATCAAAAATGTGTTATAACTTGCATCAAGTTCAATAATAAATCAAATACAAGTGTTATAACTTGCATCAAGTTCAATAATAAATCAAATAACTTGCATCAAGTTCAATAATAAATCAAATAAAAGTGCCACTTTGCAATCTCTGCAAAAAAAAAAAGGAGGAGTTATGCATTTAGCAAGACAGGGCAAGTGACAGCACTTTTCCCCTGGAGAGCCACCTTGCTTCACTGTGAAACAGCACGGCTGTATGATCAGCTCCCATTTCCTCACACAGTGCAGAGAACAGTCGCACTTTCAGTGGTCGTGTTTTGATCAAATTTACCGCGCTCACAACATCTGTTAAAACCTCATTGAGTTCGGGGCTGAGCTGCCTTGACGCGAGTGCTTCCCGGTGAATGACACAGTGTGTGCCCGTCAGATTTTAGTTTCTCTGCAGGCGCTGGCTCTGGCTCGACGACCTTTGAGGTGCGAGTCACAAATGTATATATTTGTGTAATTGTGGTCCACACATTAGCCTGCTACCCATCCGCGCGAAAGTTTGTTCCGCTTAGCCCCGCCCCCATTAGTTACTGTTGCTATGTCTGTCAAACTTTTGCTCGTACCGAGAAATATAAAGCCTGCAGTAAAAATAAGTACCGGTAATTTCCATTTATTTATATAGCGGATTTCACAGACAGAATCACAAAGTGATTTACAGTGTGTATAGAAAATGAAAGCATAGTAAAAAAAATAATCTAAGAATATAATAATTTAAAAAAAAATGTAAAGTGAAATTTCCTCCCGTTCCTCGCGCCCCACCTGTCATGTCTCTATTCCCCACCAGTGGGGCGCGGCCCACACTTTGAGAAACGCTGCCTTAAACCATGGGTGTCAAACTCTGGCCCGCCGTGTAATTTCACTTGGCCCTTGAGGCGATATCAAATTAACACTAGAGCTGGCCCGCCGATTATATACAGCTGCGGTGCCGCGGTAACACGCAATCACCGCTAATTCTCATACTTGCCAACCCTCCCGGGAGACTCCCAACTTTCAGTGCCCCTCCCAAAAATCATCAAGTCTGCTTTTCATCCAGTCCAACAAGTGCTGGCCTAGTCACATAATATGTGCGGCTGCTGAACGCACACATACTTTATCAACAGCGATAGAGGTTACACTGAGGGTGCCCGTAAAAAACAACTTTAACACTGTTAGAAATATACGCCACACTGTGAACCCACACCAAACAAGAATGACAAACACATTTTGGGAGAACATCCGCACCGTAACACAACATAAACACATCAGAACAAATACCCAGAAGCCTTTGCAGCACTGACTCTTCCGGGACGCTACAAGGTGTGTGTGTGGGGGGCGGGGTTTGGTGGTAGCGGGGGTGTATTTTGTAGCGTCCCGGAAGAGTTAGTGCTGCAAAGGGTTCTGGGTATTTGTTCTGTTGTGTTTATGTTGTGTTACGGTGCGGATGTTCTCCCGGAATGTGTTTGTCGTTCTTGTTTGGTGTGGATGCACAGTGTGGCGTATATTTCTAACAGTGTTTAATTCGGCCAGCCTCAGTGTAACCTGTATCGCTTTTGATCAAGTATGCATTGCATTCATGTGTGTGTGCATACAGAAGCCGCACATATCTTGTGACTGGGCCGGCACGATGTTAGAATGGATGAAAAGCGGACGTGACGACAGTTCGTAGAGGACGTTAAAGGCAGCGCCTTTAAGGCACGCCCCCAAGACTGTGGTCCGGGTGGATTACGAGATATAATGACTGATGAACACCTTCGTTGGATAATGAAGGTTGCCTCAGCTCAAAGCCTGAGCCCCGACATTAATGAACTAGCATCCAAGAAAAGATGCCAGGTATCTGGCTTGGGCACATCAGATTAGATCAGTGTGTTGCAAACTGAGCAGTTTAAAGTCCTGATAGAAAAGCGGCATTACATTTTTATTTAAATTTGATTAGATATGCCATTTGATATTTTTTAATTATTATTATTATTATTTGAAACTCGATTTTGCATGTCACTATAAAGTTATATAAGCCTTGCTTGTTCAATATTCAATGCAAAACTTGTTTGGGTCCCTATTAAAAGGTTCATTTGTTCAACCTTGGCCCGCGGCTTTGTTCAGTTTTAAATTTTGGCCCACTCTGCATTTGAGTTTGACACCCCTAGGAATAATTACTTAGCCTAAGCATCATGTCAGCCACACTAAACTATTGTTTAAGGTCCCCCTCCTCGGACTATTTTTTACACGGGTAAGTGCGCCGTGTATTTCTTGAAACTCCGGCTCTTAGCTTTGTATGGACTCATTGATCATTTACAAACTGATTTTGGAGAGGAAGTGACGCCAGAAAGACGCGCCCCACACAGGAAGTGACGTCAGAAAGAACGCGCCACAGCCAGCTTCATAATGAAGAGGTTTCGTAACTCGGAGCTAACCACTGGAAAAATGAAGGCGAGCCATCCAGACATGCCCGTGTTTCTCCTTCTGTCTGTACAGACGCTTGTGGAAATCACACATGAATACCTCAAGAGAAAGCGATTGCAGCTATTTGGGATACAACACTTCTCAACAACTTTCGAATGTCCGGGTCAGTTGTGATTCTACTTACTCAAAAACTTCATCCATTTGTCGAAGGAGAGACAACGAGAATGCGGGCTCCCGTGGATGTGATTAAAAAAAGGTAGCGAGTGCTTTGTATTACCTGGCCGACGAGCAGAGGTGGGTAGTAACGCGCTACATTTACTCCGTTACATCTACTTGAGTAACTTTTGGGATAAATTGTACTTCTAAGAGTAGTTTTAATGCAACATACATTTACTTTTACTTGAGTATATTTATAGAGAAGAAACGCTACTTTTACTCCGCTACTTTTATCTACATTCAGCTCACTACTCTCTACTAATTTTTATCGATCTGTTAATGCACGCTTTGTTTGTTTTGGTCTGTCAGACAGACCTTCATAGTGCCTGCGTTTCAACAAATACAGTCACTGGTGACGTTCACTCCGTTCCACCAATCAGATGCAGTCACTGGTGACGTTGGACCAATCAAACAGAGCCAGGCGGTCACATGACCTGACTTAAACAAGTTGAAAAACTTATTGGGGTGTTACCATTTAGTGGTCAATTGTACGGAATATGTACTGTACTGTGCAATCTACTAATAAAAGTTTCAATCAATCAATCAAAAGTGTGAAGGAAAAAATACCCTTTTTTATTTCAATCGTACATCCCGTCAAAAGCCTAAAGACTGACTGCACAGTTCCTGTCTTCACAATAAAAGTGCCGCTCCATCGCGCCTGCGATTTCAAAACAAGAGTCTCCGAAAGCCAGCGCAAACAAGCTAGCAAGCTACGGAATTTGCCGCCAATGTATTTCTTGTAAAGTGTATAAAAACGAATATGGAAGCTGGACAAATAAGATGCCAAAAACCAACCACTTTCATGTGGTATTAGACAGAAAGGAGGAACTTTTTTTCTCCTCCATTTGAAAACGTGGACGCTATCAGCACTACTGTCTGATTACAATCAATGCAAGTCATCAGAATCAGGTAATACACCAACTTATATTCTTGTCTTCATGAAAGAAAGGAATCTATATGTGTTAAACATGCATGTATATTCATTAAAACACCTTTAACAAAAACGGCAAAATAAATAAATATAAATTATATACTGTATATATATATATATATATATATATATATATATATATATATATATATATATATATATAAATGTGTATATATATATATATATAAATGTGTGTGTGTATATATATATATATATATATATATATATATATATATATATATGTGTGTATGTGTGTGTGTGTGTGTATGTATATATATATATATATATATATATATATACATATATATATATATATATATATATATATATATATAGATGATATGTATGTGTATGTTACTCATCAGTTACTCAGTACTTGAGTAGTTTTTTCACAACATACTTTTTACTTTTACTCAAGTAAATATTTGGGTGACTACTCCTTACTTTTACTTGAGTAATAAATCTCTAAAGTAACAGTACTCTTACTTGAGTACAATTTCTGGCTACTCTACCCACCTCTGCCGACGAGGGAAGACTACGAAAAACAGCGAATGCATTTGGACTGGCAAAGCAGACTGTATCAGTCTAGGTCCAGAGTATATAAAGTCACCAAAAAGGAATGGACAATGAAGGTGAAGGCAAAAGAGTTAGGAGTGTCCTGACCAGATATCTAGATCCCTATATTGATTGTTGTAAAATGTTATTTATCACATTGTTTACGTGTCTAATAAAGATTTGATTAATTTATGATGGCTCAGGTGTGATTCACTACAATAGGGCCCCACAGCACACTGGATTCCAGTTCATTGAAATACCACAACACTGGATATTGTTCAGATAAGTTACATTTAAGAACTTGCAGACAAAGCAACACTGGAGGTGACTATGACGTGCGCATTTTCCACGCATTCGTATTAGGTCGCGTTGCCCCGGCGGACGGAGGGGGTCTTAAACGGTGGCATTGTTGTGTGCGGACACGGATAAGGTTAGGTGGGATTTACCCTGGATAACCTTATCCAACTTAGTGTAAACAGGGCCTAAGACTATACAGGACAACACTTACGGTGAGGCGTGAAAAGAAAGAACAGCGTGCCACAGCATTCAATTCTTGAGCCCTGATTTAAATGTGAGGCTGGCTTAAATAGGCTGTTAATTACTAGAGATGCCGATAAATGCGTTAAAATATAATATCGGAAATTATTTGTATCGTTTTTTTTATTATCGGTATGTTTTTTTAATTTTTTTATTTAATCAACATAAAAAACACAAGATACACTTACAATTAGTGCACCAACCCAAAAAACCTTCCTCCCCCATTTACACTCATTCACACAAAAGGGTTGTTTCTTTCTGTTATTAATATTCTGGTTCCTACATTATATATCAATATATATCAATACAGTCTGCAAGGGATACAGTCCGTAAGCACACATGATTGTGCGTGCTGCTGGTCCACTAATAGTACTAACCTTTAACAGTTAATTTTACTCATTTTCATTAATTACTCGTTTCTATGTAACTGTTTTTATACTGTTTTACTTTCTTTTTTATTCAAGAAAATGTTTTTAATTTATTTATCTTATTTTGTTTTGTTTTTTAAAAGTACCTTATCTTCACCATAACTGGTTGTCCAAATTAGGCATAATAATGTGTTAATTCCACGACTGTATATATCGGTTGATATCGGTATCGGTTGATATCGGTATTGGTAATTAAAGAGTTGGATAATATCGTAATATTGGATATCGGCAAAAAGCCATTATCGGACATCCCTATTGAGTACCAACAAAACTCAAGTGAACCTAAGCGCTTTGAGGCAGGAGTCAAGTCGCTTAAAGAAGGACTAACTAAAACAGTAAAATAAACCAAAATAAGAGCAGAACTTAATCATCAAATACAGGAAAATGCCACCAACTCAAAATAATGCACAGCCTAGTGTGACAAGCCGTTACACTACATTTCCTAAAATCCTCTGGCAGCGCGGGACGGCTTTTTGAAATGTGTTGCTAACAAACAGACAAACCACCCCTGGTGAAAACATAAACTCTTTGGTGGGGATAATATAGTGCACCAATAATTTGTGGCAGCTTCAGGGTACTTTGAATGGCTGCGAGCATCTTCCAATTTGTCAATGCATCAGAGCAGTGCTTACTCCAATCAGCAGATGTCCAGTTATCATTAATCCAATGGCAGTAGAGTGTTGAATATATTAGAATGTGTTCTGTGGCAATTCCAACTTGGACCACACCGTCAGTTGCTATGTAGAGTGGCGCTTTCCATCATTTTCAACAGACTGCATTGCACAACGATTATCCCCCCTCTGGGAGCTCCACTCAGGAACGGGGCCAAATGAATCCCTTCCCAACTGTAGTGCCTTCAGACCCTTAAATTAACACGAGAAAGAGGCGTCAAATGACAAATCAAGAGATGTCTAGAGCTTGCATGCTCGTACGTCCACTCTGTAGCTGCCCATCAACAGGGTAAAAATAGCTATGTCATGTCTTTTGGATCATGTTTTGTTTTGTTTAGTTATTGGACTCTTTCGTTTCTGTTTACGCTCCATTGTTTTTGTTTCCATGACTACCCATTAGTTTTCACCTGTCCTCATGTCACGCACCTGTCTCACGCTTTGCACTCGCACACCTGTCACGAATCATGTCACTGCTATTTAAGCCTGTCTGTTTCTGTTGCTCGTCCTGGTGACATTATCCTTACTATCTCTGTTTACCTCTGCTACCTTTCATTCCAAGCCATAGTTCCATGCCATAGTTTTCATGCTGTTTCACGCCACAGTAAGTGTTGTTTTCGTTTTCATGTTCATAGTCTCTGCCTTTGTGCAAGTTTTTATTTCATTAGCCAAGTTTGTTCTCCGCCATTGTGCGCGCCTTTTGTTTGCTTCCTTTTTTGTAGTCTGTTAGTGTTTAAAATAAAACATGTTCTTACATGGAAAAGGGTGGAGTGCCATCTCTGGGTTGGGGAGAAGACCCTGCCCCAAGTGGAGGAGTTCAAGTACCTAGGAGTCTTGTTCACGAGTGGGGGAAGAGTGGATCGTGAGATTGACAGGCGGATCGGTGCGACGTCTTCAGTAATGCGGACGCTGTATCGATCCGTTGTGGTGAAGAAGGAGCTGAGCCGGAAGGCAAAGCTCTCAATTTACCGGTCGATCTACGTTCCCATCCTCACCTATGGTCATGAGCTTTGGGTTATGACCGAAAGGACAAGATCACGGGTACAAGCGGCCGAAATGAGTTTCCTCCGCCGGGTGGCGGGGCTCTCCCTTAGAGATAGGGTGAGAAGCTCTGTCATCCGGGGGGAGCTCAAAGTAAAGCTGCTGCTCCTCCACATCGAGAGGATCCAGATGAGGTGGTTCGGGCATCTGGTCAGGATGCCACCCGAACGCCTCCCTAGGGAGGTGTTTAGTGCACGTCCAACCGGTAGGAGGCCACGGGGAAGACCCAGGACACGTTGGGAAAACTATGTCTCCTGGCTGGCCTGGGAACGCCTCGGGATCCCCCGGGAAGAGCTGGACGAAGTGGCTGGGGAGAGGAAAGTCTGGGCTTCCCTGCTTAGGCTGCTGCCCCCGCGACCCGACCTCGGATAAGCGGAAGAAGATGGATGGATGGATGTTCTTACCTTCACGACTAGCCCGCGCCAACTTTCCTTTGCATTCCGGGAAAACAAAACACCCCTCAGTCCCCTTTTTGACAAGCTATGCTGAAACTCAGATCTCAATGCGATACCTGCCGGTAACATTGACATGTTCATAATAACACAATATGAACTAAAAACCAGCTGAAGGCCAGGATAAAACTTGAATTAAAATATTGGTTGAGATTTCTTTTTTTTTTTTCACATTTTCAGACATTTGTACTTTTAAAAAACAAACCTAGTTTTCTGATTTAGAAGTATAAATCAACGATACCTGCTTCATTTGTCACATCGATCATCTGTCGTGCAAACACAACATGTTTCTTTCAAACTACATATGCAATGTTACACTTGTGTTTTTGCTCCCATTGTTAAACTCAAAGATCTAAAACATTTACTATACATACAAAAGACATTGTCCTTTCAAATAGTGTTCACAAATCCGTCTAAATCTGTGTTAGTGAGCACGTCTTCTTTGCCGAGATAATCCATCCCACCTCACAGGTGTGGCATATCAAGATGCTTATTAAATAGCATGAATATTGCACAGGTGCGCCTTAGGCCACTCTGAAATGTGCAGTCTTGCTTTATTGGGGGCCTGGGGTTGGGGTCAGAAAAGCCCATCTTCTCCGCATAGAGTTGATCAGGTTGTTGATTGTGGACTGTGGGATGTTGGTCCACTCCTCTTCAATGGCTCTGCCAAGTTGCTGGATATTGGCAGGAACTGGAACATGCTGAATATGCCGATCCACAGCATCCCAAACATGCTCAATGGGTGACATGTCCGGTGAGTATGCTGGCCATGCAAGAACTGGGATGTTTCCAGCTTCCAGGAATTGTGTACAAATCCTTGCAACGTGGGGCCGTGCATTGTCATGCTGCAACGTGAGGTGATGGTCTCGGTTGAATGACTTAACAATGGGCCTCAGGATCACGGTATCTCTGTGCATTCAAAATCCCATAAATAAAATGCACTTGCGTTCGTTGTCCATGATATACGCCTGCCCATATCATACATAACCCCAGCCCCTCCATGGGCCACTAGATTCACAACGTTGACATCAACAAACCGCTCTCCCACACAACGCTACACATGCTGTCTGCCATCTGCTCTGAACAGTTAAACTGGAATTCATCCATCAAAGGAACACCTCTCCAACTTTCCAGACGCCATCGAAAGTCAAGCCGAAATGTTCTAGTTATGCAAACCAATTGTTGCAGCAGCTGTCCGGGTGGCTGACATCAGACGATCATGGAGGTGCACCTGCTGGATGTGAAGTTTTTTTTCTCAATTTTAACATTTGTAAACTATCCATCCATCCATTTTCTACCGCTTGTCCCTTTCAGGGTCGCGGGTGGTGCTGGAGCCTATCCCAGCTGCAAATGGGCGGAAGGCGGGTTACACCCTGGACAAGTCGCCACCTCATCACAGGGCCAACACAGATAGACAGACAACATTCACACACTAGGGCCAATTTAGTGTTGCCAATCAACATATCCCCAGGTGCATGTCTTTGGAGGTGGGAGGAAGCCGGAGTACCCGGAGGGAACCCAGGCAGTCACGGGGAGAACATGCAAACTCCACACAGAAAGATCCCGAGTCCGGGATTGAACTCAGGACTACTCAGGAACTTCGTATTGTGAGGCCCCTGTTCCACCGTGCTGCCCCATTTGTAAACTAGAATAGAAAAAAAATAATTATTCATGCTAAAATTAAGATTTTGATGGAAAGTCAATGACTAAGAATAAATAAATAGCTCTCTGTAATTTTTTAGAAATACATTTTTTAATTTTGGCAAGTGGCAAATAATTTTCAGTGTGTCTATCGAGTCACATGACCACATTATGTAAACATCTGCCTGTTCGTTCACCCATACACACATCGTGTAAAACTCTTTGTCCTTTTCCATACACACAATGCAAAATAATAGAATATCGACTAATGTACACAGAAAAATGGTCGTTACGTGTTATGTTGGTTTGAGGTACTTTTAAAGATTTGTGGAGTGTCGACTTTGCAGGGTGTGTCAGACAGCTGCTGAGACTGAGTGATGCTATCATGTGAGGAGGGTCCGCTTTCACAGGAGAAAAAAAAGAGACTCATGGGCTAGATTAATGGATGGCCTACATTAACTGGACCCTGCGACCCTAACAGACAAACTGGATGTATACCGGAAGACAATACATGCATGCTATAAGACAGAAATACCATCAAAAAAGTTTGCAGAAGTGACAAATCGATGGGAACACTCATACTTGAGTGATTTGAGCTGCGTGAATTTCCATCCTTTTTAAAGCGGAAATATGCCTGCGACTTTATCGAGATGGGAAGCTACAAAGGGCTTTTTTCTGAAACACAATAGTTATGTAGGTTAACCATTCAAGTCATGCACACTGGGACAAAGACTCCAGCAAGAGCAAAGCTGGCACTGAGATAACAGCAGGCATGAACCCAGCTATGAAGAAACTAGAGACTGCTCACAATGATGGGATTTTTTATTGCCGGAGACTATTTTTTTTTTTTACTAAGTACACCATCATGTGACTTGTCCCATGTGAGGTTACTAGCTCATTGTGTCCTGTTTTTCTATCTATTTAGAATACTGTCCTTTTCACCCGACAATGATGGTGAATGATCAGTTATTCCCACACTGATCAATATCAGGTGCAGCTTGGAGCTCAATATCTTTCTGAAGGACACCTTGGCACGTCTCACAGCCCAGCAGGCACAAGACATTGATACAACGTTGATTATACGTACATGTCCTTCAAAACTGACAAAATAGTTGTAACCATACTTGCCAACCCTCCCGGATTCTCCGGGAGACTCCCGCAATTCAGCGCCTCTCCCGAAAACCTCCCGGGACAAATTTTCTCCCGAAAATCTCCCGAAATTCAGGCGGACCTGAGTGACGTGTCGACAGCCTGTTTTCACGTCCGCTTTCCCACAATATAAACAGCGTGCCTGCCCAATCACGTTATAACTGTAGAATGATCGAGGGCGAGTTCTTGGTTTCTTATGTGGGTTTATTGTTAGGCAGTTTCAGTAACGTCCTCCCAGCGCGGTAACAACACACAACAACAGCAGTCACGTTTTCGTCTACCGTTAAGCAGATTGTCTGCCTTAAACAGCAATGTTGTGACACTCTTAAACAGGACAATACTGCCATCTACTGTACATGCATATGTGACAATAACATCTACGGCTTTTAGAGAGTGCAGTGCACAACTGCGCACACAACAAGGAGACGAAGCAGAATGTATCATCAGAGAGGGTGTTCAGCATGGTTAGAAAAATAGTGACAGATAATAGAACAAGGATGGACAATTCAACCCTTAACTCAACAATGAGTAGATGAGTGTTATGTGTGTGTATATGTGTAAATAAATGAACACTGAAATTCAAGTATTTCTCTTATTTATATATATATATATATATATATATATATATATATATATATATATAAATAAAAGGCGCACCCCATGGTTTACAGAGGAAACCAGAGCTCATAAATTATCATGTAGAAAGTTGGAACGCAAATGGCGCGCGACCAAGCTTGAGGTTTTCCATCAAGCATGGAGTGATAGTTTAATATCGTATAAACGCATGCTTACCTTAGCTAAAGCTAAATATTACTCAAATCTCATCCGCCTCAACAAAAACGACCCTAAATTTTTGTTTAGTACAGTAGCATCGCTAACCCAACAAGGGACTCCTCCCAATAGCTCCACCCACTCGGCAGATGACTTTATGAATTTCTTTAATAAGAAAATTTAACTCATTAGAAAGGAGATTAAAGACAACGCATCCCAGCTACAACTGGGTTCTATGAACACAGATACAACTGTATCTACGACGGATACTGCAATACAAAATAGTCTCTCTCTTTTTGATGAAATAACATTAGAGGAACTATTACAGCGTGTAAGTGGGATAAAACAAACAACATGTTTACTTGACCCACTTCCTGGGAAACTTATCAAGGAGCTTTTTGTATTATTAGGTCCATCAGTGCTAAATATTATAAACTTATCACTTTCCTCTGGCACTGTTCCCCTAGCATTCAAGAAAGCGGTTATTCATCCTCTGCTCAAAAGACCTAACCTTGATCCTGACCTCATGGTAAACTACCGACCGGTGTCCCACCTTCCCTTTATTTCGAAAATCCTCGAAAAAATTGTCGCACAGCAGCTAAATGAACACTTAGTGTCTAACAATCTCTGTGAACCTTTTCAATCCGGTTTCAGGGCAAATCACTCTACGGAGACAGCCCTCGCAAAAATGACTAATGATCTATTGCTAACGATGGATTCTGATGCGTCATCTATGTTGCTGCTTCTTGATCTTAGCGCTGCTTTTGATACCGTCGATCATAATATTTTATTAGAGCGTATCAAAACACGTATTGCTATGTCAGCCTTAGCTTTGTCGTGGTTTAACTCTTATCTTACTGACAGGATGCTGTGCGTCTCCCATAACAATGTGACCTCGTACTATGTTAAGGTAACGTGCGGAGTTCCTCAGGGTTCGGTTCTTGGCCCTGCACTCTTTAGTATTTACATGCTGCCGCTAGGCGACATCATACGCAAATACGGTGTTAGCTTTCATTGCTATGCTGATGACACCCAACTCTACATGCCCCTAAAGCTGACCAACACGCCGGATTGTAGTCAGCTGGAGGCGTGTCTTAATGAAATTAAACAATGGATGTCCGCTAACTTCTTGCAACTCAACGCCAAGAAAACGGAAATGCTGATTATCGGTCCTGCTAAACACCGACATTTATTTAATAATACCACCTTAACATTTGACAACCAAACAATTACACAAGGCGAATCAGTAAAGAATCTGGGTATTATCTTCGACCCAACTCTCTCGTTTGAATCACACATTAAGAGTGTTACTAAAACGGCCTTCTTTCATCTCCGTAATATCGCTAAAATTCGTTCTATTTTATCCACTAGCGACGCTGAGATCATTATTCATGCGTTCGTTACGTCTCGTCTCGACTACTGTAACGTATTATTTTCGGGTCTCCCTATGTCTAGCATTAAAAAATTACAGTTGGTACAAAATGCGGCTGCTAGACTTTTGACAAGAACAAGAAAGTTTGATCATATTACAACTATACTGGCTCACCTGCACTGGCTTCCTGTGCACTTAAGAAGTGACTTTAAGGTTTTACTACTTACGTATAAAATACTACACGGTCTAGATCCGTCCTATCTTGTCGATTGCATTGTACCATATGTCCCGGCAAGAAATCTGCGTTCAAAGAACTCCGGCTTATTAGTGATTCCCAGAGCCCAAAAAAAGTCTGCGGGCTATAGAGCGTTTTCTATTCGGGCTCCAGTACTATGGAATGCCCTCCCGGTAACAATTAGAGATGCTACCTCAGTAGAAGCATTTAAGTCCCATCTTAAAACTCATTTGTATACTCTAGCCTTTAAATAGCCCCCCTGTTAGACCAGTTGATCTGCCGTTTCTTTTCTTTTCTCCTCTGCTCCCCTTTTCCTTGAGGGGGGGGGGGGGGGGGGGGGCACAGGTCCGGTGGCCATGGATGAAGTGCTGGCTGTCCAGAGTCGGGACCCGGGGTGGACCGCTCGCCTGTGCATCGGCTGGGAACATCTCTACGCTGCTGACCCGTCTCCGCTCGGGATGGTGTCCTGCTGGCCCCACTATGGACTGGACTCTTACTATTATGTTGGATCCACTATGGACTGGACTCTCACAATATTATGTCAGACCCACTCGACATCCATTGCTTTCGGTCTTCCCTAGAGGGGGGGGGTTACCCACATATGCGGTCCTCTCCAAGGTTTCTCATAGTCATTCACATCGACGTCCCACTGGGGTGAGTTTTTCCTTGCCCGTATGTGGGCTTTGTACCGAGGATGTCGTTGTGGCTTGTGCAGCCCTTTGAGACACTTGTGATTTAGGGCTATATAAATAAAGATTGATTGATTGATTGATTGATATATATAATAAAATAAATATACATATATATATATATATAATAAAATAAATATACATATATATATATATATATATAATAAAATAAATATACATATATACATATATATATATATATATATATATATATATCTAGAATTTACTGAAAGTCAAGTATTTCTTTATATATATATATATATATATATATATATATATGAAATACCTGACTTGGTGAATTCTAGCTGTAAATATACTCCTCCCCTCTAAACCACGCCCCTTACCACGCCCCCAACCACGCCCCCCCCACCCCCACCTCCCGAAACCGGAGGTCTCAAGGTTGGCAAGTATGGTTGTAACAGTGAATTGAGACAACGTTGATGTCCAATGTTGGATCCACGTTGTTGGTTGGGAAATTACCAAATTTCAATGGTCAAATCAATGTCACAACCTGACATTGAATAAATATAATCAAAAAGCATGTTGTTTCAACGTTGTGTTTGTGTTGTAGAATATTAGTTGGGAAGTTACCAAATTCCAATGGTCAAATCAACATCAGAACACAACATTTATTAAACGTCGTCAAAAAGCATGTTGTTTCAATGTTGTATTTGTGTTGTAGAATATTAGTTGGGAAATTACCAAATTCCAATGGTCAAATCAACGTCACAACCTGACATTGAATACAAATCGTCAAAAAGCATGTTTCCACGTTGTGTTTGGGTTGTTGAATATTAGTTGGGAAATTACCAAATTCCAATGGTCAAATAAACGTCAGAACACAACATTTACTAAACGTCGTGAAAAAGCATGTTGTTTCAACGTTGTGTTTGTGTTGTAGAATATTAGTTGGGAAATTACCAAATTCCAATGGTCAAATCAACGTCACAACCTGACATTGAATACAAATCGTCAAAAAGCATGTTGTTTCAACGTTGTGTTTGTGTTGTAGAATATTAGTTGGGAAATTACCAAATTCCAATGGTCAAATCAACATCAGAACACAACATTTAAAGGTGAAGTTAAAGCACTGAAACGCCCTCAGGAAGAGGTGCTTTAAGACAGTGGTCCCCAACCACCGGGCCACGGCCCGGTAACGGTCCTTGGATCGATTGGTACCGGATGCACAAGAAATTTAAAAAAATAAAACAATGTTTTTTTTTTGTTTTTTTTATGAAATCAACATAAAAAACACAAGATACACTTACAATTAGTGCACCAACCCAAAAAACTTTCCGCCGCCATTTACACTCATTCACACAAAAGGGTTGTTTCTTTCTGTTATTAATATTCTGGTTCCTACATTATATATCAATATATACAGAGGTGGGTAGAGTAGCCAGAAATTGTACTCAAGTAAGAGTACTGTTACTTTAGAGATTTATTACTCAAGTAAAAGTAAGGAGTAGTCACCCAAATATTTACTTGAGTAAAAGTAAAAAGTATGTTGTGAAAAAACTACTCAAGTACTGAGTAACTGATGAGTAACATACACACACATATCATATATATATATATATATATATATATATATATATATATATATATATATATATATATATATATATATATATATATATACAAACACACACACACATATACATATATATATATACACACAGGTAAAAGCCAGTAAATTAGAATATTTTGAAAAACTTGATTTATTTCAGTAATTGCATTCAAAAGGTGTAACTTGTACATTATATTTATTCATTGCACACAGACTGATGCATTCAAATGTTTATTTAATTTAATTTTGATGATTTGAAGTGGCAACAAATGAAAATCCAAAATTCCGTGAGTTAAAAAATTTGAATATTACTTAAGGCTAATACAAAAAAGGAATTTTTAGAAATGTTGGCCAACTGAAAAGTATGAAAATGAAAAATATGAGCATGTACAATACTCAATACTTGGTTGGAGCTCCTTTTGCCTCAATTACTGCGTTAATGCGGCGTGGCATGGAGTCGATGAGTTTCTGGCACTGCTCAGGTGTTATGAGAGCCCAGGTTGCTCTGATAGTGGCCTTCAACTCTTCTGCGTTTTTGGGTCTGGCATTCTGCATCTTCCTTTTCACAATACCCCACAGATTTTCTATGGGGCTAAGGTCAGGGGAGTTGGCGGGCCAATTTAGAACAGAAATACCATGGTCCGTAAACCAGGCACGGGTAGTTTTCTAAAACTTGCTGGTAGACGGCTGCGTTGACCCTGGATCTCAGGAAACAGAGTGGACCGACACCAGCAGATGATATGGCACCCCAAACCATCACCCAACCATGCAAATTTTGCATTTCCTTTGGAAATCGAGGTCCCAGAGTCTGGAGGAAGACAGGAGAGGCACAGGATCCACGTTGCCTGAAGTCTAGTGTAAAGTTTCCACCATCAGTGATGGTTTGGGGTGCCATGTCATCTGCTGGTGTCGGTCCACTTAGTTTCCTGAGATCCAGGGTCAACGCAGCCGTCTACCAGCAAGTTTTAGAGCACTTCATGCTTCCTGCTGCTGACCTGCTCTATGGAGATGGAGATTTCAAGTTCCAACAGGACTTGGCGCCTGGACACAGCGCAAAATCTACCCGTGCCTGGTTTACGGACCATGGTATTTCTGTTCTAAATTGGCCCGCCAACTCCCCTGACCTTAGCCCCATAGAAAATCTGTGGGGTATTGTGAAAAGGAAGATGCAGAATGCCAGACACAAAAACGCAGAAGAGTTGAAGGCCACTATCAGAGCAACCTGGGCTCTCATAACACCTGAGCAGTGCCAGAAACTCATCGACTCCATGCCACGCCGCATTAACGCAGTAATTGAGGCAAAAGGAGCTCCAACCAAGTATTGAGTATTGTACATGCTCATATTTTTCATTTTCATACTTTTCAGTTGGCCAACATTTCTAAAAATCCCTTTTTTGTATTAGCCTTAAGTAATATTCTAATTTTGTGACACACGGAATTTTGGATTTTCATTTGTTGCCACTTCAAATCATCAAAATTAAATTAAATAAACATTTGAATGCATCAGTCTGTGTGCAATGAATAAATATAATGTACAAGTTACACCTTTTGAATGCAATTACTGAAATAAATCAAGTTTTTCAAAATATTCTAATTTACTGGCTTTTACCTGTATATATATATATATATATAATTTATATATACATGCATTGATATATACAGTATATAATTTATATTTATTTATTTTGCCGCTTTTGTTTACATGTTAAAGGTGTTTTAATGAATATACATGCATGTTTAACACATATAGATTCCTTTCTTTCATGAAGACAAGAATATAAGTTGGTGTATTACCTGATTCTGATGACTTGCATTGATTGTAATCAGACAGTAGTGATGATAACATCCACATTTTCAAATGGAGGAGAAAAAAAGTTACTCCTTTCTGTCTAATACCACATGAAAGTGGTTGGTTTTGGCATCTTATTTATTCAGCTTCCATATTCGTTTTTATACACTTTACAAGAAATACATTGGCGGCAAACTCCGTAGCTTGCTAGCTTGTTTGCGCTGGCTTTTGGAGACTCTTATTTTGAAAGCGCAGGCGCAATGGAGTGGCACTTTTATTGTGAAGACAGGAACTGTGCAGTCAGTCTTTAGGCTTTTGACGGGATGTACGGTTGAAATAAAAAAATGGTCTTTTTTCCTTCACAGTTTTGATTGATTGATTGGAACTTTTATTATTAGATTGCACAGTACAGTACATATTCCGTACAATTGACCACTAAATGGTAACACCCCAATAAGTTTTTCCACTTGTTTAAGTCAGGTCATGTGACCCCTGGCTCTGTTTGATTGGTCCAACGTCACCAGTGACTGCATCTGATTGGTGGAACGGAGTGAACGTCACCAGTGACTGCATTTGGTAAAACGCAGGCACTATGAAGGTCTGTCTGACAGACCAAAACAAACAAAGCGTACATTAACAGATCGATAAAAATTAGTAGCGAGTAGCAAGCTGAATGTAGATAAAAGTAGCGGAGTAAAAGTAGCATTTCTTCTCTATAAATATACTCAAGTAAAAGTAAGAGTATGTTGCATTAAAACTACTCTTAGAAGTACAATTTATCCCAAAAGTTACTCAAGTAGATGTAAAGGAGTAAATGTAGCGCGTTACTACCCACCTCTGAATATATATCAATACAGTCTGCAAGGGATACAGTCCGTAAGCACACATGATTGTATTTCTTTATGACAAAAATAAAAAAATAAAAAAATAAAAAAATAAAAAAATAAAAAAATAAAAAAATAAAAAAATACCATACCGTAGCTCACCGGCGTCAAAATGTAAACAAACCCCATTGGTGGATCTACACCTAACATCCACTGTAAGGATACCAAGTACAGGAGCGTATCTAGTTGATACTACTATGATTACGTCGATATTTTTTGGCATCACGACATCTTCTTTCGTTTTTATTTTTATGTATAAACTCAGGAAATATGTCCCTGGACACATGAGGACTTTGAATATGATCAATGTATGATTCTGTAACGACTTGGTATCGGATTGATACCCAAATTTGTGGTATCATCCAAAACTAATGTAAAGCATCCAAACAACAGAAGAATAAGTGATTGTTACATTTTAACAGAAGTGTAGATAGAACATGTTAAAAGAGAAAGTAAGCAGATATTAACAGTAAATGAACAAGTAGATAAATAATTAATGTTCTACCAATTGTCCTTAATAATGTTGACAAAATAATAGAATGGAAAATGACACAATATGTTACTGCATCTGTCAGCAGACTAAATTAGGAGCCTTTGTTTGTTTGCTTACTACTAAAAGACAAGTTGTCTTGTATGTTCGCTATTTTATTTAAGGACAAACTTGCAATAAGAATCATAAATGTACCGGAAGAATTTTTGTTAAAATAAAGCCAATATTGCCATTTTTTGTGGTCCCCTTTATTTAGAAAAGTACCGAAAAGTATCTAAATAATTTTGGTACCGGTACCAACATATTGGTATCGGGACAACACTACTCCACAGTTTCCACTTTGCTGCGCGGCCCATATTGCACTCTCGTTCCGCTTTCAGTGGACCAGAACACAACGGAATGACATACAGTCGAGTCAAGCTCCGCCGACGGACAGCATCGCAGCTTCTCGGTCATGCCATAATTAATCATACATGGCTGCCACGTCTGACTCCAAAACACCCGTAGACAAAGCAAAGGCGGCTTACAGGCAGAAGGTTGAAGGCCGTATCGACGACGGAGACCCGCGCGTACATGCAAGGCGCATTGTGCTTTTTCGAACAGGAGAAGGCAAGAGCACAACCACGACCAGTCACTTGGACTTGTTTGACATCTTCGTCGTGCAGAAAGCATCCTGGCAACTCACTGCCAGTTCAGATGATGTAATGAGAAGGCTGCACTGCTGATATCATCTGACATCCACGGTGATTACCAGCTGGTTGCGATGCGATAGATTTCGTGAATTCAATTCCATTACTGGGAATGTTTTGGCTTTCTTACACCGTACAGCACACTGTCATGCCCGGCACATGTTTGAGGTAATCCGTCCATCTTTCAATGTCAAGACGCGGAGGCGTGACGAGCACACATGCACATTTGCACTTCCCCGGGCCGAGCGTGCACGCAAACGTATTCACACCGACGCACGCGCTGCAGGTGGCGGAGATAATGAGTCATGGCAGCAGGTGAGCTTGCCAGGAGTGAATTAGGATGGGAAAGATTAGCGGAGGATAACAGGATTTGAGGAGTGCAGAAAGGAATGCATGACAAGACAGACAACTATGAGGAAGGCTAGGAGGGGGGAAAAAGCAATAAATCGGCAGATGTAAGTGTGCTATATGTGAAACAATGGCAGTTGATTTATGAGATGACTCGGAGTCCTCTTGAGAGTCGAATAAAATTCATGTCGGAGCAATGTGAATGGAAGGATGATGGATGTAGACAACTGGAAAGTGTGATGAGCTCAGGGCAAAGAAAGTTGGAGTAGAATATTAAAGCCGATAAACGCTGTGGATGATTAGCTACCAAGCAAAACAAGAGGAGCGGATAACAGGAATGTAACGTGAGACTAAGGCTACGTCTACGTCTAACCCCTTAAACGAATAATTATTTATCGTGTCAGCCACATAAACCATCGTTTAAGGCAGTGGTTCTTAACCTGGGATTGATCGAACCCCAAGGGTTCGGTGAGTCGGCCTCAGGGGTGCGGTGGAGCCTCCGCCGCGGACGTCAAGACACGCCCGACTCATCGTGTAAATAAAAACTTCTCCCTATCGTCTTATTATGGATAAGGCAACAGCAGAAGTCACACTGGTTATCAGGTGTGTAGTTTGTTATGAGTTCATGCACTGTGTTGGTTTTGTTCTTTGAACAAGGTGATGTTCATGCACGGTCAGAGGTGGGTAGTAACGCGCTACATTTACTCCGTTACATCTACTTGAGTAACTTTTGGGATAAATCGTACTTCTAAGAGTAGTTTTAATGCAACATACTTTTACTTTTACTTGAGTATATTTATAGAGAAGAAACGCTACTCTTACTCCGCTACTTGTACCTACATTCAACTCGCTACTCAATACTAATTTTTATCGATCTGTTAATGCACGCTTTGTTTGTTTTGGTCTGTCAGACAGACCTTCATAGTGCCTGCGTTTCAACAAATACAGTCACTGGTGACGTTCACTCCGTTCCACCAATCAGATGCAGTCACTAGTGACGTTGGACCAATCAAACAGAGCCAGACATGACCTGACTTAAACAAGTTGAAAAACTTATTGGAGTGTTACCATTTAGTGGTCAATTGTACGGAATATGTACTGTACTGTGCAATCTACTAATAAAAGTTCCAATCAATCAATCAAAAGTGTGAAGGAAAAAAGACCCTTTTTTATTTCAACCGTACATCCCGTCAAAAGCCTAAAGACTGACTGCACAGTTCCTGTCTTCACAATAAAAGTGCCGCTCCATCGCGCCTGCGCTTTCAAAATAAGAGTCTCCGAAAGCCAGCGCAAACAAGCTAGCAAGCTATGGAGTTTGCCAATCCAATCCACTTTATTTATATAGCACATTTAAACAACAAAATCGCCAATGTATTTCTTGTAAAGTGTATAAAAACGAATATTGAAGCTGGACAAATAAGATGTCAAAAGCCAACCACTTTCATGTGGTATTAGACAGAAAGGAGGAACTTTTTTCTCCTCCATTTGAAAACGTGGACGTTATCAGCACTACTGTCTGATTACAATCAATGCAAGTCATCAGAATCAGGTAATACACCAACTTATATTCTTGTCTTCATGAAAGAAAGGAATCTATATGTGTTAAACATGCATGTATATTCATTAAAACACCTTTAACATGTAAACAAAAACGGCAAAATAAATAAATATAAATTATATACTGTATATATCAATGTATGTATATATATATATATATATATATATATATATATATATATATATATATATATATATATATATATATATATATATATATGTCTTAATAAGGTTATCCAAAAAATAGTGCTCGATACCGTAGTAGAGCGCAATATATGTATGTGTGGGAAAAAATCACAAGACTATTTCATCTCTACAGGCCTGTTTCATGAGGGGGGGTACCCTCAATCTCCTGACGATTGAGGGTACCCCCCCTCATGAAACAGGCCTGTAGAGATGAAATAGTCTTGTGATTTTTTCCCACACATACATATATATATATATATATATATTTATGACATGTGTGTGTATGTTACTCATCAGTTACTCAGTACTTGAGTAGTTTTTTCACAACATACATTTTACTTTTACTCAAGTAAATATTTGGGTGAATACTCCTTACTTTTACTTGAGTAATAAATCTCTAAAGTAACAGTACTCTTACTTGAGTACAATTTCTGGCTACTCTACCCACCTCTGTGCACGGTTAATTTTGAGTACCAGTAAAAAAACATGTAACTTTGTCTTGAATTAAAAAAATAATAATAATATTTTTTTTCACTAAAGAAGGGTTCGGTGAATGCGCATATGAAACCGGTGGGGTTCGGTACCTCCAACAAGGTTAAGAACCACTGGTTTAAGGTAACCCTCCTTGGATAATTTTTTACACGGGTAAGTGCGCCGTGTATTTCTCGAATCTCCGGCTCTTAGCTTTGTAACCGAGTCCGGAGAGGAAGTGACCCCAGAAAGACCGCACAGGAAGTGACGTAGGAAAGAACGCACCACAGCCAGCTTCATAACGACCTGTTTCCACTCGGAGGTAAACACTAGAAAGATGGAGGCGAGTCATCCAGACATGTCCATGTTTCTCCTTCCTCTACATGTACAGACACTTGTGGAAATCACACATGAATACCTTAAGAGAAAGTGATTGCAGCTATTTGGGATACAACACTTCTCAACAACTTTCCAATGTCCGGGTCAGCTGTGATTCTACTTACCGAAAAAGCTGTTTCGTAACTCGGAGCTAACCACTGGAAAAATGAAGGCGAGTCATCCAGACATGCACATGTTTCTCCTTCCGTCTGTACAGACGCTTGTGGAAATCACACATGAATACCTTAAGAGAAAGCGATTGCAGCTATTTGGGATACAACACTTCTCAACAACTTTCCAATGTCCGGGTCAGCTGTGATTCTACTGACCGAAAAACTTTGCCCATTTGTCGAAGGAGAGACAACGAGAATGCGGGCTCCCGTGGATGTGATTAAAAAAGGTAGCGTGTGCTTTGTATAACTTTGCCGTCAAGGGAAGACTAACTACGGAATACTGCGAATGCTTTTGGACTGGCAAAGCAGACTAGCCGTTATTGGACTGGCAAAGCAGACTGTATCAGTTATTGTCCGCCATGTATGTCGCGGACTCAACGTCTAGGTCCAGAGTATATAAAGACACCAAAAACGAATGGACAATGAAGATGAGGAGTGTCCTGACCAGAAATCTAGATCCGTAGATTGATTGTTGTAAAATGTTCTTTGTTACATTGTTTACTTTTAAATGTCCATTAAAGATTTGATTAATTTATGATGGCTCAGGTGTGATTCACTACAATAGGGCCCCACAGCACACTGGATTCCAGTTAATTGAAATACCACAACACTGGATATTATTCAGATAAGTTAAATTTAAGAACTTGCACACAAAGCAACACTGGAGGTGACTATGATGTGTGCATTTTCCGCGCATGCGTACTAAGTCGCGTTGCACCGGCGGACGGAGGGGAGGAGGGGGTCTTAAACGACCATTGTGTGTGTGTGGACAAGGATAAGGTTAGGTGGGATTTACCCTGGATAACCTTAGCTGGCTTAATGTAGAAGGAACTGAGAAGAAGAGGGACTTTGGAGTCATTTTTTTAAGGAAAAAATGCTAATAGCACATCCTCTCGCCCACATTGAGAGTCAGATGAGGTGGCCAGGCATCTGTTCAAGATGCACCCAAACGCTTCCCTAGGGAGGTGTTAGGGCATGTCCGACCGGCAGGAGGCCACGGGGAAGACCCAGGACACGTTGGGGGGTGGGGGGGTACTATGTCTCCCAGCTGGCCTGGGATCGCCTCGGGAACCCACAGGAGGAGCTGGACGAAGTGGCTGGGTAGAGGGAAGCCGGGTCCGACCTCGGAAAAGCGGAAAAAGATTGGATGGATGGATGGATGGATGGATGGAGGAAAAACTTTTGAGCATTATGAGTTTTGTGACATGACACCAGCACATTCCGACTGTTTGAGACAACTGTTAAGCAGAAACCTACTACAACAGTTGACTAAATCAAATCGTTTTGTGTGTCTCTGATGATTCTAATAACCCCAAGTGTTATTTAAACACATTCAAACATTACCAACAACACTAAATAGCAGCGGAAATGTGTAGTTTGGACATCTCCACAGAGAGGCAAGTGGCAACATTCATGGAGTCAAAAGGTATATTCATGGACATGGCAAATGTGGAAGCTTGCCACCCACTCCATAAGAAGAAGGATAATTCGGCACCAGTAATAATAATGAGATTTGTCAATAGGAAACATAAAACTGCATTACTAAAACAAGGGAGGAAGCTGAAAGGAACAGACGTGTACATAAATGAACATTTAACAAAGAAAAACGCAGACATAGCCAGAAAAGCACGTAGCTTAAGAAAACAAGGAAAAATACAACAAACATGGACAGCAAACTGCAAAATATTTATTAAACTAAATGGAACACCAGAGGAAGCAAGAGTAATAGTCATAAGGAAAATAGCAGAGCTGGATAAATTTCAATAACGATAAAAAAATTAAACACAACCATGACACAAACAAACAATAATCAATCAAACAGAGAATGTATAACCTTTTCCAGCATTGGATATAACAGGACGGAATTGGACAGTGCTATAGATCCAGACACACATTTTTTTTCTCACATGGACAATAATTGTTTATATTACCGGTATACAGAAGTACAGTACAACACCAACATTAATTCCAATAACAAACTGTCAATTATTCACATTAACTGCAGAAGCTTGTATGCCAATTTTAACAATATGAAATCATTTTTGGAACAATTTAAAGAACCTTTCAAAATTATCGCTGTATCAGAGACATGGATGGATCCAAAAAAAGGAATGGACTTTGGACTAGAAGGATATGAACTCAATTATATTAATAGAGTAAATAAGAATGGAGGCGGAGTTGCTGTATATGTGATGAAGGACTTCCGTTACAAGGTGGTAAAAAACATGTCACTGGCTATTGACAATGTTTTAGAGTGTATAACCATTGAGATATGTCATGAAAGAAGTAGAAATGTATTGATCAGTTGTATATATAGGGCACCCAACTCAAGTATTGAAGGATTTGAAGACTGGATTATGGGAACTTTCAATGGAATCAGTCAAAAAGTACTTTTTTTATGTGGCGACTTCAACATTGATCTCTTGAACCCCAACAAGCAAAAGTCCATTAATGATTTCACAGATACAATGTATAGTATGAGTTTGTATCCCCAAATCACAAGGCCAACCAGAATTGCAAGTCACAGTGCTACACTTATTGACAATATCTTCACTAATGTCTTTGAAAATAATACAACGAGTGGACTGTTAACAACCGACATCAGCGACCATCTGCCAGTCTTCACTATTTATGATGGGAACTACAGGAAGAAGAATATTGACAAAAAGACATTTCAAAGACTATGCACAGAGGAAGGAATGATTTCCTTCAGGAAGGATCTGAGGAAACAAATTTGGGACAACGTATATAATGAAGATGATGTAGATGATGCATATGGGAATTTTGTTAACACCTTTCTTACACTCTATGATAAACATAGAACGTAGTAAGAAGCAAAAGAAAAACAACCAACCATGGATGACAAAAGGACTGAAAAATGCTTGTCACAAAAAAAACACATTGTATCGAATATTTATAACACAAAGATCTATAGAGGCAGAAAATAAGTATAAGAAATATAAAAACAAACTAATTGGTATACTACGAACATGTAAGAAGGAATACTACAGTCAATTATTAAACAAGAACAAAAACAACATGAGAGCAACATGGGGCATCCTAAATAGCATCATTAAAAATGGTGCTAAGAAAGATTACCCCCAGTACTTTCTAGATGGAAATACAAAAAATGACAATATGAACCAAATAGCTGAACGTTTCAATGATTATTTTGTTAATATCGGAAAAAATCTGGATCAAAGAATTCCAAATGCAGATGATGGGTCAGTTGAGGCCTTGAGTGAGCTCATAGACAGAAATCCCAATTCCATGTTTCTTAAAAGTGTAACAAAAGAAGAAATAATCAAAATTGTAAAAAATTGTAAATCCAAGACCTCAACCGACTGTCATGGAATAGATATGGTAACGATAAAAAAGGTTGTACAAGACATTTCAGAACCTCTGACATATATCACCAATGTATCATTTTTAACCGGTAAATTCCCTGATATAATGAAAATTGCAAAAGTCGTACCAATTTATAAGAATGGAGACGTACACCAGTTTACTAACTACAGACCAGTTTCATTACTTCCACAATTCTCCAAAATCTTGGAAAAATTATTCAATAGTCGATTAGATTTATTTATTAACAAAAGTGGGACGCTTGTGGAGAACCAATATGGATTCCGAGCAAATATCTCAACATCAATAGCACTAACCAAAATAACAGAGGAAATTACCAATGCAATAGATGGTAAAGAATGTGCGGCCGCAGTATTCATGGACTTAACAAAAGCATTTGACACAATTAATCATGATATTTTAATACGAAAATTAGAACGATATGGCATCAGAGGTTTGGTATTGAATTGGGTAAGAAGTTATTTAACCAACAGGAAGCAATATGTAAAGATGGGTGAAAATATGTCAACACGGCTAGATATATCCTGTGGTGTACCCCAGGGGTCAATACTGGGACCAAGATTGTTCAATCTTTATATAAACGACATTTGTAAGGTTACGAAGGACTTAAAGTTGGTTTTATTTGCAGACGACACAACTGCTTTCTGTTCAGGAGAGAGCACACAGAAGATAATACAAATAATAACAGAAGAAATGAACAAATTAAAAAGATGGTTTGACAAAAACAGACTATCTTTGAATCTCAGTAAAACTAAAATAATGCTATTTGGTAATAGTAGAAAAGAGCATCATACACAAATACAAATAGACGAAGTAGACATAGAAAGGGTAAAAGAAACTAGATTTTTGGGAGTATTAATAGATGATCAAATGAACTGGAAATCTCATATACAAAACATACAACATAAGGTGGCAAAAAACATTTCAATAATGAATAAAGCAAAATATGTCCTGGGCCAAAAATCACTACATATTCTCTACTGCTCGCTAGTGTTACCATATCTGAGTTATTGTGCAGAAATATGGGGAAATAACTACAAATGTGCGCTACATTCGCTAACCGTGTTACAAAAAAGATCAGTTAGAATAATACATAATGTTGGATATAGAGAACACACAAACCCTTTATTTATTAAGTCAGAAATATTAAAGTTTGGTGATTTGGTAAAATTGCAAACAGCTAAAATGATGTACAAAGCAAACTATAACCTGCTACCAAAGAATGTACAACAATTCTTCTCAACTAAAGAGGAGAAATATAACCTTAGAGGAAAAAATAATTTAAAACATTTATATGCACGTACAACACTTAGAACTTTTAGCATATCAGTATGTGGAATTAAATTATGGAATGGATTAAGTAAAGAAGTTAAAAATTGTACTGATATGATCCAGTTTAAGAGGTTGTTCAAAATAATAGTGCTTACAGAGTACAAAAAAGAAGAATTATGAGAAATACTTTCAACCTTATTGAAAATAAGATATTCTTCATCTCAGTATGTTAATAATGACTGAATTAATTAATTAATTAATTACATATTACAAAACTGTTGTATACTAATTCATAGATGTTATTTTATTATATAAAAAGGTCAGTAAATGATTCTATATATTTGTAAACGCTTGAAGTGGGAAAGGGGTAGGATTAAATAAGCTTTGCTTCTTCCTACTCCTTTTCGGGCATGATGTAAAATGAAATGATATGAAATTGTGTGAAGTATTATGATGTAAGTGTGTTCATGTTCGAAATAAACTAAAGAAAGAAAGAAAGATTCGGAGCTTGAAAGTTACTAGCGTTAGCTTTTTAGCATGTAGCATTCTTTTATTTTACTGTATTTACATTTCCGCATAGCCAAACAAGCTAAAATGACCATAATCGCCCCCTAGTGTACAAGAGGCACACTGCGTATGGCCATCAGTCACACTAGAGATAAGCGCATGGAAACTAAAACTTCCCATGTTAGCAATACTGCGACATGATGCTTAGTGTTTCACTAAAGTTTACCACAAAATTTCTAAAACGCGTAGGTCATCCTCCTTATATTCAGGCTCAAAAATGTAAGGTTCTGATCATAATTTTTTTCCTAAAGTAATTGTTGTACATTGCTGTTTGGTTGGGAATGGCCCTGTGGTTTTAACCTCTATGTCACGAATAATGTGACTGGCTTGCTCATTATCACTCAAAATGGCTCGGGAATCTGTGAGATTGATACTATTTTGATCATATGTAATTACTCTGAAACTTTCTGAGTCTTTTGGTGTTATAAATCGGATATATATGATAATTGCTTCAATTTAGAGGCAACTTGCTTTCTTTTCCATTATACTGGTACTTTAATAATACATCTACAGTATGGTGTTGTATGGAGTATCAACAAAATTGTTTAATCTCTATATAAATGACATTTATAAAGTTACAAAAGTCTTAAAGTTAGTATTATTTGCAGATGATACAACTGCATTTTGTTCAGGAGAGAACACACAGAAGCTAATACAAATAACAGAAGAAATGAACAAATTAAAAAGATGGTTCGACAAAAACAGACTATCTTTGAATCTCAGCAAAACTAAAATAATGCTATTTGGTAACAGTAGAAGAGAATGGCAAACACAAATACAAATAGACGGAGTAAACATTTAAAGGGTAAAAGAAAACACATTTTTGGGTGTAATAATAGATGATAAAATTAATTGGAAATTTCATGTTAAAAATATACAACATAAAGTAGCAAGAAAACACGTCAATAATGAATAAAGCAAAACATGTTCTAGACCAACAATCACTTTATATTCTTTACTGCTCACTAGTGTTTCCATATCTGAGTTTTTGTGCAGAAATATGGGGAAACAACTACATATGTGCGCTTCATTCACTAACAGTGTTACAAAAAAGATCCGTTAGAATAATACATAATGTTGGATATAGAGAACATACAAACCCTTTATTTACTTATTTATTTATTTATTTATTAAATCACAACTATTGAAATTCAACGATTTGGTGCATTTTCAAACAGCAAAAATTATACACAAAGCAAACTATAACCTGCTACCCAAGAATGTACAACAATTCTTTTCAACAAAATAGGAGAAATATAACCTTAGAGGAAAATCTAATTTAAAACATTTGTATGATCGTACAACACTTAAAACCTTTAGTATATCAGTATGTGGAATTAAATTATGGAATGGATTAACCAAAGAAATCAAACAAAGCACCAATATGATTCAGTTTAGTATGGGGGACATATTCTCCATTAATTAGTTGCTTATTAACATGCAAATTAGTAACATATCTGCTCATTATTAAGTAGGTATTAATGCCTTATTCTGCATGGCCTTATTATACAACCAGTAAGCTATTAACTAAGAGTCTTCCCTCAATAATCTCAGAATTATTGCTTTTTATTAACCCTAGCCCTAACCCTAACCTTTATATGTTCCCCTAGTGTCCAAATAACTCTAAATTACGTCGTTGTTACTTTAACCTGCAAACTATAACCTGCTACCCAAAAATGTACAACAATTCTTTTCAACAAAAGAGGAGAAATATAACCTTAGAGGAAAATCTCATTTAAAACATTTGTATGAATGTACAACACTTAAAACCTTTAGTATATCAGTATGTGGAATTAAATTATGGAATGGATTAACCAAATAAATCAAACAAAGCACCAATATGATTCAGTTTAGTATGGGGGACATACTCTCCATTAATTAGTTGCTTATTAACATGCAAATTAGTAACATATCTGCTCATTATTAAGTACATATTAATGCCTTATTCTGCATGGCCTTATTATACAACCAGTAAGCCATTAACTAAGAGTCTTCCCTCAATAACCTGAGAATTATTGCTTATTAGTAACCCTAACCCTAACCTTTATATGTTCCCCTAGTGTCCAAATAACTCTAAATTAAGTCGTTGCTACTTTAACCTGCAAACTATAACCTGCTACCCAAGAATGTACAACAATTCTTTTCAACAAAAGAGGAGAAATATAACCTTAGAGGAAAATCTAATTTAAAACATTTGTATGATCGTACAACACTTAAAACATGTCTGTTGTGGAATTAAATTATGGAATGGATTAACCAAAGAAATCAAACAAAGCACCAATATGATTCAGTTTAGTATGGGGGACATATTCTCCATTAATTAGTTGCTTATTAACATGCAAATTAGTAACATATCTGCTCATTATTAAGTACGTATTAATGCCTTATTCTGCATGGCCTTATTATACAACCAGTAAGCCATTAACTAAGAGTCTTCCCTCAATAACCTCCGAATTATTGTTTTTTATTAACCCTAGCCCTAACCCTAACCTTTATATGTTCCCCTAGTGTCCAAATAACTCTAAATTAAGTCTTTGTTACTTTAATAAGAAACTAATTAATGGTGAGTATGTTCCCCATACTAAAGTGTTACCGACTGTTCAAACTACAATTGTTCCCAAAGTGCACAGAACAAGAATTATGATGAACATCTTGAACCCTTTTTTTTTTATTGAGACAAAGATTATTTATGTATTTAATATTTGTTTGATTACTATTGTATATTATTTATTAATTAATTATTTGTCCACTGTTCTGTTACAGAGAATAAGGAAGTTGGATAAAATTGCTATGGTATGAAAAGGGGTAGGATTAAATAAGCTCTGCTTCTTCCTACTCCTTTTCGGACGTGCTGTAATGAAACAACTGGAAATGTGATGAATTACATCGTGTCGTATGCATGTTCCAAATAAACTGAAACTGAACTGCACTGAACTCGTGGTTAGTCCATATTTTCCTGGCACACTTGATAAAATAGCCAACATAGCAGTACTGACAAGAGGAACATTGGTTTTGACATTGCAACAATATGGAAGTTGCCAAGCTTTAAGAGCAGATTGTGGTTGACTTTGTGTGGTTGTACGGTACTGTATGGCGTTGAGAAGGGAACGTGGGCGATGACACGGTAAAATAAAAGTAGCAACCCAGAAGCTGTAAGAGATAGATCTGCAGACGTCTGTTTCATGTCAGAGACAGGTTAAAAAAGGCTGATAGCAGGACTCGCAGCCGGAGACCGACTGGGACGATTGCGGAGGGGAAAAACAAAGCCGACTAAAGAGGAAAAGAAAACCAGCATTGTGGAAAACATTACACACTGCAAAAACTGAAATCTAAGTAAGATTAAATATCTCAAATAAGGGTGATATTTGCTTATTTTCTGTCTGATAAGATAATTTTTCTCACTAAGCAGATTATATGTTAGAGTGTTTTACTTGTTTTAAGTGTTTTGGTCCTAAATGATCTCAGTAAGATATTACAGCTTGTTGCTGAGATTTTATGACCTATATTGAGTAAAACATGCTTGAAACTAGAATATCAAGTGTTGCAAAGCTGTGTCATCAACACTCACAAGTATAAAACTACTTTTTCAAAGTAATAATTTCTTATTTCAAGCATGAAATAAAAAATCATGACTTTGACACAATTGTGTCTCATAATTAAAACAGATGACAGCCAAATTGACTTTGCTGTTTTATTTTCAATGAAACAATAGAAAATATGTACACTTATAGTAGCCCAGTTGGCACAGTACAGTAAACTGACAGGTAATATTTAAACATTTGACATTTCAAAAAATTTTGAACAGAAATAGTTCATGCACATTCAGATAAATTCTTCAAAATTACAATAAAAAAAAATTGTCCGGGGGCCGGGCTGTGTATATGCATATATATATATATATATATATATATATATTCCTTGCGCACTAATTGACTGAAAGAGCACGCACTTGGCGCGATGATGTCATGTTATCGATGGAAAAATGCCTTTTTAGACAATATGATTTGCCTGAGCGGCTTGTAGACCCCGAGAGTAACAAGCGGTTGTCTTGTTGCCTTTCCATTAAAGAAAATATACTAGTTTTTAGTATAAGTTTGCTGGTTTCAAGAAATGTAATGCCGAGCGCATATCATTATGTCAAGATAATGGCAATAGCATTTACTTAATTTAAGAATATTTTTCAACGTACTGAGAAAAAAAGGTCTCATATTTGTTTTTTCTATCAAGAAAAGTGCACTTGTTATTAGTGAAAATATACTTATTTTAAGGTATTTTGGGGTTCATTGAGGTTAGCTCATTTTACTTCTTTTGGAAAGTCTTGACAAGCCAAATTTTCTTGTTCTATTGGCAGATAATTTTGCTTAGTTCAAGTAAAATACCCCTAATTTTTTTTTCCTTGTTTTTGAACACTGACTTTTTGCAGTGCATATCACTGTAAACCGGAATGCTCAAAATAATTAATTAGAGTAAGTAATGTAAACTTAAAAAATAAAATTTTCCTTCTTTTTAAGTTTATTAAACTTGTTATTTTTAGTTAATGTTAACTTATTTGCAGATTATGTAACTGCTACTTAAAACAATTAACTCGCAGTTACTTAAAACTCAGTGGATTAAACATCATTTTGTCTTATTTTGAAAGAACAAATCATTAAATCGAATCAAGAATAAATTAAGAATGAATCAATCGCATTATAAATTTGTATTGTCATTATACTCTGTGTGTGTATGTACCGTATTTTTCGGACTAAAAGTTGCAGTTTTTTTCATAGTTTGGCCCGGCTCCTGTCATGTCTGTGTGACCATGTTTTGCATTAGTCATGTTTTGTTTAGTTATTGGACTCTTTAGTTTCTGGCTTTTCACTCCCTTGTCTTGTTTCCATGGTTACCCATTAGTTTCACCTGTTCCACGTTTGGACTCATTGTGCACTCTTGTTTGTCACCATAGCAACCCATTAGTTTTCATCTGTCACGTCACGCACCTGTTTCATGTTTTGAGTCACGCACCTGTTTTCGTTAATCATGTCTGTAGTATTTAAGTTCATTGTTTTCAGTTTGTCTTCCTGGCGACATCCCGCATTTATGCTTCTGCACACTCTCCACACACCCTTATGACCCTTGCTGCTCTTTTTTCATGCCGGTTTCTCATCCAAGTAAGTTTTCTTTATTCATGCCATAGTTTGCAAGTTTTGTTTAATTGTTCATAGTTTCTACCTTTGTGCAATTTTTGTGTTTATAGTCAAGTTTTGTACTTCCGCCCTTGTGCGCGCCTTTTGTTTGCTTCCTTTTTTTTTGTATAGTGTTTAAATAAATCACGTACTCCCCTTCACGCCACGCATGGTCCAAATCTTTTGCACCTCGGGAGAACAAACCACGCCACAGTCCCAGTCGTGACAGCTCCAGTGCGACTTGCATGTTTTTTTCCTTCTTTATTATGCATTTTCGGCAGGTGCGACTTATACTCCGGTGCCACTTATACTCTGAATAATATGGTATATATAAATTATTACATGCACGCACACACACACACACACAGAGGAAGTGCTTTTATTTTGTAGCATTTGCATACACTTCCTCTTCAGGCAGCAGACACGAGGAGGAACATTTTTGAGTTGGCTTAATAGGTAAATTTAATTGAATTATCATTTAAAAGTGCATCTAACAAACTCCAAATATTTACGATCTGATATACTCAAATATTTGAATTTATGAACTCAAAAAACATGTGGCAACCCATTGCCTCACTTTTTGTGTGTGTTCTGCTTACTTATTCGGGTTTGCAGTGTAGATAGAATTGTCTAATTGGAGGAGGCAGACATTATTGGCTGCAGAAACCTAATGGTGCGTCTCACACAAAAGGGTAAGAAGAAGCACAGATAAGCGGGAAACTACTAGAGAAAGAGGAGAGTACAGCATCAGATGAAAGGGAGCGCCGTGTGAGAGCCATGACGCAGACGGGGCTGCTTAGTATCAGCAGGCCTTTTTACGAAAGACAATGTACAGGACACTCGTATCTAAAGATGTCCTTGGGCTTTTACTGATTTACTTCTAATCAACCATGGAGAAGACCTTCCATCTCATGTGCTGCTATAAACTCAAAAACACACTTTTTTTATATAAATGTCTGTAATGATAATGTCATTGGGGGATTTTTAAATCATTGCTATGGTTCCAAGGATTCTCATTGTCGTCCCATTGGGTTGAGTTTTTTCTTGCCCTGATGTGGGATCTGAGCCACATTCTGAACCCTTTGAGACACTCGTGATTTAGGGCTATATAAGTAAACTTTGATTAAATGATTGATTGATGTTGAAGTTGTTACTAATATTGATACTGTTGTTGATAATATTCATTTTTGTCTGACTGCTTTTGGATTGTTTTGTGTCATGTTTGTGTGTCCTCTCAATTGCTCTGTTTATTGCTATTCTGAATGTTGCTGGGTCGGGTTTTGGAATTGGAATTGGAATTGCATTATTATGGTATTGTTGTGTATTGTTTTGTTGGATTAACGGATAAACCTCGGGATGGCCACTGAGCATCCAGCTTGTGGTTAGAGTGTCCCCCCTGAGACTGGGAGGTCGCGAGTTCAAACCCCGGCCGAGTCATACCAAAGACTATAAAAATGGGACCCATTGCCTCCCTGCTTGGCACTCAGCATCAAGGGTTGGAATTGGGGGTTAAATCACCAAAATGATTCCCGAGCGCGGTCACCGCAGCTGCTCACTGCTCCCCTCACCTCCCAGGAGGTGGAACAAGGGGATGGGTCAAATGCGGCGGGTAATTTCACTACACCTAGTGCAGGGGTCGGCAACCCGCAGCTCTAGAGCCGCATGCGGCTCTTTAGCGCCGCCCTAGTGGCTCTCTGGAGCTTTTTAAAAAATGTATGAAAAATGGAAAACGATGAGGGGGGAAAAATATATTTTTTGTTTTAATATGGTTTCTATAGGAGGACAAACATAATACAAACCTCCCTAATTGTTACAAAGCACACTGTTTATATTAAACATGCTTCACTGATTCGAGTATTTGGTGAGCGCCGTTTTGTCCTACTAATTTTGGCAGTCCTTGAACTCACCGTAGTTTGTTTACATGTATAACTTTCTCCGACTTTCTAGGACGTGTTTTATGCCACTTCTTTTTCTGTCTCATTTTGTCCACCAAACGTTTAACGTTGTGCATGAATGCGCAAAGGTGAGTTTTGTTGATGTTATTGACTTGTCTGGAGTGCTAATCGGGCATATTTGGTCACTGCAAGACTGCAAGCTAATCGATGCTAACATGCTATTTAGGCTAGCTATATGTACATATTGCATCATTGTGCCTCATTTGTAGCTATATTTGAGCTCATTTAGTTTCCTTTAAATCCTCTTAATTACCGTAAATGTATATCTCATGACACACTGTCTCTATGAAATATGGCTTTTAATTTTTTGCGGCTCCAGACAGATTTGTTTTTGTATTTTTGGTCCAATATGGCTCTTTCAACATTTTGGGTTGCCGACCCCTGACCTAGTGTGTGCGTGTGACTATCAGTGGTACTTTAACTTTATTTTTTTTATTTTATGGGCAAAATAGAGGACCTCTTACTGACTCTGCTCTAAGCGGACATGTATTTACATTTATTTACAAGTTAGAATGCATTAAAAAAAATCCATCCGCCGTAATGTCTTCCATAACGATTGTGAACGATTTCCCAAAAAAAGTGCAGTTCCCCTTTAACAGTTTTAACTGTTGTGTAAATAGAACTACAGTTAATGGGCCCATATTTCCATATTTAGGGGTGATGGACGGATGGGCAGCGCCTGAAGAGCTGCAGCCCGCCACCGTGGCCCCCAGTCCCTCCCTTCTGTTGTTACATATCTCGAGTTGTATGTTGTAATATGTATAAGTACTTTGCTATGGAGATTGTTTCCCACTCCAGACTGGGCCCCCTTAGGAGCTCAGTCTAGATTGTATTTTTTTACTCATCCTTCCCCAGCATTTACCCTTTTCCCATCTTTTTACGAGGCCGTCTTGTGGCGACCCATCAGCGTTCCTGTTCTGTAACCCTGTACACTGTTTGTTTGTCTCATCTTGAACGGGTTTGTGCTGAAAACAAAGTTTTGCTGTACTTATGCAATGACAATAAAGACCTACCTAACTACCTAATCTGATAGATTCTTGCAAATATTACAGTAAGTATTTAAATTTACAAGCACATTGTGTTCCACAGCTGAACTCGTAACTCAAAACTGTCACGTGGGGGTCGCAGCTTGCTGCGGGGTAGTTCTTCCAGTGCAAAAGACGGCTCCGGACGACAGCGTAAAGGTAAGAAAAGATTTATTTCTCATAAATCATCCACTAAACTCACGACAAGCAAATAACAAAAAAGCATGCGTGCCTAAAACAAGTAGAGTAAAGACGTTGCATGGGCTAGGACATGGCATAAACAGAACTTACGTGGCATGAACGTGTGATACAAACACAACGAAGGCAGAACGAGTGACTGGCAAAGGCAACTTAAATAATGCCTCTGATTAGCGCTCGGGAAGCAGGTGAGCGGTCGAGCACTAATCAGAGACAGGTGAACACAATGAGTGACCATGACAACCAAAACAAACTCACAGGAGCACAACCAAGAACTAAAGCAGTCCAAAACTAACAGAAAATAACTAAACAAACATGATCCGGACCACGGATCATGACAAAAACACTCGTATCGCAAATCAGCTCTGCCCATTGAAATCAATTTATTCCGTGCCTGACCCTCCCAAAATACAGCTATTTTAACAAGTACCATGCTTTTTAAAAAATAAACTTTTACAGAATGGAATGTACTACAAACAATTACTGTATTTTATGTAATAATGTAGGAATTAATGTACAGCATTTACCTTGGGCAGCATACTTTTGTAGGTGTCTCATACTGGCTGCTTTTCTGTCATGTAACAGTCTTCTACTTTGCAATACATCAAGAGATAGCGCATATCTCAAGTCATTTATAAGTTGAGGTACTGTAAATTGAGGTATCACTGTATTTTATTGTTGTAAATAAGGGCGACTAGGAATGTAAAAGGTCTGCATAGCAGCCTTGTGTGCCTCAGCTGGGATAGACACCCGTTCCTGTTGACCAGGATCAGTAGTACAGAAAATGCTCAACTCAGATTGATTATCTTTGTTACACATCTCTCGGAGCAAATCTCACTACCATTTTGATTGTTACTGGTATTACAATCGTAATTGTAGCTAGGGTTGTACGTATACTGGTATTAGTATAGTACTGCGATACTAATGAATCATTTTTGATTCTATACCGCCTCTGAAAAGTACCGGTCCGCCGGAGTACTTACAGACACAGTGTATAGACAGAAAAGGGAGAACGGATGCATTTTGGCTTAAAAACTAAAGATAAAGGGGAAGTTATAACACTGAAACACCCTCAGGAAGAGGTGCTTTAAGACATGGCTAGCTAGCTAGAGACTAAAGTCCAGCCCCAGTCGTCAGTGTTGTAGCTACTTCTAAACCACTAATCCTCGCCTCCATGGCAACAAATAAAGTACGTTTCTCACAAGTATCATCCCTGCAGGACGAGGAATAGCTAAACATGCTTCACTACACACCGTAGCTCACCGGCCTCAAAATGTAAACAAACGCCATTGGTGGATCTACACCTAACATCCACTGTAATGATACCAAATACAGGAGCGTATCTAGTCGATGCTACTATGATTACGTCGATATTTTTTCTTCTTGTAATGTATATTATGTTTATTAACTCAGGAAATATGTCCCTGGACACAGGTGGCCTTTGAATATGATCCTGCAACGACTTGGTATCGAATTGATACCCAAATTTGTGGTATCATCCAAAACTAATGTAAAAGTATCAAACAACAGAAGAAAAAGTGATTATTACTTTTTAACAGAAGTGTAAATAGAACATGTTAAAAGAGAAAATAAGCAGATATAAACAGTAAACGAACAAGTAGATTAATAATTTATTTTCTACCACTTGTCCTTAATAATGTTGACAAAATAATAGAATGAGAAATGACACAATATGTTACTGCATATGTCAGCAGACTAAATTAGGAGCTTTTGTTTGTTTACTTACTACTAAAAGACAAGTTGTCTTGTATGTTCACTATTTTATTTAAGGACAAACTTGCAATAAGAAACATATGCTTAATGTACCCTAAGATTTTCTGTTCAAATAAAGCCACTAACGCAATTTTTTGTGGTTCCCTTTATTTAGAAAAGTACCAAAAAGTATCAAAATAATTTTGGTACCGGTACCAAAATAGCCAAAGTATTGATATCCGGACAACATTAGGAGGAATTATATAATTGTTCTACACAACCACTGGATTTGAAAACAATTGTGGTATACACACCCTTCAATGGGTGAATTATGCCACCGCACAAATGTCACACACAAGATGTATTACCGGACTTATAATTTGTGGCACTGCCATCTGGAATATATAAAATGTAGTTGTCTTTTGGCTACATCTATCAGCAGCCTGCTATCGTGACTCACCAGCATGATTTGTTAGGCTTTGTTTTTCCACAGATGCCCTTCTGGACATCATTTTCCTATTCATCCAGGCTTGCATAGGCACTGAAAAGATGATGCGGGTACTGAGTGCACAAATGAAATCAGCATGTACAGCTACCGTCGTCCCCTCACTAATTTGAGGGACGACTAAAATTTGAGAATTTTTTGAAAGGTTCAGTTAAGCTCCGCCGGAGGGTTCGAAGGCGGGAGGAGCGAGCTGGCGTCATTTACGCCGGCGCCATGACACTTACGCATATTGCAGCCTATAGGACGCACTGCGTGCCTGAGCACACTAAGCACCTAAAGCGCATATGTTTGACTAGTTTGAGCGCACTTAATCGCTGCCTGCCAATTCCTCTCATTTGACGGAGTTTTGTCAACAAAGCCCCTCAGCCGTTATTACAGTAATTAGAGATTTATAATAGGAAAAAAAATACAGAGGCTCCAAATTAATCCAAAATGATCCAAAAGTTAAACCTACGGTACACTTGCTCACCCCTATGTGTGTGATAAAGACGTAGTATTTAATTAATGTGCTCCGTTAGTGAAAACTAATGACACAGTATGAACAAAAAAAAATTAAAGCAACTTTAGAGAAAATTAATTATAATCTGAGGGGTACACCAAAACAATTTGACTAGACCTGGGGCTTCATAAATTAAAGATACTATAGGATAAATGTGACACTCACTGTTGACAATGAACCTTTTCACTTACTTCAACTCTTTTTTTGTTTGTCGTTGTTTTTATTCAGTGACACTTCTCTGTATGTTTGTGATTGAAATTTTTGTTGTTACCTTTTTTTTCCCTTTCAGTCAGTTATTGTGATTTTCTATCTGCTTGTGGTGAAGAGGAAGGCAGTACATTGCTACTAACTGTGACGGAAATGTAGGACGGGGGTGGGAGGGAGTTGTTATTATTTTTATATTTATTATTTTTCTGTAAATATTTGTATTTATTTGTATTTTTTTAATTTTATTTTTTATTTTATTTTTATTTTATTTTTTTTGGGGGGGGGGCAAAAAAAAAGTGTCTGTTTTCTCAGTACCTGTATTTTGATTCCTCTATCAAAAAATAAATGAATATTATATTTAAAAAAAAAATTAAAGTAACCTCAAATAACAAAAGGCTGACGTTTGCATCTCAGCACATAACTTGGGTGCATTCAAAGACCCTTGATTAAAGTTAGAAACAGGCATCGCTGGGCTTTAAAAACCAAAAAGATGATGCATTATTATGACTGATACTACCTTGAAATGTGAACCAGCTAATCACTACTTTACACTGAATTAAAGAAAAACATATTATAATCATACTCAAGTGTACGGGCATTGTATGATTATCTTAAATGTTATTGTGGCCCTGCGATGAGGTGGCGACTTGTCCAGGGTGTACGCCGCCTTCCGCCCGAATGCAGCTGGGATAGGCTCCAGCACCCCCGTCACCGCGTAAGGGACGAGCGGTAGAAAATGGATGGATGGATGGGTTATTGTGGCAACTTTATATTGAATTTGTTGGCACTTTTTGTAAAAAAAAACAAAAAAACAACAAAAAACAGAAATTACAAAAATAAACCAATTAGGGAGTTTATCTAGATATGTTATAAATACTGTATGTATGTAAATCCTATCTTTAAAAAGTCAAACATAATTTTTGCATGAGTTTTTAAAAGCTTGTTTCAACTACATCCATGCAATAATTTGTTTTTTTTAGTGCGTGTAAAATTCCCAAGTGTGTGTATGGGGTGGTGACTTTAGGTTTAGGGCAGGGGTTGGCAACCCAACATGTTAAAAGAGCCATATTGGACCAAAAAAAAAAAAAAAAAAAAAAAAAAAATATATATATATATATATATATATATACATACATACATACATACATACTGTATATGTCTGGAGCGGCAAAAAATTACAAACCTTATACAAGTGTTATAATAAAGGCAACACATGATGCAAGTGTCTATATTAGCTATATTAGCCTAATATCAAAGGCTGACACAAATCTTCGTTGACAGAAATGTTGTATTTAAATTTTTATTCTACACATTTTTGCAACATTGGAAATTATTAGTAAAAGGGAGGCTTCTCACAGGATGAGATAACTTCTGGAAATGACTGGCTCAGAATGGCCAAAGGTATAGATGTGTGTGTCCAAGTTAAAGGACACACACAAGCAGAATAATACTGCACAGACTAGTAGTATAAGTGGATGTACTTATTAGCCAGGTGTACATGTGCAAAATACATTTAATCTGATAATCATTCAATTAGAATGTTACTGTGTACATTGACTCTTAAAAAATGATCTTATTATGAAGTGAATTTTCGTGCATCACACTTTAAATCGGAATACTTTATTTTGACATGTGCAGCACATCCACTAAAAGGAAGTATAAGACGAAGAAGCAGTGACTTCCACAGTAAACAAACATGGCTCCGTGCATTTCTGATTGTCCGATGTCACATTATTGATTTATCAATGTTTCCTTCTGTTTGCCACTTTTGTTTTACCTCTCTTTATAAAATGGATCTGTTCTGTGCCCTCCATGTCAAATTATGTGTGGGTTGCCATGCGTCTTAATGTTGCGACATTCTGTGTACGTGCATGAGGCTAGCAGTTAACACTTGGAATAGCTGTAAGGTCGTGAATGAAACAAATCGTTGAGACGACAACTGGATCCTTTCTGTTATTGTTACATCGATTGTTACAGAGCAGTGGTTCTTAACCTGGGTTCGGTGAGTCAGCCGCAGGGGTTCGGCGGAGCCTCCGCCGCAGAGGTCAAGACACACCCGACTCATCATGTAAATAAAAACTTCTACCTATCGCCGTGTTATGGATACGGCAACAGCAGAAGTCACATTGATTTTCAGGCGTGTAATTTGTAGTGAGTTGATGCACTGTGTTGGTTTTGTTCTTTGAACAAGGTGATGTTCATGCACGGTTCATTTTGTGCACCATAAAAAACATACAACTTTGTCTTGAATTTGAAAAAAAAAAAACACATTTTATTTTTTACTAAAGAAGGGTTTGGTGAATGCGCATATGAAAACGGTGGGGTTCGGTAGCTCCAACAAGATTAAGAACCACTGCTCTAGAGCCTGCAGGTAGGCCAGTATAGGCGTAAAATGATCAAACTTTCTTGTCCCAGCCACAAATTTAGAAGCTGCATTTCGAACTAACTGTAATCTCGTAAATGCTAGACATTAAATAATAATGTCTGCTGTGATACAAGTCCACTTTGGCATCTTTTTCCAAGAAAGTCGGTTTCTCGTCACATTTAAAAAACTTGCCGTGATACGAAGTCAGCTTCCTCAATCTCTTTAATAAGAGACACAGAGGCACACTTGGCTCGATCTTAAAGTTTGTAAACCGAAAAGCTCGCTTACAGAGGGCTTCATTAATCAAGGTTCCACTTTATATTATATTGGCTGTTAGTTAGACAGAAAGCTTCATCATTTGTATTATTTAGGATACAGATGTCAAACTCAAGACCCAGGTGCCAGATCATTTTAAGTGGTCCGCCAAAAAGAAATATGTCAAAAAATACTTCATTCTTTCTTGTTAATTAAATGTATTTGCTCTTCCAATTTTGAGTTTGACAAAAAAATGTTCCACATGCAATCGTATACATCCTAACCTTATATTTTTAGATCATACACACAAAAAAACAATCAAAGCAATGTTTGGATGATGAAAAATTAATACTTGAATGTACACTATATTGCCAAAAGTATTTGGCCACCCATCCAAATGATGAGAATCAGGTGTCCTAATCACTTGGCCCGGTGTTTAAAATCAAGCACTGTTTTTACAAAAATTTGTGAAAGAATGGGCCGCTCTCAGTGATTTCCAGCGTGGAACTGTCATAGGATGCCACCTGTGCAACAAATCCAGTCGTGAAATTTCCTCGTTCCTAAATATTCCAAAGTCAACTTTATTTTAAGAAAATGGAAGAGTTTTAGAACAACAGCAACTCAGCCACCAAGTGGTAGGCCACGTACACTGACAGAGAGGTGTCAGTGGATGCTGAAGCGCATAGTGCAAAGACTTTCTACACAGTCAGTTGCTACAGAGCTCCAAACGTCATGTGACCTTCCAATTAGCCCACGTACAGTACGCAGAGAGCTTCATGGAATGGGGGTCCATGGCGGAGCAGCTGCATCTAAGCCATACATCACTAAGTCCAATGCAAAGCGTGGGATGCAGTCATGTAAAGCACGTCGCCACTGGACTCTAGAGCAGTGGAGACGCGTTCTCTGGACTGATGAATCACACTTTTCCATCTGGCAATCTGATGGATGAGTCTGGGTTTGGAGGTTGCCAGGAGAACGCTACATTTCGGACTGCATTGTGCCGAGTGTGAAATTTGGTGGAGGAGGAATTATGGTGTGGTGTTGTTTTTCAGGATTTGGGCTTGGCCCCTTAGTTCCAGTGAAAGGAACTTTGAATGCTCCAGGTTACCAAAACATTTTGGATAATTCCATGGGATGGCATTTCAAGTTCATATGTGAGTAAAGGCAGGTGGCCAAATACTTTTGGCAATATAGTGTATTCTTGTCACCTTCTGTTTTGGCAAACTCTACATAAGGCCAAAGCCTTCACCCAAGCAGAAGGGCCTCATGTCCAAATGTCAGTTTGGCTCCCATTTCCCCCCAGAGGACAGCACTGGAATTACAGACAACATTTTACAACAGCTGAAGACCTTGAGTAATCAGGAAGGCTCTCACCTGAAGCAATCAAATCCACTCTTTTTAAGTCTGCAGCTCCAGCTCAGACTTCAGGCCAACAAACACTGCTCGAGAAGATTTTGACAAATACAATAGAGACAACTGTTTAAAGAGACCAGGGTGGCTGACGGTGAGATTACTTATATTATTTGGATGTTTTGATTTGATTAGTGATGGGTTGATGAGGCGTCATGAAGCGTTTCGACACATTGCAAAACTGTATTGATACTGTGTTGATACTGTGTCACTAAATACTGACATCTGCTGGACATTAAAAATCCCTACAGGCAACCTATGGACCGACTCAACTGACACTGATTTTATGACCTAGTACAGTGGTTCTCAAATGGGGGTACGCGTACCCCTGGGGGTACTTGAAGGTATGCCAAGGGGTACGTGAGATTTTTTTTAAATATTCTAAAAAAAGCAAAAATTCAAAAATCCTTTATAAATATATTTATTGAATAATACTTCAACAAAATATGAATGTAAGTTCATTAACTCAGTGAAGCACAAGCTCAGGTTTGTCACTAAAATGTCTGTCAAAAAGAACTGTGAAAAGAAATGCAACAATGCAATATTCAGTGTTGACAGCTAGATTTTTTGTGGACATGTTCCATAAATATTGATGTTAAAGATTTTTTTTTGTGTGAAGAAATGTTTAGAATTAAGTTCATGAATCCAGATGGATCTCTAATACAATCCCCAAAGAGGGCACTTTAAGTTGATGATTACTTCTATGTGTATAAATCTTTATTTATAATTGAATCACTTGTTTATTTTTCAACAAGTTTTTAGTTATTTGTATATCTTTTTTTCCAAATAGTTCAAGAAAGACCACTACAAATGAGCAATATTATTATACAATTTATACAATTTAATAAATCAGAAACTGATGACATAGTGCTGTATTTTACTTTTGTCTTTTTTTTTCAACCAAAAATGCTTTGCTCTGATTAGGGGGTACTTGAATTAAAAAAAAAATCACAGGGGGTACATTGCTGAAAAAAGGTTGAGAACCACTGACCTAGTATATACAATAATATAAACCAAGTCATTGTATTTCATTTAGGATTATTTCATAACTTCATTTAAATAAAAATATATTTTTTGTCTTTTTTAGATACAGTCAATAAATAATGTGAACATGTATCATAACATGGAAATCTAAGAGAACGTGTTGTGAATGAGGATGCTTGTGGACCTGGAAATTATTTTTTTTTTTTTTACACATTTTTATTTTTTAAAAAAAACAGTTTTTCCAACGTATTCAATTTTAGACGCTTTCTCTTCTTAGTTATTATTTCTCCGGCTGTAGAAAAGACCCGCTCACAGGGCACAGAGGAGGCGTCAGTGCGACACAGTTCGCGTATCGGTCACGTGACCAAAACAGCTCATGATCGGTCACGTGACTTTCTAAAAGCGGTACGCGCACCGACACAGGGTTTCGCTCTATGAGCTCGACGCATGCGCCGATGCATCGGTGTTGCCGGACCCATCACTAGATTTGATGTGTTGAATTTATTTTATTTGCCAAGTGGTTGTTAAAATGTTTAAATGTCAAATCCAAGCTGTTAAAGGTCACTATATGTACATTTGGAAACACTTTTATGTTAAAAAATGGTTTATTGTAATTTGATTATATTTGGTCCCTAATTGCTTTTGTATTTGTCCACCCTTTCCAAAGGTTTTTCACCTTTCAACTATTCAATGAAAAAAGAGACAATCGAGTCCAAAATAAAAGGATAAACAGAGATTTGTCTCATCATTGGATTAAAACAAAGAGTGAAGTCCCAGTGTAACCCCTGGTCAAAAAGTGAAACCCTTTTCAAGTTAGGGGAGAAAACAAAGAAACAAAACATAACTTGACACCTTCACATAATGACTTCAAAGCAAGTTATCCATAATAATGAAAGAGTAACGTGTATAATAGTTGTTTTATTGAAATGCCTATTTAAATTCTCTTTAATATTATTATGCAAATGCATTATAATATGTGCTCGGGCCACTAGGAGAAAATAAGGTATTGTGTATTTCTTTTAAAAGGTTGTTTTTGGAAGGGAAATGTAATTAAATGCCAATATTATGTTTGTGGAGTGTGTACACACTCGTGTTGCCGGAGTGTCTAGTTTGAACATGTTTTTGTATGATTTCCCTTCTATGTTGAACAATGATATGCCATTCAGTAGGGATGGGCGATATGGCCTAAAATCTGTATCGCGATATACAGTCCTATAGAGCAGTGTTTTTCAACCTTTTTTGAGCCAAGGCACATTTTTTGCGCTGAAAAAAATCTGGAGACACACCACCAGCAGAAATCATTAAAAAACAAAACTCAGTTGACAGTAAAAAGTTGTTGTCGCAATTGTTGGATATGACTTTAAACCATAACCAACCATGCATCACTATAGCTCTTGTCTCAAAGTAGGTGTACTGTCACCACCTGTCACATCACCCCCTGACTTATTTTGAGTTTTTTGCTGTTTTCCTGTGTGTAGTGTTTTAGTTCTTATCTTGCACTCCTATTTTGGTGGCTTTTTCTCTTTTTTTGGTATTTTCCTGTAGCAGTTTCATGTCTTACTTTGAGCGCTAATCCCGGCATCTACTTTGTTTTAGCAATCAAGAATATTTCAGTTTTTATCCTTCTTTGTGGGGACATTGTTGATTGTCATGTCATGTTCAAATGTACATTGTGGACGCCGTCTTTGCTCCACAGTAAGTCTTTGCTGTTGTCCAGCATTTTTTTTTGTTTACTTTGTAGCCAGTTCAGTTTGTTTCGTTCTGCTAAGCACTCACTCATAGCACTTTTTTTATTTTTGGTTTAAGCATTAGACACCTTTTTACCTGCACGCTGCCTCCCGCTGTTTCCGACATCTGCAAAGCATATAGCTACCGGCTGCCACCTACTGATATGGAAGAGTATTACACGGTTACTCTGCCGAGCTCTAGACAGCACCGACACTCAACAACAACACATCATTTGCAGACTATTATTACTGGTTTGCAAAAAATATTTTAAACCCACATAGGTGAAATTAGATAATCTCTCACGGCACACCAGACTGTACTATGATTACGTCGATATTTTTTTCTTCTTTCGTTTAAAAAAAAATTATATTATGTTTATAAACTCAGGAAATATGTCCCTGGGCACATGAGGACTTTGAATATGACCAATGTATGATCCTGTAACGACTTGGTGTCATTTTGATGCCCAAATTTGTGGTATCATCCAAAACTAATGTAAAGTATCAAACAACAGAAGAATAAGTGATTATTACATTTTAACAGAAGTGTAGATAGAACATGTTAAAAGAGAAAGTAAGCAGATATTAACAGTAAACGAACAAGTAGGTTAATAATTCAATTTCTACCACTTGACCACATAAGTATCGAAAAGTACCGAAATACTTTTGGTACCGCTACCAAAATATTGGTATCGGGACAACACTAATGATTTGTTTGTTAAAATAAAGCCAATAGTGACATTTTTTGGTGTCCCCTTTATTTAGAAACTACCGAAAAGTACCGAAAAACTTTTGGTACCAGTACTTTGGGGGACGGCGTGGTTCAGTTGGGAGAGTGGCCGTGCCAGCAACCTGAGGGTTCCTTGTTCGATCCCCACCTACTAACAACCTCGTTGTGTCCTTGAGCAAGAAACTTCACCCTTGCTCCTGATGGGTCATGGTTAGCGCCTTGCATGGCAGCTCCCGCCTTGAAAGCAGAAAAGCGCTATACAAGTATAACCCATTTATTTACCAAAATATTGGTATCGGGACAACACTAATACATACACACCGATCACCCACTGGCAGAAATGTAGATCGACGCCTATGCTCTCAGTTGCTCTGTTGATTGAACAGAAAGCAAACCCAGAAACATTCAGAAAATGTTGCTGGGTTTGGTTTTGGAATTGGAATTGTATTATTATGGTATTATTGTGTATTATTTTGTTGGATTGATTATAAAAAATATATAAAATTTGTATATATTTACATTGTTTATTTCACAAAACCCTAACATCTAGGAAGGAGAGACGTTACAAATTGTTGATCATTTGTCAGCAAACAATCAAAGGCTGAGACCTTTGTTTGTGTCAGTTTTGTAGGAATGTTTTGTTTTTTGCAAAATAGTTTGATTGACAACATCCTTTTGCACGCCACCATCATCATCCTCCTCATCACCCTTTGCCATTTTACATCTTCACATGTTGGACACAGACATGTGGCCCTCTCACACATGCCATCTCTTGGATCGCACACACACACGTGGTGCCACACAGACACACACACACATGGACACCAAGCACCAGTCGTGAGTTGAGTCAGATCCCCTCAGGTTTGCTGAGTCAGAGCGCCATCCTGTTAGACTTCTGATGGTGTTGCCTGCGCTCGCGGCGCCTTGTCATGCACGTCCAAACACACACACACCAGCGTTGATTTGCCCAAATGTATCTCCTTGTGCACAGCATCACGCTGACATGCACACAGATAATTAAGGACGCTTGAATACGTCCGCTCAAGTGTCTATTTAGCGCTCACAAAATTCATGCAAGAGCCCGGGCAAATATGAGATGTACACATAACACACATGACTTCTCGGAATAATCCAATGCAGAAATGTGGACTGATGACTGGTTGCCATGGACACAAGACTGGTGTTGAACATAACTGTTTTTGTGGTCCCTTTTATTTAGAAAAGTACCGAAATACTTTTGGTACTTCGAGGTCACTTTTAGAATATTCCAAATGTCAATCAATCAATCAATCACTGTTTACTTCATACTTGCCAACCTTGAGACCTCTGATTTCGGGAGGTGGGCGTGGTCGGGGGCGTGGTTAAGAGGGGAGGAGTATATTGACAGCTAGAATTCACCAAGTCAAGTATTTCATACATACATACATACATACATACATATATATATATATATACATCCTGAAATTATGCAAACAAAACTGTTTGGATAATTGATACTTCAAACTTGCATAAATAAATCTTAAGGAGTATAACATAACTTGGCTTCTGAGAGTTTCAAAATGTAATGAATAAAATGCTAAAGTTGTTGATAAACAAGCAATTATCTTAATAATTAAATATGGTCATTTTAAATTAATTATTATTAAAATCAATTATTTCAAATATGTTTATTTTAATGTATAATTCTATGGCTGGATGTAATAAGGAGTCAGGAAAAAATACAAAGAAAAATACAATTAATTTTGATGTTTTTAGCAAAATATAGTAAAAATGTTTTTTTTGTTTTTTTTTAATTAATAAATATATTTATTTTTAGGTAAGATAAACATAATAATACAATGTATCTCTAGTCTGGATGATTTAGTTCTTGTCACCCTGTTGTCCTCCCGTCATGAAAAAAGGCTGTCCTCACTCAGGTCCGCATGGAGCTGGAGGGGGCGTGGCTTCCAGTTCCGGCTGAAAATCGGGAGATTTTCGGGAGAATATTAGTCCCGGGAGGTTTTCGGGAGAGGCGCTGAATTTCGAGAGTCTCCCGGAAAATTCGGGAGGGTTGGCAAGTATGGTTTACTTATATAGCCCTAAATCACGAGTGTCTCAAAGGGCTGCACAAGCCACAACGACATCCTCGGCTCAGATCCCACATCAGGGCAAAGAAAAACTCAACCCAATGGGACAATGAGAAACCTTGGAGGGGACCGCAGATGCTCTATAGCCCGCAGACTTTTTTTGGGCTCTGGGAGTCACTAATAAGCCGGAGTTATTTGAACGCAGATTTCTTGCCGGGACATATGGTACAATACAACCAGCAAGATAGGATGGAGCTAGACTGTATGCTGTATAAATGTATGCTGATATTCAACACAAATGCTATATCAGTAAACTACAATGAATCAAAACAGAGCATTAAACTACAAAACCCAAAACCAGTGAAGTTGGCACGTTGTGTACATCGTAAATAAAAGCAGAATACAATGATTTGCAAATCCTTTTCAACTTATATTCAATTGAATAGACTGCAAAAACAAAAATATTTAATGTTCGAACTGAGAAACAACATTTATTGGGGGAAATAATCATTAACTTATAATTTAATGGCAGCAACACATTGCAAAAGAGTTGGCACAGGGGCATTTTTACCACTGTGTTACATGGCCTTTCCTTTTAACAACACTCAGTAAACGTTTGGGAACTGAGGAAACCAATTTTTGAAGCTTTTCAAGTGGAATTCTTTCCCATTCTTGCTTGATGTACAGCTTAAGTTGTTCAACAGTCCGGGGTCTCCGTTGTGGTATTTTAGGCTTCATATTGCGCCACACATTTTCAATGAGAGACAGGTCTGGACTACAGGCAGGCCAGTCTAGTACCTGCACTCTTTTACTATGAAGCCACACTGTTGTAACACGTGGCTTGGCATTATCTTGCTGAAATAAGCAGGGGCGTCCATGATAACGTTGTTTGGATGGCAACATATGTTGCTCCAAAACCTGTATGTACCTTTCAGCATTAATGGTGCCTTCACAGATGTGTAAGTTACCCATGCCTTGGGCACTAATACACCCCCATACCATCACAGATGCTGGCTTTTCAACTTTGCGCCTATAACAATCCAGATGGTTCTTTTCGTCTTTGTTCCAGAGGACACGGCGTTTCCAAAAACAATTTGAAATGTGGACTCGTCAGAACACTTTTACACTTTACATCAGTCCATCTTAGATGAGCTCGGACCTAGCGGAGCCGGCGGCGTTTCTGGGTGTTGTTGATCAATGGATTTTGCTTTGCATAGTAGAGTTTTAACTTGCACTTACAGATATAGCGACAAACTGTAGTTACTGACAGTGGTATTCTGAAGTGTTCCTGAGCCCATGTGGTGATATCCTTTACACACTGATGTCGCTTTTTGATGCAGTACCGCCTGAGGGATCGAAGGTCACGGGCAGTGATTTCTTCAGATTCTCTGAACCTTTTGATGATATTACAGACCGTAGATGGTGAAATCTCTAAATTCCTTGCAAATAGCTGGTTGAGAAATGTTCTTAAACTGTTGGACAATTTGCTCACGCATTTGTTCACAAAGTTTGTGAATGACTGAGCATTTCATGGAAGCTGCTTTTATACCTAATCATGGCACCCACCTGTTCCCAATTAGCCTTTTCACCTGTGGGATGTTCCAAATAAGTGTTTGATGATCATTCCTCAACTTTATCAGTCTTTTTTTGCCTATTGTGCCACCTTTTTTTGAAACATGTTGCAGGCATCAAATTCCAAATAAGCTAATATTTGCAAAAAATGACATTTTCCAGTTCGAACGTTAAGTATCTTGTCTTTACAGTCCATTCAATTGAATATAAGTTGAGAAGGATTTGCAAATCATTGTATTCTGTTTTTATTTACCATTTACACAACGTGCCAACTTCACTGGTTTTGGGTTTTGTACATTGGAGACAGAATTTCTTGTATGGTACCTTTTGTGCAGGTGTACCTAATATAGTGTACAACCTCCTCCACATGCAACACTTTCACCATCTACATTTTTAATGAAGCCCTGAGAATGTTCTTGCTCAAGAGACCAACTCCAATTTAGTTTAACAACTCATCGCGGCGTAAAACTCCAACTAAACACAAATGCTAATCTTACTCCAATTCAAGCCTTCTCAGCAAAACAGCTAACTTAGCATATAAATATGGTACAATGGAAATTATTCACAGATGACGATTATAGGACCAGTCTGCAAAATACTTAAATATATACAAATGTTTTGCAAGAATAAGACCAGACAGAGGAGCTAAATAAATATGCTAAAATGGTACCAGTGACTTAACCCAAAGACATCAATCAATTATTTTTTGGAGACTTGTTATAAAAAAATTATATTATTTTGGAAAGGCAAACAGAATTATTGGGTATAAATGTTTTTTTTGCAAACAATAAATCATCTACATTGTTTTCTTTCATATATTGACAGGAATTCTTACTCGCAGCTAAAGCTAAATCTTGTTGCAGTTATTCCAAATAAGACTTTCATTAACTTCCACATAAACACCGACTGTGACAGAAACTGTAACTTGGCAGTCTGAAAGGTTTCTCCGAGCTGAATCTCTTCCTTTTTGTTCCCTCGCTCCATGCCTTTTATGCTGTCTCAAACCTTTTAGCGCCGCACAAAACCTAATTTTCACTGGAGTGGAGAATTAAGACGGCACAGCTGTGCTGTCACAAAATCCTACGAATTTAATTCAGCGCCTGGAACCATCGGAAACAAGCGTCTGACTTTAGTTTTATCTGGGAGGAGAACAATGCGACTCGACCGCGCAGGCTGTCATCAGAAGAGCTCATTTTCTGCAAGGGTCCAACCTAAGGCCCGTGGGCTGACTCTGTATATAACACCAAATTCTGGGCCACCATACACAAGACACTTCTTTTTCTTCTTTTCTTTAGTTTATTTCGAACATGAACACACAAGTTCATATCATTTCACTTTACATCATGTCCGAAAAGGAGTAGGAAGAGGCAAAGCTTATCTAATCCTACCCCTTTCCCACTTCAGAGCGTTTACAAATATATACATTCATTTACTGACTTCTTTATAGTAAAATGACATCCGTGAATGAGTAATACAACAGTTTTTGTAATATATAATTAGTGGAGGGAGATGATGGCCAGCGCTGCCCGCAGGAGCAAAGGCCACCGCCTCTGTCCGTGGTGCTGAGGACAGAGCACCATCAGACGGGGGCGTGGCAGTGCTGACGGCAAGACACAGCTGGCAGGTGATTAGATTTCACAGGTGGTACGTGTTAATCTAATCCAATTAAAACATATGATTATTAAAACCTTGGTAAAACCTGCACGCTTGGCTTCTGTGCGGTATCTGACAAGTGGGACTGCGAGGACGCAACTTCCACAATAATTAAGACAGTCATTATTATCATACTGAGTAAGCACTATTCATTTGAACAACCTCTTAAACTGGATCTTGAAACTTGAAAGCAGGGTTCGTGCGGGTGCTTAAAAACCTTGAGAATGCTTGGATTTTAATGTTGTGCTTTCAAGCTTTGAAAAATGCTTGAATTTTGGGTGAAGTGCTTGGAAATTTTCATTTTTTTAAATTTTTTAATTTTTTTTAATGTATTTATTTATTTATGCATTTATTTATTTTATTTTATTTTTTGTCCCGTCCAGCTTCTCAGGCAAATCATATAGTTGATGTAGATGCCCATATCAGCTGTTCAGATTTACTTTACAAAAGATTTAAAAACATTGACAAAAAAAATAAAAAATAAAAATAAAAATAAAAATAAAAATTTAAATTAAAATAAAAATAAAAATAAAAATAAAAATAAAAATAAAAATAAAAATAAAAATAAATTAAAAAAAATTATTTAAAAAAAATTATTTAAAAAAAAAAAAAAAGGAAATGTTGATCATGTTTCTTGGCAGCCTGACTCCATCCATCCATCCATTTTCTACCGCTTGTCCCTTTTGGGGTGGCGGGGGGTGCTGTAGCCTATCTCAGCTGCATTCGGGCGGAAGGCGGGGTACACCCTGGACAAGTCGCCAGCTAATCACAGGGCCAACACAGATAGACAGACAACATTCACACACTAGAGCAGTGGTTCTTAACTTTGTTGGAGGTACCGAACCCCACCAGTGTCATATGTGCATTCACCAAACCCTTCTTTAGTGAAAAATAAAAATAAAAATGTTTTCTTTCAAATCCAAGACACATTTATAAGTTTTTTTTACTGGTGCAGAAAATGAACCGTGCATGAACATCACCTTGTTCAAAGAACAAAACCAACACAGTGCATGAACTCACAACAAATTACACACCTGCAAATCAGTGTGACTTCTGCTGTTGCCTTTGAGAGACCAGTTTAGATATGCGTGGCTTCACCTTGGCAAGTGCCACTCTCATGTCATTTTCACAGCAAGGTCTGCTCCTTTTCTTTGTTTTTATGTCCAGCACCCTCGAAAAGGATTGCTTGCAAAGACTGGGGGTATCCATAATTCGCCGATAGGGAGAAGTTTTTATTCCCACGATGAGTCGGGTGTGTCTTGACCTCCGCGGCGGAGGCTCCGCCGAACCCCTGAGGTCGACTCACCGAACCCCTAGGGTTTGATCGAACCCAGGTTAAGAACCACTGCTCTAGAGTGTTTTCTATTCAGGGTCCAGTACTCTGAAATGCACAGTGAAAGATGCCCTTTGGGAGAAGCATTTAAGTCCCACCTTAAAACTCATCTATATTCTCTAACTTTTAAAATGGATTTTTTTTTTTACCAGTTGACCTGCCACTTCTCTTTTTTTGGCCCCCTCTCTTGCCCAGACAGTTTACCAGATTGCCACCGATAATCCCTGGTGAAATACCAGTCTGGAGGAAGTGCTACTTGTTCATGACCCAGTGTGGATAATTCAAGTATGACGTGGATGGAGTTCTTCTACGACCTTCTGCTTACTCCCAGTAGACCGGACTTGTACATTATCGTGAATTATTTGCAATAACTGTACCCACTTGGCATCAATTGCAGCCGGTCACCCAGAAGGGGTGTCCCCACATCTGCGGCCCCTTCCCAAGGTTTTTGTGTTTTTCAATTTTGGGTATTGAGTTGGTCCTTGCCCGGATGTGGGTTCAGACCATTGATGTCAATGTGGTTTGTGCAGTCCTTGGAGGCACCTGTGATTGACGGCTATATAAATAAACTGTTAAATAAATGTTTTTTTATGAAGACATTGGCTTCACTATACAAACTTTTCGATTTACGAGCCCTGTTCAAAAACCAATTAAGTTTGTAAATCTAGGTTCCACTGTAGTTATTTATTTATGCATTTATTTTCCAATCTGCATTTTTGGGGGTCAATGTTCAAACGTTAAATAGCTTTTTATTCATAAAGCACTTTCTCTTTGTATTCCAACAAACTTGAATTTGACATGTCCGAGCTGTATGCAGTGTGTGTTGGGGCAAGGCGTTGACCACGGCACGTGCTGCCATCAGTCATGGTTAGGGATGTACTGTGTATCATTAGGATTTTATTGACATTGATATTCCTTATCGATACTGGTGTTTATTGGTACTCTTATCAGTATTATATGTAATTGGCGTAAATAAAGATGTGGAAAATTCATTTTTATTACCATTTCTATTAGCACAAGGGGTTGTACACCAGCAACATCATGTAATATCTCACAGCAGGAAAGTGTTTTATCAACACCTGCTTTTTAAGTCCTTTTTTTTAACATTTGTTAATTGAAATTTTTGACACACAGTTTTAAAAATATATACATTTTCTGCCATTTTCGTGTTTTGTCTGGACTCCTGCTGAGGTTTTGAGACGTCTCCTACAACTGCAGGACCAGTATTGTGCTGTTGAAGCAAGACAGTTTTTTACATTTTTGTGTTAGGGTCCCCCCTTACGACATTTTAGCGAAACAGTTTTCAAAAAAATACATTTTCTGACATTTTCGGGTTTTGTCGGGAGTCCTGATGAGGTTTTGAGACATCTCCTACAACTACAGGACCAGTTGTGTGCTGTTGAAGCAAGACAATTTTTAACATTTTTGTTTTAGGGTCCCTCCCCCTTATGACAATTTAGCGAAAAAAAGTTTTCCAAAAATATTAATTTTGTGTAATTTATGGTTATTGTCAGGACTCCTGATGAGGTTTTGAGACATCTCCTACAACTAAAGGACCAGTATTGTGATGTTGAAGCAAGACAGTTTTTAGAGTTTTTGTGTTAGGGTCCCCCCCTACGACATTTTAGCGAAAAAAAGTTTGAGAAATATTAATTTTCTGCCATTTTCGTGTTTTGTCGGGACTCCTGATGAGGTTTTGAGACATCTCTTACAACTACAGGACCACTATTGTGCTGTTGAAGCAAGACCATTTTTAACATTTTTTGTGTTAGGGTCCCCCCCCTACGACATTTTAGCAAAAAAAAGTTTTCGAAAAAAATTTAAATTATCTGCCATTTTCGGGTTTTGTCGGGAGTCCTGATGAGGTTTTGAGACATCTCCTACAACTACAGGACCAGTTGTGTACTGTTGAAGCAAGACAGTTTTTAAAATTTTTGTGTAAGGGTCCCCCCCCCTTCGACATTTTAGCAAAAAAAAAGTTTTCGAAAAATACAATTTTTCCCCCATTTTCAGGATTTGTCGGGACTCCCGATGAGGTTTTGTGACATCTCCTACAACTAGTATTGTGTTGTTGAAGCAAGACAGTTTTTTTTTATTTTTGTGAAAGGGTCCCTCCCCACTTTGAAATTTTAGCGAAAAAAAGTTTTCAAAAAAATATACATTTTGTGTCATTTGTGGGTTTTGTCAGGTCTCCTGATGAGGTTTTGAGACGTCTCCTACAACTACAGGACCAGTATTGTGCTGTTGAAGTTGCTAGGCCAATGGGGAAAATGTTATGTTCAAAAACAACTCTACCAAAATGATACTAACAGGGATTTGTATATTCTGTACTTTATTTTACACTATTTTCCATAATCTTTGCTGAATGGTCTCAGAAAATGATGCAACATCATTGAAAAGCAATTAAAACATCCACTTACGTTACCACAAATAGCTGTTGCCCGTTAAAGGGCTAATTAGAGACATAACTTTTTTAAATCCTACTAAAAGTGAGTTTAAGCCGTAAAAGCCGACTGTTATGGATCCAAAACTGGGGAAGAAAACAACTGAATGAAAAGAAGATTTATTGACCTGCTCCTCTAGTCCATCATACACTCTAGCCGAGTGGATTTAGCCTGTTTGCGCAAGGCAGAGTCACCCACAAAGGCAAACAGAGTCAGAGAGCAAGGGGAGGAAATACCCCCTGAAGCCCTTGGTACATATTTGGACAGACAAACACAGGCGTCTGCCCGCCAACTCTACAAAGCAAACTGAGTCAAATCTGAGTGGCTTCTGCTTACGTCAGTATGCTGGTTTTCATGTGACTCAGTCCTTCTGGCATTAGGTCGGTTGAGCCATTAACCAGATTTGGCTTGCTTTAATATTACACCTGTAAAATAGACAACCTGTTGTTTAAGGCATTTCAATCCTTACATTCTGTTGTAAATTGGGATGCAACCAGTCTGTTATTCTCACGGCATTCAATCGATAGCAACTAGACTCGGTTTGTCCGTTTCACCTCTCATCCGAGCAGGCTTAGGCCCTGTCTACATTAGGCCGGATAACTCTTTAAAGGGGAACAGACATATGTAAGCGTCAATATATACCTTGATGTTGCAGAAAAAAGACCTTTTTTTTTTTTTACCGATTTCCTAACTCTAAATGGGTGAATTTTGGCGAATTAAACGCCTTTCTAATATTCGCTCGGGAAGCAATCCGCCATTTTCTCAAACACCGAGTCAAATCAGCTCTGTGTTTTTCCGTTTTTTCGACTGTTTTCCGTACCTTGGAGACATCATGCCTCGTCGATGTGTTGTCGGAGGGTATAACAACATGAACAGGGACGGATTCAAGTTGCACCAGTGGCCCAAAGATGCGAAAGTGGCAAGAAATTGGACGTTTGTTCCGCACACTTTACCGACGAAAGCTATGCTACGACAGAGATGGCAAGAATGTGTGGATATCCTGCGACACTCAAAGCAGATGCATTTCCAACGATAAAGTCAAAGAAATCTGCTGCCAGACCCCCATTGAATCTGCCGGAGTGTGTGAGCAATTCAGGGACAAAGGACCTCGGTAGCACAGCAAGCAATGGCGGCAGTTTGTTCCCGCAGACGAGCGAGCTAAACCCCCTGGATGTCTTGGCTCACACCGTCCCTTATGCCACCGAAAATGATCAAGAGAAGAATATCGACCCTAGCTTCCCTGGCCTGCTGACATCAACTCCAAAACTGGACAGATCAGCTTTCAGGAAAAGAGAGCGGATGAGGGTATGTCTACAGAATATATTAATTGATGAAAATTGGGCTGTCTGCACTCTCAAAGTGCATGTTGTTGCCAAATGTATTTCATATGTTGTAAACATAGTTCATAGTTGTTAGTTTCCTTTAATGCCAAACAAACACATACCAATCGTTGGTTAGAAGGCGATCGCCGAATTCGTCCTCGCTTTCTCCCGTGTCGCTGGCTGTCGTGTCGTTTGTCAGTTTCGCTTGCATACGGTTCAAACCGATATGGCTCAATAGCTTCAGTTTCTTCTTCAATTTCGTTTTCGCTACCTGCCTCCACACTACAACCATCCGTTTCAATACATGCATAATCTGTTGAATCGCTTAAGCCGCTGAAATCCGAGTCTGAATCCGAGCTAATGTCGCTATAGCTTGCTGCTCTATGCGCCATGTTTGTTCGAGTTGGCTTCACTATGTGACGTCACAGGAAAATGGACGGGTGTATATAACGATGGTTAAAATCAGGCACTTTGAAGCTTTTTTTAGGGATACTGCGGGATGGGTAAAAATTTGAAAAAAAACTTCGAAAAATAAAATAAGCCACTGGGAACTGATTTTTAATGGTTTTAACCATTCTGAAATTGTGATAATGTTCCCCTTTAAACAAATAAACATTTAGCCACACTAAACCATCGCTTAAGGTTCCCCTCCTTGGATAATTTTTTACACGGGTAAGTGCGCCGTGTATTTCTTGAATCTCCGGCTCTTAGCTTTGTATGGAGTCCTTGATCGTTTACAAACTAAGTTTGAAGAGGAAGTGACGTCAGAAAGAACGCGCCACAGCCAGGTTCATAATAAAGCGGTTTCGTAACTCGGAGCTAACCGCTGGAAATATGGAGGCGAGTCATCCAGACATGCCCGTGTTTCTCCTCCTTCTACATGTACAGACGCTTGTGGAAATCACACATGAATACCTTAAGAGAAAGCGATTGCAGCTATTTGGGATACAACACTTCTCAGACGACAAGAGAACTTTCTAATGTCTGCGTGTGCTTTGTATTACCTGGCCGTCGAGGGAAGACTACGGAAAACAGCGATTCCTTTTGGACTGGCAAAGCAGACTGTATCAGTTATTGTCCGCCATGTATGTCGCAGACCCAACGTCTTGGTCCAGAATATATAAAGTCACCAAAAATGAATGGACAATGAAGGTGAAGGCAAAAGAGTGAGGAGTGTCCTGACCAGATATCTAGATCCCTAGATTGATTGTTGTAAAATGTTCTTTATTACATTGTTTACTTTCACTTATCCATTAAAGATTTGATTAATTTATGATGGCTCGGGTGTGATTCACTACAATAGGGCCCCGCAGCCCACTGGATTCCAGTTCATTTAAATACCACAACACTGGATATTGTTCAGATAAATTACATTTAAGAACTTGCACACAAAGCAACACTGGAGGTGACTATGACGTGCGCATTTTCCGCGCATGCGTACTAGGTCGCGTTGCGCCGGGGGTCTTAAACGACCATTGTGTGTGGGTGTGTGTGGACAAGGATAAGTTTAGGTGGGATTTACCCTGGATAACCTTAGCCGGCTTAGTATAGAAGGGGCCTTAAAGGGGAACATTATCACAATTTCAGAATGGTTAAAACCATTAAAAATCAGTTCCCAGTGGCTTATTATATTTTTCGAAGTTTTTTTCAAAATTTTACCCATCACGCAATATCCCTAAAAAAAGCTTCAAAGTGCCTGATTTTAACCATCGTTATAAACACCCGTCCATTTTCCTGTAACGTCACATAGTGAAGCCAACACAAACAAACATGGCGGAAAGAACAGCAAGCTATAGCGACATTAGCTCGGATTCAGACTCGGATTTCAGCGGCTTAAGCGATTCAACAGATTACGCATGTATTGAAACAGATGGTTGTAGTGTGGAGGCAGGTAGCGAAAATGAAATTGAAGAAGAAACTGAAGCTATTGAGCCATATAGGTTTGAACAGTATGCAAGCAAAACCGACAAAAACGACACGACAGCCAGCGACACGGGAGAAAGCGAGGACGGCGATCGCCTTCTAACCAACGATTGGTATGTGTTTGTTTGGCATTAAAGGAAACTAACAACTATGAACTAGGTTTACAGCATATGAAATACATTTGGCAACAACATGCACTTTGAGAGTGCAGACAGCCCAATTTTCATCAATTAATATATTCTGTAGACATACCCTCATCCGCGCTCTTTTCCTGAAAGCTGATCTGTCCAGTTTTGGAGTTGATGTCAGCAGGCTAGGGAAGCTAGGGTCGATAGGGGGTTTAGCTCGCTCGTCTGCGGGAACAAACTGCCGCCATTGCTTGCCGGGCTAGCGAGGTCCTTTGTCCCTGAATTGCTCACACACTCCGGCAGATTCAATGGGGGTCTGGCGGCAGATTTCTTTGACTTTATCGTTGGAAATGAATCTGCTTTGAGTGTCGCAGGATATCCACACATTCTTGCCATCTCTGTCGTAGCATAGCTTTCGTCGGTAAAGTGTGCGGAACAAACGTCCGATTTCTCGCCACTTTCGCATCTTTGGGCCACTGGTGCAACTTTAATCCGTCCCTGTTCGTGTTGTTACACCCTCCGACAACACACCGACGAGGCATGATGTCTCCAAGGTACGGAAAACAGTCGAAAAAACGGAAAATAACAGAGCTGGTTTGACTCGGTGTTTGAGAAAATGGCGGATTGCTTCCTGATGTGACGCCACGTTGTGACGTCATCGCTCTGAGAGCGAATATAAGAAAGGCGTTTAATTCGCCAAAATTCACCCATTTAGAGTTCGGAAATCGGTTAAAAAAATATATGGTCTTTTTTCTGCAACATCAAGGTATATATTGATGCTTACATAGGTCTGGTGATAATGTTCCCCTTTAAGCAGTACATGCTCATGGACTTAGATTGGTCAGATCTAGGCTAGATGTTGGTGCCGAAGCTCCAGCTTTTACATTTGGACAAGATCTCACCAAAGTCAAAAGGTCTTTGAAGACCAACTGAACAGTCCAGTTGCGATTACATGTCCTAAATATACAACGATTTGGATGAATGAGAACATCCATAGACAACCAGTCCATTAGTTGTTGGAAAAGAAAAATCACCCTTCTTTCACATTCTGGCACGTTACTGATGCTTTGATTGCCAAATATATTGAGTGTGGGTCTGGGATTACACGCTCAAATGCAAATAATAACCACGTAGTTAACTTTGTTAAGTGATGCTTTGGAATTGGGAGAGATGAAAAGCAAAAATACTGGTTGGCAGGGGTTGAAAAAATAGCTCATACATTTACTGCGCTCTACTTGGCTGCAAATGAAAGGAGCAGGGTTTTTTTTTTTTTTTGTAAATCAGAAAGCACCATTTATGCTGTGAGCAATGATATAGTGAAGATAAAGAATATGTCTAGAGGACTATTTAGAAGAGCTAAGTCGTGGCCAAGATAAGGCACATAACATATTTTTGGGCTAGTAAGTTGGCCTGAAGATGTACTTTTTCAAAACAGGTTGGCATTTATGTTCCATGGGTTTTTTGGGGGAGTACTAGAGCCTCCTACCACAGTCCATGTCGTGGGCATGACGTTAAAGTGCATCCGGCAGTGGAGGCTCCTCTATGGGGTCTTGGGGCACGAGTAGGTTAACCCCTTTACTACTGTTACCCCAGGTGGCCCTTGGCAAAGGCCTAGTACCTGACTGCCCCCTAGCCAGGGATACGGTGAAGACCTCAATGGCGGAGCAGGCGGAAGACTTTAGATGTAAGAACTACCACAACAGCTGGGATGGCGGATGAAAGCTGCAGCAGAGTCGTCTTGGACTCCATGCCACTAGACCCTGACCCGGATCTGTCAAGGATCGTGTGGTGACTTTCTGTGCACCAGTCTCCCTATGTTAAACAAAGTCACGTACAGGAATCCTCCATAAAGGGATACCCCCTACCAGGAGGATCGTCATACTCTCTTCGAGTGACCGCCGATGAGGATGACCACAGTCTAAAAACATGCATGTTAGCCCTACTAGTGGATGCGAGTGTGATTGGTTCTCTTTGTGCCAGTCATGTGATCGACAGGTCTTCTTTTCCAGCATGTACCCCTGCTCTTACCAAAGTGCGTATATATATTTTGGAGCATCACAATACCCCCGAACAGGTGAGACTAGGCAGAGGGCCAGCCATCACGGTGAGAGTGTGCACCAGGCGGTCAAACTACACCAACCTCTGGGACCTGGTCATTGAAGGCAAGTCCATCCCTTATTCTATTCTCAATCAGGTTGATGTGTGGCCACCTGCCCCAAGGCAGCTGTGTCAGGTTGGCAATCACTGTGTTTGCTTGAATAGCACCTCAGTGTCTGACTCATCGTGTGGCTGGCTCCCTGCTGGGAAAGCTCTGCTCCCAGGCCACTAAACTAAACTAAGGAGAAAAACAAATAGAATGACAAACCATAACATACACTATATTGCCAAGAGTATTTGGCCACCCATCTAAATGATCAGAATCAGGTGTCCTAATCACTTGGCCGGGCCACAGGTGTATACAATCAAGCACTTAGGCATGGAGACTGTTTCTACAAACATTTGTGAAAGAATGGCCCGCTCTCAGGAGCTCAGTGATTTCCAGCGTGGAACTGTCATAGGATGCCACCTGTGCAACAAATCCAGTCGTGAAATTTCCTCGCTCCTAAATATTCCAAAGTCAACTGTCGGCCTTTGGGAACAACAGCAACTCAGCCACAAAGTGGTAGGCAACGTAAACTGGACTCTACAATGAACGCTACATTTCTGGACTGCATTGTGCCGAGTGTCAAATTTGGTGGAGGAGGAATTATGGTGTAGGTTTGTTGTTTTTCAGGAGTTGGGCTTGGCCCCTTAGTTCCAGTGAAAGGAACTTTGAATGCTCCAGGATACCAAAACATTTTGGACAATTCCATGCTCCCAACCTTGTGGGAACAGTTTGGAGCGGGCCCCTTCCTCTTCCAACATGACTGTGCACCAGTGCACAAAGCAAGGTCCATAAAGACAAGGATGACAGAGTCTGGTGTGGATGAACTTGACTGGCCTGCACAGACTCCTGACCTGAACTCAATAGAACACCTTTGGGATGAATTAGAACGGAGACTGAGAGCCAGGCCTTCTCGACCAAAATCAGTGTGTGACCTCACCAATGCGCTTTCGGAAGAATGGCGGAAAATTCCTATAAACACACTTCGCAACCTTGTGGACAGCCTTCCCAGAAGAGTTGAAGCTGTAATCGCTGCAAAAGGTGGACCGACATCATATTGAACCCTATGGGTTAGGAATGGGATGGCACTTCAAGTTCATATGTGAGTCAAGGCAGGTGGCCAAAAACTTTTGGCAATATAGTGTATATATTCAGAACCTCAAATCAGTCTATTATTAAGTCGTATGGTGGATGGGTAGCAAAATAAATCAATGCAATTCTGTTAATCTAAATTTTTGCCTTCCGAGATTGACATTAATATTTATTGTAGTGTTGGTTTTTCTGTGGTATTTAAAGCTCTCTTCTTAAACAGCCCTCAGCCCCGTGTAATGTAAGGGAGCAGGTGACTGCCATCATCTGTTGGTGGTCCAGTCACTCCATGACTGTGACGAGCCTGAGAAAATCAATGTGTATGACAGTGGACAGCTGTTTAAATGTCCCTTTTTTCCCCCTCCCTCCACCAAACAAACTGAGCTTAAATCTGTGGAGTGCACAAACAGGGTAATGTTTTTTCTTCAACATTCGCTTCCCTTACTGGAAAACATAATTCTGTAACCATTGAAAATGAAAGTTTTCTGACCACACAAAACAAAGCTGGCTCCGCCATACAGAATATATACACTGCAAAAACTGAAATCTAAGTAAGATTAAATATCTCAAAAAAGGGTGATATTTGCTTATTTTCTGTCTGATAAGATCATTCTTCTCACTAAACAGATTTTATGTTAGAGTGTTTCTTGTTTTAAGTGTTTTGGTCCTAAATGATCTCAGTAAGATATTACAGCTTTTTGCTGAGATTTTATGACCTATATTGAGTAAAACATGCTTGAAACTACAATATCAAGTGTTGCAAAGCGGTGTCATCAACACTCTTTTTAAAGTAATCATTTATTATGTCAAGAATGAAAAAAAAAAAATGATGATTTTTACACAATTGTGTCTCATAATTAAAACAGATGACAGCCAAATGGACTTTGCTGTTTTATTTTCAATGAAACAATATAAAATACGTACTCGTATAGTAGTACAGTTGGCACAGTACAGTAAACGGACTGTTAATATTTTTAAAACATTTAACATTTCAAACAGAAATAGTTCATGCACATTCAGATAAATTCCTCAAAATTACAATTAAAAAAATGTTGTCCGGGGGCCGGGCTGTACATATGCGCACTAATTGACTGAAACAGCACGCACTTGGTGCAATGATGTCATGTTATCCATTAAAAAATGCATTTTTAGACCAGGAGACTAGGAGACCCCGAGAGTAACAAGCGCTTGCCTTGTTGCCTTTCCATTAAGGACAATAAATTAGTTTTTAGTACAAGTTTGCTGGTTTCAAGAAACGTAATGCCGAGCGCATATCATTAGGTCAAGATAATGGCACTAGCATTTACTTCATTTAAGAATATTTTTCAACATATTGAGCAAAGAGGTCTCATTTGTTTTTTTTCTACCAAGAACAGTGCACTTATTAGTGAGAATATACTTATTTTAAAGGGGAACATTATCACCAGACCTACGTAAGCGTCAATATATACCTTGATGTTGCAGAAAAAAGACCATATATTTTTTTAACCGATTTCCGAACTCTAAATGGGTGAATTTTGGCGAATTAAACGCCTTTCTATTATTCGCTCTCGGAGCGATAACGTCACAACGTGACGTCACATTGGGAAGCAATCCGCCATTTTCTCAAACACATTACAAACACCGAGTCAAATCAGCTCTGTTATTTTCCGTTTTTTCGACTGTTTTCCGTACCTTGGAGACATCATGCCTCGTCGGTGTGTTGTCGGAGGGTGTAACAACACGAACAGGGACAGATTCAAGTTGCACCAGTGGCCCAAAGATGCGAAAGTGGCAAGAAATCGGACGTTTGTTCCGCACACTTTACCGACAAAAGCTATGCTACAACAGAGATGGCAAGAATGTGTGGATATCCTGCGACACTCAAAGCAGATGCATTTCCAACGATAAAGTCAAAGAAATCTGCCGCCAGACCCCCATTAAATCTGCCGGAGTGTGTGAGCAATTCAGGGACAAAGGTCCTCGATAGCACGGCAAGCAATGGCGGCAGTTTGTTCCCGCAGACGAGCGAGCTAAACCCCCTGGATGTCTTGGCTCACACCGTCCCTTATGCCACCGAAGATGATCAAGAGAAGAATATTGACCCTAGCTTCCCTGGCCTGCAGACATCAACTCCAAAACTGGACAGATCAGCTTTCAGGAAAAGAGAGCGGATGAGGGTATGTCTACAGAATATATTAATTGATGAAAACTGGGCTGTCTGCACTCTCAAAGTGCATGTTGTTGCCAAATGTATTTCATATGCTGTAAACCTAGTTCATTGTTGTTAGTTTCCTTTAATGCCAAACAAACACATACCAATCGTTGGTTAGAAGGCGATCGCCAAATTCGTCCTCGCTTTCTCCCGTGTCGCTGGATGTCGTGTCGTTTGTCGGTTTCGCTTGCATACGGTTCAAACCGATATGGCTCAATAGCTTCAGTTTCTTCTTCAATTTCGTTTTCGCTACCTGCCTCCACACTACAACCATCTGTTTCAATACATGCGTAATCTGTTGAATCGCTTAAGCCGCTGAAATCCGAGTCTGAATCCGAGCTAATGTCGCTATAAACTTGCTGTTCTATCCGCCATGTTTGTTTGTGTTGGCTTCACTATGTGACGTCACAGGAAAATGGGCGGGTGTATATAACGATGGTTAAAATCAGGCACTTTGAAGCTTTTTTTTAGGGATATTGCGTGATGGGTAAAAATTTAAAAAAAACTTCGAAAAATAAAATAAGCCACTGGGAACTGATTTTTAATGGTTTTAACCCTTCTGAAATTGTGATAATGTTCCCCTTTAAAGGTATTTTTGGCTTCATTGAGGTTTGCTAATTTGACTTGTTTTGGAAAGTCTTACAAGCCAAATTTTCTTGTTCTATTGGCAGATCATTTTGCTTAGTTCAAATAAAATACCCCTCATTTTTGTATTTTTTTTTCTTGTTTTTGAACACTGACTTTTTGCAGTGTACAGTCCCAGCGTGACACATTTCCATTATTTCTGGATTGTTTGCGTGGATTTATTGTGCTTCCCTGCGTCTGTTCGTAAATCTCCTTTTGTTCACACTTTTTCTTGTGCACAATCCAAATAAATGTGCTAACCTTGACTATTGCCAATGAATCTTTCAAAAGGGCAGCACCAACAATGAATGCATCCTGCTAACAATTATCGCTTGCATAGCCAAAGTCAGACATGCTTTCTAAAAATGTAATTAGATAGAATATGTGCATTAATGCTACACGCCGATACAAGGGAGCCCCAGGGGTGTGCTAAACTCTTGCTGTAAATAAGACACAAGCGTCCCCTCATGTCTCCACGCTTCCCCGGCCCTTCCTCCTGTAATCTATCATTCCCCTCCAGCCTTCACCCCCACCTGTCGTCGGTTGCATCTCGTCTATCCCACCTCTCACCTCCCGTGTTCCCTTCGATTCAGCGTTTTATTCGCCTGCATTTTCTGGCTCATCTGTTTCTTGGGCAGCTTCTCGCCCCAGAGGAAAACGCTACCCCTCTTGACACGTAGCCTGCGGTAAAGAGGCAATTCAATCCTTCAAATTAATACACCAAATAATAGTAGCGCCTTTCAGTGTGATGCAGTGCAGTTCTACATTGCAGGGGGAAAAAGTCACATTAATACAATATTCTTAAATTACTGTATTGACAACTGTATTAAAGATGAGCTTTTCTTCCTGTCACTTGTCATTTAGTGAGTCATATGTCCACCTAAACATGATTGTTTTAAGTACCAATGATTGTCACAAATTATCCTCTGCATTTGACCCATCACCCTTGATCACTCCCTGGGAGGTGAGGGGAGCAGTGGGCAGCAGCGGTGGCCGCGCCCGGGAATCATTTTTGGTGATTTAACCCCCAATTCCAACCCTTGATGCTGAGTGCCAAGCAGGGAGGTAATGGGTCCCATTTTTATAGTCTTTGGTATGACTCGGCCAGGATTTGAACTCACAACCTACCGATCTCAGGGCGGACACTCTAACCACTAGGCCACTGATTAAACACGAGTTTAGCTCGGATTGTCAAAAATGAGCATTTGCTTTCTTTGCTAAAGCAGAGATTGTGATACGGATATTGTAAAATATAGCAAGTATACTAAAGTGGCCCAGAAGTGTACCAGTATGTGGTAATCGCACCAATCAAATATGCACATTACCAGAAAATTACCAAAGAGTCTCGTAAGTCAGGACTCAGCACTGACAAAACCCTGACAGTAAACTCCGGTACTGTCCTATTTTAGTATTGTTTTGTTCTTTTTTTTTCTTTTTTTACAAACCCCAAAACCGGTGAAGTTGTGTAAATCATAGATAAAGAGAATATAATGATTTGCTAATCCTTTCCAACCTATTTTCAATTGAATAGACTGCAAAGACAAGATACTTAATGTTCGAACTGAGAAACTTTGTTGTTTTTTGCAAATGTTAGCTCATTTGGAATTTGATGCCTGCAACAAGTTTCAAAAAAAGCTGGCACAAGTGGCAAAAAAAGACAGAGAAAGTCGAGGAATGCTCATCAAACACTTATTTGGAACATCCCACAGGTGTACAGGCTCATTGGGAACAGGTGGGTGCCATGATTGGGTGTAAAAGCAGCTTACATGAAATGCTCAGTCGTTCACAAACAAGAATGGGGCGAGGGTCACCACTTTGTGAACACATGTGTGAGCAAATTGTCGGACAGTTTAAGAAGAACATTTCTCAACGAGCTATTGCAAGGAATTTAGGGACTTCACCATCTAAGGTCTGTAATATCGTCAAAAGGTTCAGAGAATCTGGAGAAATCACTGCACGTAAACAGCTAAGCCCATGACCTTCGATCCCTCAGGCGGTACTGCATCAAAAAGCGACATCAGTGTGTAAAGGATATCACCACATGGGCTCAGGAACACTTGAGAATACCACTGTCAGTAACTACATCTGTAAGAGCAAGTTAAAACTCTACTATGCAAAGCGAAAGCCATTTATCGAATCAAATCAACTTTATTTATAAAACACATTTAAAATGTACCACAGGGGTAGAGAAAGTGCTGTACAATAGGCAGGTTAAAAGATAACACAAGAAAAACAAGCAAACACAACACAACACAAACAGAGCACGAACATTAAACATAATTCATCAACAACACCCAGAAACGCCGCCGGTTTTGTTGGGGCCGAGCTCATCTAAGATGGACTGATGCAAAGTGGAAAAGTGTTCTGTGGTCTGACGAGTCCACATTTCAAATTGTTTTTGGAAACTGTGGACGTAGTGTCCTCCGGAACAAAGAGGAAAAGAACCATCCGGATTGTTATAGGCGCAAAGTTGAAAAGCCAGCATCTGTGATGGTATGGGGGTGTATTAGTGCCCAAGACATGGGTAACATACACATCTGTGAAGGCATCATTAATGCTGAAAGGTACATACAGGTTTTGGAGCAACATATGGTGCTGTCACGCCAAATTCCTTCCCCCTACAAAAACCTTCCCCCCCCCCCTCATTTACTTCCGGGGTCATTTCCTCTTACTTACGTCATTTCCTCTTACGTCATTGACATTGATCAATAACACTACGGCTTTGACACAGGACAGCAGCACACACAATATTGTAGTGAAATGGTTTCAACAATAATGTTGATTTAAAGTACAGACATTTAACAGTATTATATATTAATTAATATTTCTTGCACGTTACTACGAAGACAGAAGTTCCCAGCAGCGGCCCTAACACTCCGCCTGAAATTTTCCCTAACACTCCACCTGGAATTTTTCGAAGCCTGCTGGTGTTTGACATAAGTCCCCCGGGAAAGATAAAGACAAATGTCATTCAGTGACACCACCATTCTCAGGAGATTTGGATTCTATCGATCGCTGTCAATGACATAAGAGGAAATGACGTAAGAGGAAATGACCCCGGAAGTAAATGGGGAGGGGAAGGTTTTTGTAGGGGGAAGAAATTTGGCGTGACAGTGCCATCCAAGCAACGTAATCATGGACGCCCCTGCTTATTTCAGCAAGACAACGCCTCAGCCACGTGTTACAACAGCATGGCTTCATAGTAAAAGAGTGCGGGTACTAGACTGGCCTGCGTGTAGTCCAGACCTGTCTCCCATTGAAAATGTGTGGCACATTATGAAGCCTAAAATACCACAACGGAGACCACGGACTGTTGAACAACTTAAGCTGTACATCAAGCAAGAATGGGAAAGAATTCCACATGAAAAGCTTAAAAAATTAATCTCCTCAGTTCCCAAACGTTCACTGAGTGTTGTTAAAAGGAAAGGCCATGTAACACAGTGGTGAAAATGCCATTAAAGTCTAAATTAATGATTATTTGCACAAAAAAAAATAAGCTTCTCAGTTCCAACATTAAATATCTTGTCTTTGCAGTCTATTCAATTGAATATAAGTTGAAAATGATTTGCAAATCATTGTATTCTGTTTTTAGTTACGATTTACACAACGTGCCAACTTCACTGGCTTTGGGTTTTGTAAATAAATCTAAAGTTACTCACAAGTTACTCGTTACCTAACTAGTTTTTCCACAGAATGTTTACTCTTCCTCAAGTAATTATTTTGATGACTACTCTTTACTTTCACTTGAGTCACATTACTCTAAAGTTACTCGAGTACACATTTTTGGGGACTGTACCCACCTCTGCTGAAATGTGGGGCGGTGTACTCACTGTCGTAAGATACTGTATATTGACCTTGAACGGGCCCTGTTTAGACCATTTTAAAGGAATCCAGTCAACTGTGCAAGATCAAGTGTGCTCTGCTAACCAATTTCAAGACTTGGTTTTTCCGCCCCATCCTCCATTAACGTCACTTGACAGAAGAAAAAAAAAAAGGCCCCGTTTCAAAAAGCGAAGCAGGCAAATAAAAACGATTGTGTGTACATAACGGTTTAAACGGTCCATGGGTTTTGGCGAAGCACTTGAATGTTTATTCAGTAAGACCCATCCTGTTTCCACAAGCTAACTTCCAAGCCATCAAGCCAATTATTTTTTTGTGCTGAACGGAAGTTGCAGCCCATTAGAGCCCGGACATGAGTCACTGTGGCTGAAGTCCATAGCTCAGCAACAGACAGGTCCAGTCTGACAGAGGTTTTGCAGATGATATCTCTCTCTCTCTCTCTCTATCGATTCCTTGTGGAGTCATCTCCAACTTCCCCCCTCAGAGTGCATCTCCCTGAGCAGAGCAGAGATAAATCACAGAGTGTCTCCTTGCACTTCTCCCCTGAAGAATAACTCTTCTCAATAAGGCCACAGTGTGAATTTCTAATGTTTTCCGTATCTGCTGACTCCGTCTCCTCATTGGATCACAGCTCTCCCAGGATCCCGTCCTTCGAAGTCTTTCCCGCTCATTTCCGTTCATCCCTCTCTCTCCCTTTTTGGAGCCACAGGCCATCTCTCCGTCTGGGGCTGTCTCACTTCATCTTTTTTCTCCTCCGTCCACACATCAATATCTCTCAATCTCTTTCCGTCTCCCAGCAAACAGAGCGACCCTTCAGTCTGCTGTCACGTCGTCCGCCTTCAGACTCTCCGCCATGGCTTCCACCTCTCTGGGTAAACATGACCCGTGCTTCGATCGCCCCCTTGGCATTTTGTCATTATTATGCCTCCCCTGAAGACCTTCGTCTCCTCCTCCGTGGCGCTCCCCTCTCCTCGTCCGTCTGGAGATGACAAACACTTCCATCAGTCGTCCAGACAACGCTGCCTCCTTCCCGCTGCTTCAGTGTTTAGTGTCATCCTTCTTTCTTCTTCCAGATTAGATGTACGCCTCCAAACATCTATCATTTCACTTAACACCCCGTCCGGCAATCAGGGCCGTAAACACTTTGGTTGACAGTCGGCAAATCAGCCTTAAAATTGTATCCGCATGTGGCCATTCTCGGCGGGCTGATTAATACTTGAAGACCGGCTCAAAATGGGCCCGGAACCATTAACGACACCGGAGCCAAACACTGTGACGAGCAATTACTTTGTTGTTGTGCTGGTGCAGCTGTGTTGCTCTGCAGTTACAACAACCAGAACACTACTGTAGCTGGTGCCCACTTGGTTCAGTTTTGTCTAGATCACGGGTGTTAAAATGTTCTGCTTCTTAAAAAAAAAAAAATGCAACCAGTTGCGTAATCTGGTAGTTAGCGAAATAAATAATGGACAGATTTTGATGACATTTTCAGAAAATGTCCGAAGGAGGTCCTGGAACATGTGCCTTTGTAGTTTTTTTATATGTATTCATATATACGCATGTCAAAATACAATATACATTCACTGTACAAACATACATATAAACGTATTGTACATATACATTCACTGTACAAACATACATATATACATACTGTACATATACATTCACTGTACATACACAAGTACATATACATACATACACTCATGCACATAATCACGTTTCATCAAACATGAATTAACGTTGTTGCCCTAGGGCAGGGGTCGGCAACCCAAAATGTTGAAAGAGCCATAATGGACCAAAAATACAAAAAACAAATCTGTCTGGAGCCGCAAAAAATTAAAAGCCATATTACATACAGATAGTGTGTCATGAGATATAAATTGAATTAAGAGGACTTAAAGGAAACTAAATGACCTCAAATATAGCTACAAATGATGCAATATGTACATATAGCTCGCCTAAATAGCATGTTAGCATCGATTAGCTTGCAGTCATGCAGTGACCAAATATGTTTGATTAGCACTCCACACAAGTCAATAACATCAACAAAACTCACCTTTGTGCATTCACGCCCAACGTTAAAAGTTTGGTGGACAAAATGAGACAGAAAAGGAAGTGACATAAAAGACGTCCTAGAAAGTCAGAGAAAGTTATATATGTAAACAAACTACGGTGAGTTCAAGGAACGCCAAAATTAGTAGGACAAAACGGCGCTCGCCAAATACTCGAATCAGTGAAGCATGTTTAATATAAACAGTGTGCTTTATAACAATTAGGGAGGTTTGTGTCATGTTTGTCCTCCTACAGAAACCATATTAAAACCAAAAAAAATTTTTTCCCCCTCATCTTTTTCCATTTTTCATACATTTTTTAAAAAGCTCCACAGAGCCACTAGGGCGGCGCTAAAGAGCCGCATGCGGCTGTAGAGCCGCGAGTTGCCGACCCCCGCCCTAGGGTAAACTGGGTAACACATGGCACACTGACAAAGCTTAACCTATTGTTACTATAACAATCTACAAGGTTAATACAGCTTGCTTCTCTTTCTTCCCCTTCATGTATCTGCATTCTTTCGTATTTCAAGTTATCATTACATATATGTATTGTTGCATTTGAACAACTGTATTGTAAATTATTGGTATTGTTCATTATCAGCAGGTACCAGAAGGTATGAAAAGTTGCTTTCGCATAATATTGTGAAACAAAACGCCAGATAACGTCTTACCTTATACACACACCATAATGCTTATGTTGAAGCACATCAAACGGTGCAGCCTACACTTATCTCTTATGTTTGACTGCCATCTACTGGTCACACTTATCATTTCACCATGTACTAAATAAAATAGTTTCGAGGTGGGTAAACTCAACCAAACGTATTCCTTGCATTAGGTTATAAGGCGCACTGTTGAGTTTTGAGGGGGAAAAAAGGGTTTTAAGTGCGCCTTATAGTCCGGAAAAAACGGTACCAAAAAGGGTCTGTTTGCACCAATTTTCCCAATGTATTTTCAACATTACATCCCGCTCTCTTTTGGATTCTAGAACGAAATGAGGCACAATACGTACGTATGTAACACAAGTAGGGATGTCCGATAATGGCTTTTTGCCGATATCCGATATTTCGATATTGTCCAACTCTTTAATTACAGATACCGATATCAACCGATACCAACCGATATATACAGTCGTGGAATTAACACATTATTATGCCTAATTTGGACAACCAGGTATGGTGAAGATAAGGTACTTTTAAAAAAAATTTATAAAATAAAATAAGATAAATAAATTAAAAACATTTTCTTAAATAAAAAAGAAAGTAAAACAATATAAAAACAGTTACACTGAAACTAGCAATTAATGAAAATTAGTCAAATTAACTGTTAAAGGTTGGTACTATTAGTGGACCAGCAGCACACACAATCATGTGTGCTTACGGACTGTATCCCTTGCAGACTGTATTGATATATATTGATATATAATGTAGGAACCAGAATATTAATAACAAAGAAACAACCCTTTTGTGTGAATGAGTGTGAATGAGTGTAAATGGGGGAGGAAGGTTTTTTGGGTTGGTGCACTAATTGTAAGTGTATCTTGTGTTTTTTATGTTGATTTAATTTATAAAAAAAAACAAAAACAAAAAACGATGCCGATAATAAAAAAAACGATACCGATAATTTCCAATATTACATATTAACGCATTTATCGGCCGATATTATCGGACATCTCTAAACACAAATACGCGCATTAGCTTTGAATGTTAGCTAATAATAGCGATTTCGATAGCTGTCATTAAATGTACCGTATTTTCCGGACCGTAAGCCGCTCCTTTTTTCCTACGCATCGAACCCTGCGGCTTTTAAAACGGTGCGACTAATTTATGGGGTTTTCTTCGCTAAGGCCATAATGTTTCCTATTCAACAAATAATTTTCTGTCAGGCTTGTCCCTGACAGTTTGGTCAAGTTTTAGTTTCTCCTCTGTGTTTGTTTTATTTCCTGTCAGCACTCTTATTTTGGTTCACTTTCCTGTTTGTCTCTCTGAGTGCTGTCCCCTCAGCTGTGGCTGATTGGCACCTGGCCACAACTGGTGTCAATCAGCCAGCTGCTATTTAAACCTGCCTTCCCCTCCAGTCAGGGCTGGATTATTCTGTCAGAGTATGTTGTTGGTGACGAACCCCAAGATGCACAGATGGCGGCAGAAAATTGAACAGGAAAACATGATTTAATGTTCAAAATAAAGCAAAAACACAAACTAGGAACAGGCAAAATGGAAACAGGAACCAGAAAACAGAAAAACTGGAAATAGCAAACGGCTAACAAGAAAAAAAAAAAGGTACTAGGAGAAACCAACTGTAAACAGCTATAAGGAACAGCTTACCGCTATGACGACAGCGACAAGGACAGGTAGACACTACAATAATCCAGCACTGACTGGAGGGGAAGGCAGGTTTAAATAGCAGCTGGCTGATTGACACCAGGTGTGGCCAGGTGCCAATCAGCCACAGCTGAGGGGACAGAACTCAGAGACACAAACAGGAAAGTAAACCAAAATAAGGGTGCTGACAGGAAATAAAACAAACAGAGGAAAAACGAAAACTTGACCAAACTGTCAGGGACAAGCCGGACAGTTTTCATAAAACGCAGACAGAGACACTGAAAAGATGCGTTAGTTTGTGCTATGGCGCCATCTTTTGGACGAAGTCCCTCACTGCAGAGGCTGAAAAATACAGACAATTGTAAACCCAATGTGTTTCGCTAAGCCACTAATGGTAACATAAGCAAGCCGGTGTTTGTGTTATATTTTTTGCTTTGAAAAATGTAACTGTTAGCAAGTGGCAAACAGCCCAGAGCATAATACTACCACCACCATGCTTGACGGTAGATGTGGTGTTCCTGGGATTAAAGGCCTCACCTTTTCTCCTCCAAACATATTGCTGGGTATTGTGGCCAAACATTTAAATTTTTGTTTCATCTGACCACAGAACTTTCCTCCAGAAGGTCTTATCTTTGTCCATGTGATGTTATCGATTGGAAAATGCATTTTTAGACAATATGATTTGCCTGAGCGGCTCGGAGACACCGAGAGTAACAAACGGTAAAAAATGGATTAGAAAGCACAGATTGAAATAAAAATAAAAATGTACTTGGTAATTCCCGCGGATTTTGGATGCTGGCGGGCCAGATCCGGCCCGCGGGACGTAGTTTGGGGACCCCTGAATCAAACTTTCCATCACAGCACAGCATGCACAATATCCAATTAAACAGCAATGTAAGCTTCATCCTGGAAGATCAGTAAACAAGAAAAACTCCTTAGGCATTTTCATTGTCAACTGTCAATATTAATTTGTATATTCCTTCAGAACTGTCTAGAAATCACCCATTTATCATTAAACCCCAGATTCATGGTCCCCAGATTTAATAGGATTAGAGCTCAAGCATTCCTTTGTGTGCTGGTCTACCCTAAGGCTTAATACTAAATAAAGATAGTGGATACGCAGAAGGGACATTTACCACACTTGTGTCTGGTGTGCAGTTGTGTCGTGTGGTAATGTGTGTATCTGTATAGTTTGGTGATCATCCAAATGACGTTTGACACCTGTTGAACATCGGCGCCAAACTGAATTGCATTGCAGTTTAAAAATATGTTTATTTTTGTCCTTGTAGTTTGCTATGATATAATACCACATTGATTCCCTCAAAGAGCTTTTGCCAATATTCTATGCATTTAGACAATATAACTAGTGTAATTATTACATCTGTGTAATAGTTCTGCCATGATTAGTCAACTTAGTCGACGTAATTGACCACGAAAGTTAGTGAAGGGCAAATTTTTTTGGTCGATCCGTCATTTTACTGACATGGTTAAAATATGTCCATACTACGGTTGTCTGGCATACTGGTACTAATAAAGTACTGTAGTACTAATGAACAAAAACAGTGTTATACTGCCTTTTAAATTACAGGTACCGTATTTTCCGGACCATAGGATTATAAGGCGCACTACCGATCAATGGTCTATTTTTGATTTTTTTTTTTTTCCCATATATAAAGGTGCACTAAAAGGAGTCAATTTATTATTATTTTTTTCTAAATGTAAAACACTTCCTTGTGGTCTACATAACATGTAATGGTGGTTCTTTGGTCTAAATGATGCATAGATGATGTTTTACAGATCATCTTCAAGTCGCTTTCTGACAGTCGCTTCGGGATGCGCCGTTTTGTGGGCGGTCTTATTTACGTGGCTCACCTTCGGCAGCGTCTTCTCCCTGTCATCTTTGTTGTAGCGGTGAAGCGTGCATGGACGAGAGTGGAAGAAGTGTCAAAAGATGGAGCTAACCGTTTTAACGACAATCAGACTTTACGTAAATCAATAACGGAGCAGCATCTCCTCATCCGGAAACAACGTGTCCCGTGAAAAACCGACCGGAACTCTAGTAACTAAAATTCCTTGGGTGAATAATGTAAACTCACTACACCGGTATGTTTTAGTGCTTTCATGGCGAGTTTACTAACAGATATAAGTAAGAACTTTACACTACTTTATATTAGAAATGGCAACAGCGGAGGGTGAATGTACCATAACAAGAAGATAGAGAAAAAGAAGACGCTTATCCTTTGTAGTCCTCACGGACTACAAAGGCGGACGCGTGCAATTTTTCAGGATTTATGCAGATCCCAAATACAGATCAGCAGGTACCAGAAGGTAAGAAAAGTTGCTTTTGCATAATATTGCGAAGCAAAACGCCAGATAATGTCTTACCTTATACACACACCAAAAAAATCATTGTATTTTGAAGCACATCAAACGGTGCAGCTCACTCTTATGTTTGACTGCCATCTACTGGTCACACTTGTACCAAATAAAATTGCTTCGAGGTGGGTAAGCTCAACCAAACGTATTCCTTACATTAGGCGCACCGGGTTATATGGCGCACTGATGAGTTTTGAGAGAGAAAAAAGATTTTAAGTGCACCTTATAGTCCGGAAAATACAGTACTTTATTTTTCACCAACATGCTGCCGCGCAGCGGTGATGTACAGAGGCGAGAAGCATGTTGAGTGAGTCAGCACGCACACACAAAGCGCATACAAGCAGAAACATCTGCAAAGAAAGAACGTCGAAAAACAGCAATTCTACTTGTTAATAAAGAGGATGCGTAATATGGAGGTATTCGAGCTTCAAAAGCTGCTTTAAAACAAGCCTCGCCAAAAGGTGGAAATCAAGCATTACCACCTTTGCTTCAAACTTAGGTAAACATTACAATAAACATCCAGACCTGCAGAAGGAGTTTGTAGAGCAACAGGTATTGTAGTTTACTAGCTCCCCCCCTGTGCCCATTTAGATACGTAGACGCGTACACAGCTGCTGGGCCTGTTACCAAATATTAGCGCAGTCAAACCCACCCAAGTAGCGTAAACGAATGCAAGGGAAATAACTGAATTTTGTAACAAATTCCTACAATTTGTGTTTTATCTTTAACAATGTGGGTTTTACTTGCTACATGTCTTAGCTGTGTAGTTTTATTCGTAGTATTATCTTAAGTATTTACTGATGATTGTATTTGTCTTAAAGCACAGACCAAGAGCGGGAACCATGAATCATGAAGCATTTATTATTATAATGTCAATAAACTATTCTATTCCAGCCAAATCCTAGATTATGGCGGGCTATACACATTTGTAATTTGGTTGATTTCAATATGTTTAATACCTTTTATTTGTATTTAAATCTTCTAAAATGGTTCTTTGGGTGCAATAACAAACGTATGTTTAATGTATCATAAGTTTGTATGTTAAAATGAGGCCAATAGTGACATTTTTCTGTGTTCCCCTTTATTTTGAAAAGTATCGAAAATACATTTTGGTATGGTTACCGGTATCAAAACATTAGTATTGGGACAACCCTAGTCCGTACACAGTGCGGAGTCACTTTTCAATACTAATCCCCCCTCCATGCCAGCAAAAACTGCAATCCTTACAAGTACAGTGGTACCTCAACCTACGTCTAATTTGAGATACGAGCTGTCTCTCGTTTTCTTTTTGCTATGAATCACTTAAGAAGATAAATATAAGTTACGAGCCTTCACGCTGCTAGAGGCCGTTGTAAATGTCAGATCTGTCCCACAATATCCGGTCTCCTTGCTAGCATGAACATAAAGCCACAGATCGACATATCTTTTTGTTAACCAACCAATGGAACGGAGAAAGTAAGTGCGAAGGACAGTGATGAGAAGAACAAGCAGACGATGGTCATTGAATTAAAAAAATAATCACTACCATGACCTACTGTGAAGACTTTGCGAGGTCAGTTCGAACCTAGCAATGCTCGTCAGCAGAATCTGCACTATACTGGAAACTGGAGAAGCCAGCCAATGTGCCAACAAAAACCGGCAAAAAATTACATTTACTGACGGAAATGTAAATGGTAAATGGGTTATACTCGTATAGCGCTTTTCTACTTTCAAGGTACTCAAAGCGCTTTGACACTATTTCCACATTCACCCATTCACACACACACTGATGGCAGGAGCAGCCATGCAAGGCCCTAACCACGACCCATCAGGAGCAAGGGTGAAGTGTCTCGCTCGAGGACACAACGGACGTGACTAGGTTGGTAGAAGGTGGGGATTGAACCAGGAACCCTCATGTTGCTGGCACGGCCACTTTCCCAACCGTGCCACACCGTCCCCAAATATGGAGATGATACCAATAGTACGTGCAACGGAAAAGCAGCACAAAAGATACTTTAGAAATCTGTTCTCCCAACCCGACCACCGTTTAGAGATTAACTTCTTACAAGAGCTCCCCGCACCCTAGGACACAGGAGTCCGAGCACAGTGAGCGTGAACTGCGGCTGTAGCTCCGGAGGGCAATTATCCAAGCGCCTACTTGAAATCAACGTCTCTGTGGACTGCAGTCGCTTTGCAAGGTAAATGCTGTACATTACCACTTTGGAAAACTGCTGTACTGTAGTTATTTTAGTGGTGCCTTCTCTGCCGGCCGAACATAAATCATGAACATAAGTTATTAAAAAGTTAATTTTATTTTCAATTTACTTTCCCTAAATATATAAAAAGATATTCGCCGGATTGTCTTCATGTCATATACTGTAAGGCCCCAGTGTTGCTGTTATTACGTAAGGCTTTTTTTTAATTCAATCAAAATTCAGCTAGCTTGTTGCCAAGTGCTGTGTGAAATCTGCCCGAGGACTTTTGAATCAACAACGCGGTGGTCTGTGCAGTGCAGGCGACTGGGGCGCATACAGTTGATAGACATTTGCGATAGCCAATCAGATCACGAGTTGTTGACAGTGGGTCTCCCGGGTTTGCCACACATTGAACCATCCTGTGATTGGATACTCACTTGTGACTCACAAGTGGTGTATCCAATCACAAGTTAAGAGTTGTGAAAACAGTTAGTGCAGTGGTTTTTAACCTGGGTTCGATCGAACCCTAGGGGTTCGGTGAGTCGGCCTCAGGGGTTCGACGGAGGTCAAAACACACCCGACTCATCGTGTAAATACAAACTTCTCCCTATCGGCGTATTACGGATACGACAACAGCTGACTGATTTGCAGGTGTGTAATTTGTAGTGAGTTTATGCACTGTGTTGGTTTTGTTCTTATTATTATATGCACCAGTTAAAAAACATGGTAACACTTTAGTATGGGGAACATATTCACCATTAATTAGTTGCTTAACATGCAAATTAGTAACATATTGGCTCTTAACTAGTCATTATTAAGTACTTATTAATGCCTTATTCGGCATGGCCTTATTATAACACTAACCCTCTAACCCTGACCCTAACCCTAAGCAAATAACTTTAAATTAAGTCTTTATTACTTAGAATATGTTCCCATAGTGTCCAAATAACTCTAAATTAAAGTCTTTGTTACTTAGAATATGTTCCCCATACTAAAGTGTTACCAAAAACATAACTTTGTCTTGAATTTGAAAAAAAACATTTTATTTTTCAATAAAGAATGGTTCGGTAAATGCGCATATGAAACTGGTGGGGTTTGGTACCTCCAACAAGATTAAGAACCACTGAGTTAGTGCTATGCAATGAGCCACATTTGGCTAGCAGAGAAATCTGATACCTCCTTGCTTTTTGAACCCATGATTTCTGAAGGAGAGCAAAACATTGATTAGGTTGCAGACATATATTTGTAAGGCCATATTCAAGAAGGACATTTGAAGGGTAAGCTAGATCTCGTGATACGAGGTCGGTCGACCGTTGAAATGGTTTGTATGGCACTTCCAATGTCTTACGGCTTCCGACGGGCTCTGCAAATTGTGAGTTCAAATATTTTAAATATTGTGCGCCAGCTCTTCAAGAAACAAAAGATCAGAAAGGCTCCAGGACCAGTCAGTGTGTCCCCCTCCTGCCTGAGAGTCTGTGCTGAGCAGCTGGCTCCAATCTTCACACAGATCTTCAACTCATCACTGGAAATGTGTGATGTGCCCTCATGCAGCAACATGATGTTCCTTAACTTGTTAAACATGTCTGAAACAAATAAATCATAACCATAAAAATGCTTGAAAAGCTTTTCTATCATCCCAGTACCAAAGAAGCCTTCCATCACAGAACTCAGTGATTCCAGATTCGTCGTCCTGACATCTGTGGTCATGAAGTCCTTTGAGAGACTGGTTTTGTGCCACCTGAAGGACATCACAGGGCCCCTGCTGGACACTCTGCAGTTTGCCTGTCGAGGATGCAGTCAACATGGGACTGAACTGCATCCTGCATCACCTTGACTCCCCATGGACCTACGCAGTTCGTGGACTTCAGCTCTGCATGTAACACTATTATTCCGAAAATCCTGCCGCAAAAAACTCAAACAACTCACAGTGCCGGCCTCCACCTGTCAGTTGGCCAACAACTTGCTGACTGACAGGAGGCAGAAGGTAAGGCTGGGGAGCATCACATCCAGTACCTGAACAATCGGTAATGGTGCCCCCCAGGGGTGTGTTCTCTCCCCACTGCTCTCTACACCAATGACTGCACCTCAGGGGATCCTTCTGTAAAACTCTTGAAGTTTGCAGACGACATCACTGTCATGTAGGACGGCTACAAATCAGCCTACAGACTGGATGTGGAACAGCTGGCTCTCTGGGGCAGTCAAAACCACCTCCAAAACCCTCAAATCTAGACTCCAAACATCCCAGAACAAGCTAGTCAGATTACTTCTAGACCTCCACCCCAGATCCCACCTCACTCCTCCCCACTTCTCCAAAGTGGGCTGGCTCAGGGTGGAGGACAGAGTAAAACAACTTGCACTGAGCCTAGTCTATAAAATCCGCTACACCTCCCTGATACCGAAGTACATGTCAAACTACTGCCTTAACGTAAATGACCGCCATAACCACAACACCAGGGGGAGCTCTACTAACCACGTTAAACCCAGATTCCGATCTACCAAAGGTCTTAACTCATTCTCTTTCTATGCCACATCAATGTGGAATGCGCTCCCAACAGGTATAAAAGAAAGGGCATCTCTATCCTCCTTCAAAACCGCAATAAAAGTACACCTCCAGGCAACTTCAACCCTAAACTAACAACCTCCCCGGATTGTTGTTAATAATCAAATGTAAACAATCAAATGCAGATATTTTTCTTATGCCTTCTGATCTCTCTGTTTCTCTCTGTCCACTACTTGCTGTACATATCCTACCAAGTCAGACCTACACGGTTTCAATATCCATTTCTCTGTTCTCAATTGTTGATGACTTATTAACAACCAAACCTACCCCCCCCCCCCCCCCCCCCCCCCCTCCACACCCTGAATTGTAAATAATGTAAATAATTCGATGTATACACCCTGATGATTATCTTGTGTGATGACTGTATTATGATGATAGTATATATCTGTATCATGAATCAATTTAAGTGGACCCCGACTTAAACAAGTTGAAAAACGTATTCGGGTGTTACCATTTAGTGGTCAATTGTACGGAATATGTACTTCACTGTGCAACCTACTAATAAAAGTCTCAATCAATCAATCAATCTGGAGCTGAACCCGCTCAAGACTGAAGATAGGATAGGATAGACTTAATTTATCCCCTAATTGGAAAATTGGATTAGGGCTGGGCGATTATATGATTGTGATCTTTGATTGAGATTAATTTGAGTTCAATTGCAGTGATCAGCTGTTAGCATATTTCCTTCATGAAACATGGCGGAAATATCTGTTAGAAGTAACCGCAGTAGGGAAGCAACGATGCTTGGTATAATCCTGCACGGAACAATCCACCTTCATTGACCGTGATCCCGTGTGTGTACTTGTGTATGATTGGGTGTGTTTGTGTGAAAGCGTGTTTGTGTGCGCAACTATCTCGTTCCACCGTCGTGAAAGTCAGTCTCCTTACGATCTAATGAATGTTCAATCAGCATTGTGCCTTCTCCCCTTGATTGATTGATTGAAACTTTTCTTAGTAGATTGCACAGTACAGTACATATTCCGTACAAACACCCAAATAAGTTTTTCAACTTGTTTAAGTCGGGGTCCACGTTAATCAATTCATGGTAACACAGCTGGAAGTGCAGCCCAGAAGAACAAAATAAAGAAATATGACTAACATTAGGTGGCGGCTTGTCCAGGGAGGTGTACCCCGCCTACCGCCCGAATGCAGCAGAGATAGGCTCCAGCACCTGCAACCCCATAAGGGACAAGCGGTAGAAAATGGATGGATTGATGGATGGACTAACTAGCGTAGAAGTTGAAACAAAACATTCAAAAGAAGCAGCGACTTTATTTTCACTATCTGCCGCAGCTCAGCGGTAATCCTGCCCCAAATGCGGACTGGCAGGCACTCAGAGAATGTCTATGTGACTGTATTGGTCCCGACTAGGAGAATCAACACACCCACTAACTTAATCAAAAAAGGCATTTTTATATGTAAATATATTTAAATCTGACCTTTTATTTATTTGTCTGCAAATATTCCACTCTATACCAAAAACTAAAAAATGGGACCCATTACTTCCCCGCTTGGCACTCAGCATCAAGGGTTGGAATTGGGGGTTAAATCACCAAAATGATTCAGGAGCGCGGCCACTGCTGCTGCTCACTGCTCCCCTCACCTCCCAGGGGGTGAACATGGGTGTAAAAGGTCTATTTGCCGTCAGGGTTCTCCTGAGTCCGAAATATCATCCGTGAGCCCGGTAGACAGTTTCAATACATCCATCCATCCATCCATTTTCTACCGCTTGTCCCTTTTGGGGTCGCGGGGGGTTGCTGGAGCCTATCGCAGCTACAATCAGGCGGAAGGCGGGGTACACCCTGGACAAGTCGCCACCTAATCGCAGGGCCAACACAGATAGACAGACAACATTCACACACTAGGGCCAATTTAGTGTTGCCAATCAACCTATCCCCAGGTGCATGTCTTTGGAGGTGGGAGGAAGCCGGAGTACCTGAAGGGAACTCACGCAGTCACGTGTCTTGTGTCCCCTGTCGTTCCAGTAGCATTTCCTCCGTTCCCGCACTACGAGATGCGTCTCTCGTCTCCCCGTATTCCATCTGGTTCTCTGGCTGCCTCTTGGATCTCGACCTCCCGCCTGGACACGGACTTTTGACACCTCTCTCCTGCTCTCGCCTGCTCACGGACCTCCGAGCTTGTCTTACCCCCTTGGACTTCCACACCCCGCTCAACACTCCTGGTAACACACTACAGCTAATCTCTACACATAGTCGTTCACCACTCACATTTGGATTAGTTTCACACTCCATTCTATAGTGTGTATATATAATAAATATACAGCTAAACGACATCCCTGCTGTCTGTGCCGTCTTCTTCCCCTGTACACCACAACCTTTAATGTCCTTTGTGTTCTTTGACGTTTCCCTCTTACACATGTTTATGTGTGCTATGGGTATGAGGGTTTTTTCCTTGGCCTCAGTTTAGACCCCATCTCCAGGGGCCCAGGCTTAGACTGAATTTTATTTTTTTCATCTGTTGTGGCCGCTTGTTTTCACCTGTCACTCAGAGTTGCACTGCAAAATCCTACAGAACATATAGTTAAGTGTTTATTTTGTTTAGATTTCACATTGGATTTCATTTTGTGCGCAGCATAGATTTGCTGTGCTCAGAGGACAACTTAGAGAGAACGTTGCTCTCAAGTGGCGACTGGTGTCCTATTTGTACGTTGATCTTACCGCCATGATGTCGTTCACAACCACACAAGCATTTGAGATGTGTTGCAGGTGTATGGTATATGGAGCTGTAGCTCCGTAGTTTAGTCGCTGTTTCAAGTGGTCGTCTCGACATTGTTTAGTTGAGGCTGTTGAGTGTTCAGGGAAGAATGAAAATAGTTTAGGAATTGTCCGTGAAGGTTGCTGCATTCAACCGTTCCTGCAATACTAAAATAATGTGGAGGCCTTTAACAATAGTTCCAGACCTTAAGTACATCATAATAGGTTTTTTAATTAAAAAGAGAGTCCTTGCAATGCCTGCTCATGCTCTTCGTCCTTGTGCCGCGCCACATAATACTGCCTCAATTTTTATCCTTCTGAAGGACTTTCTCCACGTGTCGCCTCTCCCCTCTTTTCCATGCACATCCACTTCCTGAACGACACCCTCAAGTTGTGAGTAGTCGTGCAATTTACCGCTCTCAGTCACAGAGTCTTGTTGGTTTATTTCGGAATTTGTTCTCCCCGATTCAACTATTGATCTACATCTCATACGACTCATAAGGGCTGCTGTCAGTTGTGTCTTCAGGCTTATTCACATTTAATGTGTTTGTTAAGCCTGTGAATATTATCTTTCATTAAGAGGAATAAGATTCATTGTATTATCCGGGCGTTGAAACGAGGGCTGGGTCAATAAAAGAATATCGATATAGTTTATATTGAGAGAGAAATCGATATAAAATGCGTTCGATAAAACATTAGATAAATGTACATTAATTCGGTCGGAAGCAACCGGAAACAATGAAGCTTGGTTGGTTGCATGAACAAAGGCACTTGAAGTCTGGTACATAGATACACTATATTGCCAAAAGTATTTGGCCACCCATCCAAATGATCAGAATCAGGTGTCCTAATCACTTGGCCCGGCCACAGGTGTATAAAATCAAGCACTTAGGCATAGAGACTGATTCTACAAACATTTGTGAAAGAATGGGCCGCTGTTAGGGATTTCCAGCGTGGAACTGTCATAGGATGCCACCTGTGCAACAAATCCAGTCGTGACATTTCCTCGCTCCTAAATATTCCAAAGTCAACTGTTGGCGTTATTATAAGAAAATGGAAGAGTTTGGGAACAACAGCAACTCAGCCACCAAGTGGTAGACCACGTAAACTGACAGAGAGGGGTCATCAGATGCTGAAGCGCATAGTGCAAAGACTTTCTGCACAGTCAGTTGCTACAGCGCTCCAAACTTCATGTGACCTTCCAATTAGCCCATGTACAGTACGCAGAGAGCTTCATGGAATGAGTTTCCATGGCCAATCAGCTGGATCTAAGCCAGACATCACCAAGTCCAATGCAAAGCGTCGGATGCAATGGTGTAAAGCACGTCACCACTGGACTCTAGAGCAGTGGGGATATGTTCTCTGGAGTGATGAATCACTCTTTTTTATCTGGCAATCTGATGGATGAGTCTGAGTTTGGAGGTTGCCAGGAGAACGCTACATTTCGGACTGCATTGTGCCGAGTGTCAAATTTGGTGGAGGAGGAATTATGGTGTGGGATTGGGTTGTTTTTTTTTCCAGGAGTTGGGCTTCGCCCCTTAGTTCCAGTAAAAAGAACTTTGAATGCTCCAGGATACCAAAACATTTTGGACAATTCCATGCTCCCAACCTTGTGGGAACAGTTTGGAGCGGGCCCCTTCCTCTTCCAACATGACTGTGCACCAGTGCACAAAGCGAGGTCCATAAAGACATGGATGACAGAGTCTGGTGTGGATGAACTTGACTGGCCTGCACAGAGTCCTGACCTGAACCCGATAGAACACCTTTGGGATGAATTAGAATGGAGACTGAGAGCCAGGCCTTCTCGACTAACATCAGTGTGTGACCTCACCAATGCGCTTTTGGAAGAATGGTGGAAAATTCCTATAAACACACTCCGCAACCTTGTGGACAGCCTTCCCAGAAGAGTTGAAGCTGTAATAGCTGCAAAAGGTGGACCGACATCATATTGAACCCTATGGGTTAGGAATGGGATGGCACTTCAAGGTCATATGTGAGTCAAAGCAGGTGGCCAAATACTTTTGGCAATATAGTGTATCATGTATATAGATGCTGCCTCGACCGCTATTGCCTATTGGTGCTGACGAGCCCCAGTGAGCAGCTGGAGTCGCCAATTCAACTCAATACTTTATATTTCTCTGTAAATACGTGAAAAACAGTCCGTCTACTTCTGGTAGCTTTGTGTATTGAGACGAAGCTTGTAAAAATATAATAAACAGCATTAAAATTCAAACTGGTTTAAACACAACGGCTGAGTAGCAACACTGCAAGATTGTTCCAAAAATCAACGTTCTTCAGCACGCAGACGCCCCACAAAAGTTCCTGCAACTCGAAAGTTTTGATTGTTCTTCTCTCCCTCTTTTGTCAAGTGTGTTGTAGTAGAAATGCACAAGAGATAAACAGGTTGTCCCCGCATACAATCATTCATGTGAGTGATTATGATTGACGACACCTGTTGACTTCTCTGAGCCCATTTAAATAGGGCTCATGTGATGCAGCCGTTAGACTCGGTTACAAACGGGACAATGGGAAAGTCAAAGGAACTCAGCACAGACCTGAAAGAACTAATCATTGACTTGAAAAAGTCAGGAAATTCACTTGGAGCCATTTCAAAGCAGCTGAAAGGTCCCAAGAGCAACTGTGCAGACAATTGTTTGCAAGTATAAAGTGCATGGCACAGTTTTGCCACTGCCACGATCAGGAAGAACATGCAAATCAGGCTAACATTAAGGTTTTAGAATGGCCTTCCCAAAGTCCTGACTTAAACCCCATTGAGAACATGTGGACAATGCTGAAGAAACAAGTCCTTGTCAGAAAACCAACAAATTCAGCTGAACTGCATCAATTTTGTCAAGAGGAGTGGTCACAAATTCAACCAGAAGCTTGCCAGAATCTTGTGGATGGCTTTCCCTTAGAGGGGCGGGCTCACCCATATCTGCGGTCCTCTCCAAGGTTTCTCATTGTCATTCTCATTGACACCCCACTGGGTTGAGTTTTTCCTTGACCTTATGTGGGATCTGAACAGAGGATGTCGTTGTGGCTTGTGCAGCCCTTTGAGACACTTGTGATTTAGGACTATACAAATAAACATTGATTGATTGATTGATGGCTACCAAAAGCGCCTTATTGCAGTGAAACTTGCCAAGGGACATGTAACCAAATATTAACATTGCTGTATGTATACTTTTGACCCAGCAGATTTGGTCACATTTTCAGTAGACCCATAATAAATTCATAAAAGAACCAAAACTTCATGAATGTTTTTTGTGACCAACAAGTATGTGCTCCAATCACTCTATCACAAAAAAATAAGAGTTGTAGAAATTATTGGAAACTGAAGACAGCCATGACATTATGTTCTTTACAAGTGTATGTAAACTTTTGACCACGACTGTATATTTTTGGACTGTGAGAGGGAAAACCCATGCACACACAGAAAGAAACAAAGATTATTTGGCCCAAATTATAAAATAATCTTTGAAAAAAACAAAAACAATTAGCAATCTGCAAAAGGTATCATTTGAGGGGCCGTCCGTTTTTGACTGTCTCACACTGGGGGGGGATCCTCAGTGTCCCACAAATCATTTGGTAGATGTTGACCTACTTTATTTAGGACATAAAGGAGAGGCATGCCTGAACAAAGGAAGTGTGAGACAATAAAAAAAAGAAAGCCGTATAAATCGCTGCATCCTACTCTGTGGTTTTGCCATCACTAGCACAGAGCAGATGCTGCCATACATCACACTTTGAAAAGCCTATCGTAAAACATTAACTGACATCACGGCAACATCTGCAGCGTGTGTGTGTGTGTGTGTGTGTCTAGGATGTGCTTGATGAAAACCTGCAATTTTCCCAAATTACACATCTTTCCAATAACGGACTCAATGATCAAATAAAGTATCTTTGAAGCAAAGCAAAGTTAGGTTAAAAAAATAAAAAGTGCTACCCAGAGAGCTTTCAGAGCTCCAGGCCAAATTCTGTCGGATAAAAAAAAAACAAGAATCAGAAGATAAGCTCAGCACGGTTGTGTGTGTGTGGTGAAGAGTTTAGAAGTAATTGTCCCATTACCTTGCTTATTAAGCTATCTGTTTCACATCAAACTCCACCTCGCTAAACATTTCCTGTCACCGGCCAGAGAAAAATGTTTACAACAGCAGAGGATGGTGTATACATATATACTGATGTGTGTGTTCTTGTATTTCTACCCTTCTTGAGACATCAACAAGGAAAAGTGCCTTCCATATGTGAAGAAGTCAGGACCGAAATCATGGTCCCAATACGGGAAAACCATTGCATCTAATAGAGAGCCAAATACTAGAACATTGCTCCAAAGTCAGGTTTTTTTTGTTGATTTAATGTGCATTCCACATGTGAAGAAGTCAGGACCGAAATCATGGTCCCAATACGGGAAAACCATTGCATCTAATAGAGAGCCAAATACTAGAACATTGCTCCAAAGTCAGGTTTTTTTTGTTGATTTAATGTGCATTCAAAAGTAATCATTGACAGGTGCAAAGGCAGCAATATATGATAAAACAAGACGGCAGCTAAAGAAGGACTTCCCTGTTCATCCCCGAAAAAAACAACCAGGTGAACAGCTGATTTTACGATTTCTGGTGCTAACGTAAGACAACCCGCGTCCCATATGTGACCGTAGGATGAACAAATACACTACAGTACGAAGACTATAGTGGCTATTAACAGTTAGCTTCTACAGCTGGGTTGCCCAAAGTGCGGCACAGGGGCCACCTGTGGTCCGTGACTCGTTTGCCATCGGCCTTAAGCACATTACAAAAATAGAGATCTCATTTGCACCACTGGTGGTGAAATCTATCAAAATTAGGGTGGTCCCAGGAAGGAGGGATTTTTCAAACCGACTGTGTGTCGGTTTTAAAAGTGCTCCCCCTCTGGCCAACATATGAAATAACAAGTGTGTGTAAGAAATTGAAATGCGCCCCCTTTTGGCCAAAATGTACACACACAAAAATCAAAAATGTGTATATAGAGACATACTGTAATAACTTAAAGTAAATAATGAAGATTAAAAACCAGTTACGAAAAAATAAAAATAAATTAACTAAAAACTTTTTCTCACAATGTGTCGACTTTTTTCTTATAAAATTTGGAACGATTTCGCATATTCTTTCTGTTTTTGTAATATTGCAATATTTTCTCGTAAAATTATTACTTTATGTAAAATTATTACTTTTTAATGCACATTGGTGACATTTGTCAAATACAATTTTGACTTTTATCACAATATTGCCTATTTTTTTTGTTGATCTTGTAAAAAAGTGAAATATTTTGAGTAAGATTATGACTTGTCATAACTTTGCAAAGTAAAATTTTGATTATTATTATATTTTTGCCAAAATGTTAGTTTTCTTATGAAATTGTGACTTGTCGAGGAAAATCACGACTCTTTTCATAAAATTGCCAAAATTCTAAGCTTTTCTTGTAAAATTGCATTATTACTGCTCTTGAGTAAAATTCAAACTTATAATATTGTACAAATGTTCAGTTTTTCTTGTAAAATTATGACTGTATTATATATTATGACAGTTTTTCTTGTGAAATTGTGACCTGGCACGTTGTGTAAATCATAAATAAAAACATAATACAATGATTTGCAAATCCTTTTCAACTTATATTCAATTGAATAGACTGGAAAGACAAGATATTTATTGTTCGAGAAACTTAATTTTTTTTTTGCAAATAATCATTAACTTTGAATTTAATGGCAGCAACACATTGCAAAATAGTTGGCACCTGGGCATTGTTACCACTGTGTTACATGGCCTTTCCTTTTAACAACACTCAGTAAACGTTTGGGAACTGAGGAGACCAATTTTTGAAGCTTTTCATGTGGAATTATTTCCCATTCTTGCTTGATGTACAGCTTAAGTTGTTCAACAGTCCGAGGGTTTCCGTTGTGGGATTTTAGGCTTCGTAATGCGCCACACATTTTCAATGGGAGACAGGTCTGGCCTACAGGCAGGCCAGTCTAGTACCTGCACTCTTTTACTATGAAGCCACACTGTTGTAACACGTGGCTGAGGCGTTGTCTTGCTGAAATAAGCAGGGGCGTCCATGATAACGTTCCTTGGATGGCAACATATGCTTCAGCATTAATGATGCCTTCACAGATGTGTAAGTTACCCATGCCTTGGGCACTAATACACACCCATACCATCACAGATGCTGGCTTTTAAACTTTGCGCCTCTAACAATCCGGATGGTTCTTTTGCTCTTTGTTCCGGAGGACACAACGTCCACAGTTTCCAAAGACAATTTGAAATGTGGACTCGTCAGACCACAGAACACTTTTCCACTTTGCATCAGTCCATCTTAGATGAGCTCAGGCCCAGCGAAGCCGGCGTTGTTTCTGGGTGTTGTTGATAAATGTTTTTTGCTTTGCATAGTAGAGTTTTAACTTGCACTTACTGATGTAGCGACCAACTGTAGTTACTGACAGTGGTTTTCTGAAGTGTTCCTGAGCCCATGTGGTGATATCCTTTACACACCGATGTCGCTTTTTGATGCAGTACCGCCTGAGGGATCGAAGGTCCGTAATATCATCGCTTACGTGCAGTGATTTCTCCAGATTTTCTGAATCTTTTGATGATATTACGGACCGTAGATGGTGAAATCCCTAAATTCCTTACAATAGCTTGTTGAGAAATGTTGTTCTTAAACTGTTGGACAATCCGCTCACGCATTTGTTCAAAGTGGTGACCCTCGCCCCATCCTTGTTTGTGAATGACTGAGCATTTCATGGAAGCTGCTTTTATACCCAATCATGGCACCCACCTGTTTCCAATTAGTCTGTTCACCTGTGGGATGTTCCAATTAAGTGTTTGATGAGCATTCCTCAACTTTCTCAGTGTTTTTTGCCACTTGTGCCAAGCTTTTTTTAAACATGTTGGAGGTATCAAATTCCAAATGAGCTAATATTTGCAAAAAATAAAGTCTTCCCGGTCAAACATCAAGTATCTTGTCTTTGCAGTCTATGCAATTGAATATAAGTTGAAAAGGATTTGCAAATCATAGCATTCTCTTTTTTATTTCCTTTTTACACAACGTGCCCACTTCACTGGTTTTGGGGTTTGCAATTAAAAAAACGCTGAATAAAATAGAAATGTATTAAATTGTAAACATGTTTTTATTTTATGTATTTCTATTTCATGTCCATAATAAGTTCCAAATGTGTCTCGAGATGTAATGATTTGGAACTCAACATTTATGTATTATTTAATTCTTCCGAGAAGCTGTCGTCACACAGTCATGGCTGATAAAGTACAAACCCCGTTTCCATATGAGATGGGAAATTGTGTTAGATGTAAATATAAACAGAATACAATGATTTGCAAATCATTCTCAACCCATATTCAGTTGAATATGCTACAAAGACAACATATTTGATGTTCAAACTCATAAACTTTTTTTTTTTGCAAATAATCATTAACTTTAGAAATTGATGCCAGCAACACGTGACAAAGAAGTTGGGAAAGGTGGCAATAAATACTGATAAAGTTGAGGAATGCTCATCAAACACTTATTTGGAACATCCCACAGGTGAACAGGCAAATTGGGAACAGGTGGGTGCCATGATTGGGTATAAAAGTAGATTCAATGAAATGCTCAGTCATTCACAAACAAGGATGGGGCGAGGGTCATCACTTTGTCAACAAATGCGTGAGCAAATTGTTGAACAGTTTAAGAAAAACCTTTCTCAACCAGTTATTGCAAGGAATTTAGAGATTTCACCATCTACGGTCCGTAATATCATCAAAGGGTTCAGAGAATCTGGAGAAATCACTGCACGTAAGCAGCTAAGCCCGTGACCTTCGATCCCTCAGGCTGTACTGCATCAACAAGCGACATCAGTGTGTAAAGGATATCACCACATGGGCTCAGGAGCACTTCAGAAACCCACTGTCAGTAACTACAGTTGGTCGCTACATCTGTAAGTGCAAGTTAAAACTCTCCTATGCAAGGCGAAAATCGTTTATCAAAAACACCCAGAAACGCCGTCGGCTTTGCTGGGCCTGAGCTCATCTAAGATGGACTGATGCAAAGTGGAAAAGTGTTCTGTGGTCTGACGAGTCCACATTTCAAACTGTTTTTGGAAACTATGGACGCCGTGTCCTCCGGACCAAAGAGGATAAGAACCATCCGGATTGTTATAGGCGCAAAGTTGAAAAGCCAGCATCTGTGATGGTATGGGGGTGTTGTAGTGCCCAAGACATGGGTAACTTACACATCTGTGAAGGCGTCATTAATGCTAAATGGTACATACAGGTTTTGGAGCAACATATATTGCCATCCAAGCAACGTTACCATGGACGCCCCTGCTTATTTCAGCAAGACAATGCCAAGCCACGTGTTACATCAACGTGGCTTCATAGTAAAAGAGTGCGGTTACTAGACTGGCCTGCCTGTAGTCCAGACCTGTCTCCCATTGAAAATGTGTGTGGCACATTATGAAGCCTAAAATACCACAACTGAGACCCCCGGACTGTTGAACAACTTAAGTTGTACATCAAGCAAGAATGGGAAAGAATTCCACCTGAGAAGCTTAAAAAATGTGTCTCCTCAGTTCCCAAACGTTTACTGAGTGTTGTTAAAAGGAAAGGCCATGCAACACAGTGGTGAACATGCCCTTTCCCAACTACTTTGGCACGTGTTGCAGCCATGAAATTCTAAGTTAATTATTATTTGCAAAAAAAAAATAATGTTTATGAGTTTGAACATCAAATATCTTGCCTTTGTAGTGCATTCAATTGAATGTGGGTTGAAAAGGATTTGCAAATCATTGTATTCCGTTTATATTTACATCTAACACAATTTCCCAACTCATATGGAAACGGGATTTGTATTCATGCACCACTCTTGTTATTGTTTTGGAAAAACCAGTATGGCAATAATCCTTAAGGTGTGGGATTTATCCCTGGAGCCACCTATACCTCCAACGTCTCCTCATATCTTCCATGCAGCTATTTCTAGCCGCAGTGTAATATTCCGCTCTCCTTCCTCGGCCTGTGTTTGTGCATGTCAACGGGGAGTGTAACAAAAATGCTTTATGGCTTCTTGCGCAACGTTGACCTTTAGCAGACAGAGCCGTATCCACCGTAAACGTGATACACTCCGGGTGTGTTTGTGCATGATGCATCCGGAACTCGGTGACACCGGCAACATTCTAAGGCTCGATATCCCACCAGCCATCATTAACTTTGATACGCGGGCGAATGTTATTAGCTGTGGTCGACTGCATGATTTACAGATACAAGAGAGGAGCTACTGTAATGGACTTGAAGTGGATTGAAGGCACGTCTCTCTGCTGTAAAGGCGGGGAAGTAAAAACTATGACAGCGACTGCAACGATTACAGTAATGATGTACGTGACGTCTCCCGACTCACTTGCAGATGTGAGCGGAATATCCGCGGGCACGGGAGGATGAGAAGGAGGAGCGGGAAGAATAGGAGGAGGAAGGAGATCGGGCTTGGGAGAAGGAGAGCAATTATTGGCTTCTGCTGCAGCCAACAGTCAGCCACTGCTGGAGGGAGACAGGCCGAGCGCTGATGATGATGATGACTGATGACACTGAAGATGGAGAGGTTCACAGTCTCTTATTGGTGAAAATGCAGTGCAGAGCACCACAGGGTGTCCTTATAGGTCCACTGGGAGCCTACTTTTTTAAAGTCAGGGGTGTCAAACATAGGGCCCACGGGCCGAATAAGGCCCGCAAAAGGGTTTTATCTGGCCCGCACTAATACACCCCCATACCGTCACAGATGCTGGCTTTTCAACTTTGCGCCTATAAACAATCCGGTGGTTCTTTTCCTCTTTGGTCCGGAGGACACGACGTCCACAGTTTCCAAAAACAATTTGAAATGTGGACTTGTCAGACCACAGAACACTTTGAAGCCTACAGCGTTTCTGGGTGTTGTTGATAAATGGTTTTTGCTTTGCATAGTAGAGTTTTAACTTGCACTATGTACAAAGAAAATCGTTGCAGTTTCAAAAACACCACGAAGAACAAAATGAACTTGGACTTTGTCTCAGTATATTCACAAAGCCATTAAACTTGTTCCTGTTTAGCGTTCGCATGTTGGCAGTTCATTAAAGACGTGTCTGGAAAAGCAACCGAGTGTTTCCTAAAACTGCCGTATTGGTGACAGCCACAACTGCCACAACACATTCATTTATCGTCATTCACATATTACAATCATCCATCTATCCATTTTCTACCGTTTGTCCCTTTTTGGGGTTGCGGGGGCCTATCTCAGCTGTATTCGGGCGGTAGGCGGGGTACACCCTGGACAAGTTTCCACCTCATCACAGGGCCAACACAGATAGACAGACAACATTCACACACTAGGGCCAATTTAGTGTTGCCAATCAACCTATCCCCGGTTGCATGTCTTCAGAGGTGGGAGGAAGCCGGAGTACCCGGAGGGAACCCACCAAAATGACACCGTAATCAAGGTAACATGACTACAAACTTAAACAAAGTGAACATGGTAGATTTAAGCATAAAATAAAATGGAACAAACATGTAGAAACACACATTTTTACAATGGAGTTCAGTGTGCGCATCACACCGTCAACCAATTGCGAGCGCTGCACGGAACTCTAATGACTACGTATATGATGGTCATGTTGATTTGCATCGCAGCGTTGTGTTATTTTGTCTGTTGAGTGGATCATTTACTATGAAAAAAAGGTATTGTGCGTCCATACTGCATCAGTCTGCTGCCATCGTCTGCCAGCCACAACAGGAGCAGCTCATTGCGTGCACCTGCGCTGATTGGAGTAGCAAAACCCAATCCAGGGGGCACTTAAAGTTAGCTGACACGTCATTTTTAAACAGTGTTTGACGAGGCTTGGATTGGAATTGCTATTGCGACATCCAGTGGACAATTTCTTTAAAAACTTCCAACTCATTTGTATACTTAGCATTGCAACATAGTTGTACTTGTAAACTGAGACAACATTGGATCCACGTTGTTGGTTGGGAAATGACCACATTTCAATGGTCAAATCAACGTCACAACCTGCCACTGAATAAACGTCAAAAAGCATGTCGTTTCAACGTTGTATTTGTGTAAAATATTGGTTGGATATTGACCTAAATTCAATGGTCAAATCAACGTCAGAACCCAACATTGATTAAACGTCGTCAAAAAGCATGTTTCAACGTTAGGCTTGAGTTGCTCAACGTCAGGACCTAATTTAACAAGTTCTCAATGTTGTTTTAATGTCTTGTGCCTGCTAGGCCTGATCTACAGCCTTTTTATTTTGCTGGAAAACAATTTAACACTTTATCCCAGCTGAACAGTACTTACAAAACACCACTAGGTGACAGCATCACACAAGTCAGTACAGAGTCGTGTATAGAGTATGGCCAACTAAACGACAGGCGCCATGACTGCTACCAAGGACGTGTGCGGCTCTGCCCGGATGCATGCAATTGCTGTCGTTTTGACATTAGTTTTTTGGATTAAATAAACCAAAATAATACTGTATGTCCAAATATAGTTCTAAACGTACTACAAACTTACAATAAAGCTTTTTTGATGCACTTTGCTGCTACATTCCTGCAGTGTTTCCTGACCAGCAGGCACTATAACACGCACTCGACGGCGCAATAAACGTAAAAAAAATACACAGAACGACCAAAAAATAAACGTATTACCCTCATTTCGCCAAAAACTTTATTACCTTTGGACCAACAATCACAGAGAAATTGTGACTTTTGTGTGAATTATGTCAACTGTGGTGACTGTCTCCTATATAATTGTAATTACTGTATGTATCACTCATTATGTATTATTCTCTGATCTTTCTTTTTTTGGGGGGCAGCACGGTGGAAGAAGGGTTAGTGCATCTACTTGACAATAGGAAGGTCCAGGGTTCGATCCTGCACTCTGTATCTTTCTGTGTGGAGTTTGCCTGTTCTCCCCGTGACTGCGTGGGTTCACTCCGGGTACTCCGGCTTCCTCCCACCCCCACAGATATGCACCTGGGGATAGGTTGATTGGCAACACTAAATTGGCCCTAGTGTGTGAATGTTGTCTGTCTATCTGTGTTGGCTTTGTGATGAGGTGGCGACTTGTCCAGGGTGTACACCGCCTTCCACCCGAATGCAGCTGAGATAGGCTCCAGCGACCCCCCGTGACCTCAAAAGGGACAAGCGGTAGAAAATGGATGGAGGGATCTTTCTTTTTTGTAACATAGGTGTGTTTTGGTTTGTTGTTTTGTAGTTAGTTCCCCATATTTCTGCACAATAACTCAGCAGTAGAAAATATGGAGTTGTTTTTGGTCTAGGGCATATTTAGCTTTCTTCATCATTGATGCATTTCTTGCCACTTCATGTTGTATACTTTAATGTGATTTCCAGTTCACTTTCTTATTCATAATTACACCCAAAATATGGTTTCTTTTTACACGTCGAAAAACTAACTATAAAAACTAACATATAGCAATAGCTCAAAGTTGGTAGAAGTCATGGCGCCCTGTCGTCACGTGAGCGCCTTTTGACCATCCATTGAGGAGATCGCCTGAAACCAAGTAAGCCATACTTTTTCTACGGACAACTCTGAGTCAGTATTATCGTGTTCTTTGTCCATAAGTCAGGGGTCCCCAACCTTTTTTTCGCTCCAAGGACCGATTTAATGGAGGCATTATTTTCACAGTGCGGCCTTCCACCTATGGCAGATAAATACAGCAAAAATAAGTGCATTAAAAATACAACTCAACATAACGCTGAATTAGTGGGAGCTTCTGCCCTTTTCCCTTTGCAAAAAGGATCCCCAATGGCTGATTTTTGTTTGTTTGTTTTTTTACACATTTTCGCTAGCCTGTGGGCTTATTTTTGTGGTACCGTATCTGATGCGATTTACGTGATATGTCATCGTCAAGGACAAGAGCACAGATACAGTATGTAATAAAACTAGATATGACATTAGTTCCAATGGATTTCCGTTTTTATTCTAAAAGTTATGTTTTCATATTTTGTGCAATATTTTATACATAGAAGACCTTATATATGCTTTTTGGTGTATTTTCCATGCATACATGAAACACATCTGTTAATGCAACAGGGCTATGTGCGTACACTTTAACCTACTAGGCCAAGGGAGATGTGTATTATTTTCTTTCAGCACAATGATGACTTCATTCTTAATCTGTCCTGAGCTGAGGTTAAGTAGCAACCTGCTGTTTTATATGCTTCTCTATTTTAATTTTTATTGTTGTATCTGAGCCTGTGTATTTTATTGTAGTGTTTATGTCAAACTTTACTTTTTATGGACTTGTTGCATATCACAATCAGAATCAGCTTTATTGTCATTACGCAAGGTAACGAGATTGAGGCCATTCCATACAGTGCGATGTGTGCATGCTAGAAAAACAATGTGCAAATATATAAAAATATTTAAAAAAAATGTAGAAGTGCAATGAATATGGTGTGAAATGAATATATACATGAAAAAAAAAAAAAAAAAAACAGGGTGGTTGGTGGAATGGGTTATTGCACCGAAGAGAAGGCAGTTATGAGGGACAATGGGGCAGTCCGTTCAGGATGGTTATGGCCCTGGGGAAGAAGCTGTTCTTTAGCCTGTTTGTTTTGGTTTTAATGCACCTGTAGCGCTTCCCAGAGGGCAGCAGGTGGAACAGGTCAGAGCCAGGGTGGGTGCTGTCCTTGATGATGGCACTGGCTCTGTTGAGGCAGCGGGAGGTGTAGATGTCCGTCAGAGAGGGGAGAGGGCGGCCGATCTTCTGAGCCGTCTTGACCACTCTTTGCAGCCTCTCCCTGTCTGCTGCAGTGCAGCTGCCGTACCATACCGTAATACAGTAGGTCAGCAGGCTCTCTATACCATCAACCTGCCAGGGACTGCAGATGAAAATGAGCCTTTGGCCACAATCTGGCCCATTTCCATGTTATATGTTCATTACTGTGCATTGTCCCCTTTAATAAAAGATATAACAAATGGAGACTTCCTATCAGGAGTTTTATTATACATCTTTAAAGAAGCTTATTGCTGTGTCTAGTGGGAAAAGTTAAGTTGGAGAAAATGCGACCCGGTAGACATTTTTCAATATTATGTGATATAATGCCTTTTATACTGCATTATTAGTTTTATATACTGCATGTGATTGTATGTCTACATCAGGGGTAGGGAACCTATGGCTCTAGAGCCAGATGTGGCTCTTTTGATGACTGCATCTGGCTCTCAGATAAATCTTAGCTGACATTGCTTAACACAATAAGTAATGAATAATTCCGCTGGTAATCACAGTGTTAAAAATAACGTTCAAAATATAAAATATTCTCATGCATTTTAATCCATCCATTTTCTACCGCACCTATTCAAGAAGTCGCATTAATGGTAAGAAGTATTGTATTTATTATTGGTTAGCTTTAGAATAACAATATTAAAAATAATGAGACTAATTATACTCTAAAAATGTTGGTCTTACTTAAAAATGCACGCATTTAGTTGTATTCAGTGTTAAAAAATATTATATGGCTCTCACGGAAATACATTTTAAAATATTTGACTTTCATGGCTCTCTCAGCCAAAAAGGTTCTCGATCCCTGGTCTACATGAATGTTGGAGTCTGCAATAAAGTTTGATGATGATGATAATGGGACACAAAACAGTACCTGTCCCTGGACCAGTGGTTGTGGAATACTGCATTAAGTGTCAAAGGTTCTCAAAGGGTGAGTAGTTATACTTTATTTCACCAAACAGAACCACACTAAGCAAAATAGTCAGCATCATCCATTTTTTACCGCTTGTCCCTCTCAACTTGTCCATTAAAAAAAACATTGCATGAACAATGCATGAATCACAATGTTCTGTATTCGGTATTAAATGAAATTGACAGATAACAGCACAAACTGTTCTAAGCACAATTCTAATGCAACTTATACTCATTTAATTACACATGCAGCTTGTGGAGAAACTCCAAGCATACACAACAAAAAGAATACCACGGTGACAGAACGATATTAAGGAATATCGTTAAACTTTGATCTTTTGCCTGAGACATTGAAAATAACTTAAAAACCTAAAGATTATTCTTGAATTACTAACAAGAATTGAAATTGCAAAGCCAAAACCAATACTACAGTATTAAAGGGTGGTCAAACAAGTTAATCCATGCATAGTCTGATACTACCCTCTAGTGGCTCAGAGTGTAAATTACAACTTTTTTTTTATCCTGAGCTGTATTTTCTTGCAGTCATGCTAATAGTCCTAATGAAATTGAAATGTATGTTTTTAAGTTGTCAAATTTAGTTTCCCACTAAGTTGGTGTCTTCTTTGCAGCCGCAGAACGGGAATGTTCCACAGCAGGGTTGAAGCCAGGGCCTCCACAGGATCTTCTCCCAGGTCATCTGGGTCGGAGCGTTGTGTTCGGAGCGCCGATGCCTCCCCACGGCCTTGGCGGTCTGATGGAGGACCTCGGCGTAGCGCGGCTCCGTTTCGGGACTGAGCGGGCGCGACTCTGAAGGGTCATGGAAGAGGTCGTAGAGCAACGGCGGGTCGTGATGAGTCACATGGTCTCCGAAACACCGGCAGAGGAAGATGTCGTAGCAACCGATGGCTCCCGGGGGGGAAAAGTTTGGGGTAAAAAAGTGCACCTTGAAGATGGAGTCACCTGTGGGGAATGTCAGATACTGTCAAACATTGTAGTCTTTAATAGCACACTAGTGCTACACGGTCAGTGGGACAAAATACCAATATTGCCACATTAAATGCTGATATATCTCAAGGTGTAGTAAAAGGTAGGGTTCTTAACCCTTTTGACCTCAAGGCCCAACTTCTCCACGACAGAGAGGTCCGGGGCCAACTGATTAACACTAAATAAATCTTACTCTTGCTTTTAATTGTATTCAATAATTATAACCACCGTATTTTCCAGACTGTAAGGCACACTTACAATCCTATTTTTCCCCTCAAAACTCGACAGTGCGCCTTATAACCCTGTGTGCCTAATGTAAGGAATACGTTTGGTTGAGCTTACTCACCTAGGTGCTATTTTATTTGGTACATGGTGTAATGATAATTTTGACAAGTAGATGGCAGCCAAACATAAGAGATAAGTGTATACTGCACTATGATTGCAATATGTCTCAAGGAAACACCAACATTTTATATGTTCCATTGAAAATATAGAACATTACACACAGCGCTCAAAAATCTATCAAAATGTTTTAGTACGACTTTGGTAAGCTATGAAGCCGCACCGCTTGGTGGATTGTCAGCACATTAAACAGGAATATTATGGTGCTTGTATAAAGGTAAGACATTATCTGGCGTTTTGTTTTGCAATATTATGCAAAAGCAACTTTTCTCACCTTCTGGTACCTGCTGATCTGTAATTGGGATCTGCATAAGTACTGAAAAATTGCGCGTGTCCGCTTTTGTAGTCCGTGCCGATAAGCTTATTCTTTTTCTCTATCTTCTTATGTGACATTCATACTCCGCTGTTGCCATTTCAAATATAAAGTAGTGTAAAGTTATTACTTATATCTGTCGGTAAACTCGCCATGAAAGCCCTAAAACATACCGGCGTAGTGAGTTTACATTATTCACCCAAGGAACTTTAGTTATTAGAGAGTTCCGGTGGGACGGTTATTCACGGGACATTGTTGTTGTTTCCGGATGAGGAGATGCTGCTCCGTTATTGATTTAAGTAAAGTCTGAATGTCGTTAAAACAGTTAGCTCCATCTTTTGACACTTCTTCCACTCTCGTCCTTGCACGCTACACCGCTACAACAAAGATGACGGGGAGAAGACGCTGCCGAAGGTGAGCCACGTAAATAAGACCGCCCACAAAATGGCGCATCCGGAAGCAACTGTCATAAAGCGGCTTGAAGATGATCTGTAAAACATCATCTATGCAACATTTTGACCAAAGAACCACCACTACATGTTATGTAGACCACAAGGAAGTGTTTTACATTTAGAAAAAAATAATAATAGTATGACTCTTTTAATGCACCCTATAATCGGGTGCGCCTAATATATGAAAAAAGATTTAAAGACCATTCATCGGCAATGCGCCTTATAGTTCGGTGCACCCTATGGTCCGGAAAATGCGGTAACCTACTTACAGTTTAACAGGATAAATCTTGTCAAATGATATGAAAGCATGTGTTATTCACACAGATTATTATCAATGGCTTTGGTCAGGTTGATTACAAAAATAAATACTGCAAAAAAAGGGGGTCAAAACAAATGATACAAAATAAATATACATACAATTACGCATTGCTAAAATAAACACATTCAAACTAAATTAATAATAAATATGTTTAACGAAACTGTCAATGCAATTTAGGTGCAGATGAAAAATACAGCTCCACCATTTTAGTCATAATTTATACTTTTAAAGGGGAAATGCACTTTTTTTTTTTTTTTGCCTATCGTTCACAATCATTATGAAAGACATGACAACAGCTGGATTGTTTTTTAATGCACTCCAACTTGTAAAATTGTCTACATCATGTCTACAAATTATCAAAATACGTAAATAGAATGCAAGTCAAAAACATAATGTATTACTTACAAGGAAGCGTGCAACTAAAACTGAACACGAAGCATCGGTCTCAAAAGGAAGAGGGAGAATGATCCAACACTGAAGGAGGGACCCAGGTGGAACTAAATAGAACCAATTAAACGAGGAACAGGTGTGCTGACAGGACATGGAGCAGAAAGTAACAATGCTGCAAAAGACAGAGACCAAACAGGAAACGCTGACAAAACAAAAGCACCAGGACAGGAAGTGATTCTAAACACAGGAAAACCCAAACATAACCAAACTGTAAGTAGCACTTCTGACAATAAAACCTTAATGGAGGTATTTGGATGTTTTTTAAGGGCTTTATAGGCAGAATTCCGTGGTTCCCATTGTAAGTGAACCTTAGATCGCATTTATTTAATATTTAGAATGTAAAAAAAAAAAAAAACTAATAACATCCATCGTCATGTCTTTCATAATGATTGTGAACGATAGGCAACATTCCAAAAAAAGTGCAGTTCCACTTCAAGGAACTTCTCTAATTCTCTAAGACTTTAGCTCCAGACTTCTTCTTTTTGTTTGAGATTGTCATTACTGCCACAAGTGATGGAAAAGAGTATTACAACCGTGCGCCAACAGATTTTTTTTTGGCGGCTATCTCGGGGCTCGCGGTTAAGAAACACTGGTATAAAGAATATTATCATAATAGTGTCAACATATCCAAACAATGTTGTTTTTTGTTGTTTTGCACTACAGTAGTGAGAAAATGATTCAAAGATTATGATGTTTTAAGTAAAAAGTATCAGTTTGTTATCGACTATCAGTATGGCCCACCATTCCAATCGGGAGCTAAGTTGAGCCTCGTTAACGCCACTGGGTGCTGGGTACCAACTTGTGGCGAGTATAGCCAAAGGAAAGGTGAAGTTACAGACAAATATTTTCTAAATTGCTGCATGCACGCACAGATCTGCAGAAGTGTAGCAAAAGTCAGGATTGAAGACGGACACTGATGTCTTCTCACACGCACACGCACACACACACACACACACACACACACACACACACACACACACACACACACACACACACACACACACGCACGCACACACGCACACGCACACAACATGCCTACCACTTTAGGACCACCCTTTGTAGATATATAACGCTTTGTATTTACAACATTAATATAATTATATAATATAATTAATATACAAACTATGCAAATATAAAAAAGGTAAGCTTTAAGTAATTTAAAAAAAAAAAAAAAAAAATTTAATTGGTTTTTTAATTTCATTATTTTATATAATTTTCATTTCAAGTTATTACAGTATGTCTCTATATACATATTTTTTTATTTTGGCCATAGGTGGCGCATTTCAATTTCTTACACACACTTGTTATTGTATATGTTGGCCAGAGGGGGAGCACTTCAAATTTTTACACACACTTGTTATTTCATATGTTGACCAGAGGGGGAGCATTTTAATTTTTTACACACACTTGTTATTTCAAATGTTGACCAGAGGGGGAGCACTTCAAATTTTTACACACACTTGTTATTTCATATGTTGACCAGAGGGGGAGCACTTTTAAAACTGACACACAGTTAATTTGAAAAATCCCTCCTTTTTGGGACCACCCTAATTTTGATAGATTTCACCACCAAGGGTGCAAATGAGACATTCTCTATTAGATGTAGTGGTTTTCCGTATTGGGACCATGATTTATGTCCTAACTTCTTCACCGGTCCTCATATGGAAGGTACTTTTCCTTGTAGATGTGAAGAATTGTGGGTGGAGCAGGACTATTCTTTGCACACACTTGGAGCGACTTCTTCACAGTTAAAGACACATTGCCACGAAACAAAAAAGTTAGCCGGGCACTTTTTTACTTCTTCAGATGAGACTGGAGGTTCGAATAGTGTTCTGTAACAGCATTTTCTTTCTTTGAGTCGTATCTTGGCCATTTTGTCGTCTAAACTACAGATGCTTGTACATAAACTAAAAATGGCAGACATGCACAAGTCAGTTTGGGTAGATTTAAATAATTTATGGATAATCCGCTGACGATGTTCCCAGTTGGTGTCGTCACCAATTGGGAACATTCCAAACGGACGTTTTTCAGGAAGTTGGCAAGATTGTTCTATAAATATCTCCGTAATGCTTCCACGCTTTGATTTCACATTTTTGGGGACTTTTGTAGATCCCAAATGCACAACAGCAGGTACCGATAATTGAGAAAAGTTGGTTTTGCATGATGGACGCCTTTAAATGAGAAGCAAATGGTAGATGTTTGTGTTGACTTACTGCCAGGAGGGTGCCAGCGTGCTGCGTTCAGGTAACTGCCACAGAAGTGGAACATGAACTCGTGCTCAGACCGACCAACCTTCCCCTCCAACAGCGGCATAAGGTTGTGACCGTCCAAGCGTCTGACAACGAGAGAACTTGAAGTTCTTATTTTATTTCCTAGATTTGTACCAATTCCCTTACTGGGTTTACCGTTTACAGACCTGTCTGATCGGGTGTCCTGGGCGAGATACTTGAGTGTGGGGTACAAATCCATCAGGCTGGTGGGCTCGTCCACCACTCTTCCAGCTGCCAGTCTGCTGGGCCAGCGGAAAATACCAGGAACTCTGATGCCGCCTTCCCAGCCCCCCATTCCTTTCCCACCTTAACGTGACAAATGAAAGATTAGGGAACATGGATCATAATTTATTATAGCAATATAGTAGGTCCCTGCTATTTTGAATGTCAAAAAGTAATCGAGACGCCCGTAAAAATGTATTTTTCCAACACTCGGCTTGCCCCCCCACCCCTCCAAACCTGCTTGCAATGTTTCACTCACAACACAACCCAGGTTTAAGTCCTAAATATGTCTCACTCCCTTATTTTAAAGTATAAATTGTATAGGTACTCAACACTAATGAATGATAATGTAAAATGATAGATACCCATATTTATTAGGCTTTGGCAGCATTAGAGACAGTTATATATCAGTTTCTCTTTCGCTTTGCCTCACACAGTTTTAATGTGTTCAAGACCTGCTGAACAAAGTGAGACATCTCAACACTTAACAAAATAACATTATCATTGAGGCATAAAGAAATTAACATGTAGAAATTGTGTGCTCTATGTTTTGCCTGCATTATCACAAAAATGTTTACCATATATTGTTATTATGAGATGTGTTTTTGTGGAAACATTTTTTTTATTTTATAAGGGATGAACAATACCTGGTCAATTAAGTAATTAATCTAATAAAAAAAATAAAAAAATTAATTAATTATTTTTAAAAATATATTTTTGAAAGTTAATGCTGCGTTACAAATTCTGAATCAAGAATGTGGCACACCGTGGTTACGCAGTAGTTTTTTCAGGTTTATTTAAAATAACTTTTACTGTATGTTCTCAAGAAGCAAAACTATACGAAATTTGGGATTTACTTTGGTCCAAGTGCCCTGCGATGAGGTGGCGACTTGTCCAGGGTGTACCCCGCCTTCCGCCCGATTGTAGCTGAGATAGGCTCCAGCGCCCCCCGCGACCCCAAAGGGAATAAGCGGTAGAAAATGGATGGATGGACTTTGGTCCAAGTTTCATTCTAATAATATTGTAGTTTGAAAACATATACTGTAGTTTAAATAATTGCTGAAATGTGGGTGGTGTATTCACTTTTTGTGACTTTTTGAGCAGAATTCTACAGGATGAAAGTAAAAACTGTCTGTCAAAAGTATAGATGTGGATGGTAAGATGCTAAAACCTCGATAGACGCCGTTCCATCCTCCTCGCTGGCCAATCAGAGGATGGGAATCCTCAAGGAATCCACCGTGGTCTGAGGTGAAATAGATCAGAGTGTCGTTGGCCAGGCCCAGTGAATCCACAGTCTCCGTTAGTTCCCCTATGGAGCAGAGACGCAAGGCTAATTAGTCGTCATTGTCTAACTTACTTAATTCCACATGACTTTTAATGGACGCTGAGGGAGACACAAAGTCAGTAAAAAACACCACAAAAATGTTTGTTAACTTTCTTCTGACGCGTCTTTGTTAAGGGGGAGATTCGCTGCCACAGAGCACTGGGCTGAAGGAGAGACACACATGAAGCGTTAAGGGAGGAAGGGGACACCTGCCTAGCCAGTTGCAGCAACTATCTTTTTTTACTCCTGATGCCCGACCATTATTTTTTTTATTTCAGCCTGTCTGCGGTTTCCGCGGCACACAGCATTTCAAACCGCTGGATGTTGTTCACTCCAAGCACGAGAAAGAAGCACCTCCTACTGACTTGTGATTGGACAGAGCCCGCAGTTCTCAGTTCTCCGGCTAATGTCAATAAAATCAATTCAGATAAATAACCATTCAAAAAGCGCCAACAATACTCCATTTACATTTCGTGACTTGAATATTAATCAAATATTAGTGATGTTATTGTAGCGTCCCGGAAGAGTTGGTGTTGCAGGGAATTCTGGGAATTTGTTCTGTTGTGTTTATGTTGTGTTGCGGTGCAAATATTATCCCGAAATGGGTTTGTCATTGTTGTTTAGGATGGTTTCACTATATGGCACATGTTTATGACAGTGTTGGCATTATTTATACGGCCACCCTTAGTGTGACATGTATGGCTGTTGAGTAAGTATGCCCTTCAGTCACTTGCATAGGGAGTGTATTCAAAATTATCATGATCATTAAAATTGACTATGGTCATCCAGAGTGACAGCTTTTCTTGACATCCACAACTTAAGACCATTATCAACCCATCCAATGCTACTTCATTATTATAAGCGCTAACGCAGACAAACTTTTTACAGCGACGCTGTGATCACTACTGTGTGTCCCTATGTTTACATCATCGAGTGGTCTGCTGCTTCCTCGCTTCCTTGATCCCATGTACGTTTATTGTTGATCATAAATCATAAAAATAGATGGCTGGGGACGTATTCCGCCAAGCATTTTGACAGCCATTTATGACCCAGGAATGGCGAGAACGACACGAAAAGACGCTTGGGTCCCCCCTCCCCCACCCCGTTTCTTCGCGAGGATTATGAGACATTTTTCATCTAAACAGGAATATATGAACATCCTAGCAGTCGGCATCCAAATGACAACAGACCTGTAGAGTAAGTGATGTTTTATTATGTTTGTTGGCTCTCATAAAGTCTGCAGTGAGCAGTAATCACTGATGAAGAAGTAAAAAAAGCAAACGTGATGTGTTTTTAATAATTAACAATAATAATTAATAATTAATAATATTTGTAATAATAATTAATGTGCCACGTATGCTTAAAATGATCAGAATGCGTAAATATTAAATGTTTTTACAAATTCGCCAGTTACAACATTGCATATTTACTTACGTCATCTATGTAAAACCTTAATGGAGGTGTTTGGATGTTTTTTTAGGGGCTTTATAGGCAGAATAGAGCGGCTCCAATAGGCTCCATTGTAAGCGGACTTTTGATCGCATCTATTACATATTTACAATAAATTAAGAAAAAAATAACATCCATCGTCATGTCCATCATAATGACTGTGAACGATATACAGAATTTTTTTTAAAGTGCAGTTCCCCTTTAACACAGTGATAATATCGTACCGTGGGATTTGATACTGTTTTATTCCTTGGTACAAATGAAAAAATGTAAGGGAAATACTGAAAGAAAAAACTCTAAGGTTTAACACAGTTCATTTGGGGATTCTGGTCAACATTTTTCCCATATGAACTGTACACACACGTCATATTACCAATGTTGATGCCCAACATAAAATCAATAAAACAAGCGTTCACACAAAAAACAGTTACTGTAGTTAATCTGAGGCCAGTTATTTAGCAGATCCAGCGACTCACCCTGTTTGTTCGTCCTCTCTTCTTATTCTGTTCTTTTCTAAAGACACTTTAATGAGGATATTCATTTTTCTTTTGGAAGATGTATCACATTAAACCCACAAAAATGGCTGTACTCCGTGCTTTGTATGTGCATTGAGAGCCATTTTAGCCATAGTACGTGAACATTTGAACGTTGCAGTTTTGTTGAGGCACACTCACCAACAATCCAGTCCAACTCTTCCATGTTGTCACCGTAGCGACCGTGGCGGCTTTTGCCAGCAAATGCAGGCGTGTTGAAGAGCGGAGAGTGCATATGAGCCAGTGAGAAAAACAGAAGGAACGGATGATGAGCATTCCTGAAAAAAACGCACATACAGAAAGTATTTTAAATAACATGAATGTTATTAGTCTCAATTGTTAAGAGGAAGATTTTGCGATGACATGTATTCCATCATTTGAATGAACAGGAGTCAAAACCAAACCACTAAATGGTACATGGAAATTATATAACATACTGTATGTGAACACAAAAACTTTACTCAAATCTCAAAGTACACACAGGTACTTAAAAATGTGCGTTGCACTGAGACTGCAGTAAGTAAACTGCGAACTGGCCAGGGAACACTGTATGCATTTTTTTTTAAACTATATTACTTAAAGTCAAAGCTTCACAGGTGTCACAAACTTCCTTCTGGATAAATGGACATTTACAAACCGCAAAACCAGTGAAGTTGGCACGTTGTGTAAATCGTAAATAAAAACAAAATACAATGATTTGCAAATCCTTTTCAACCTATATTTTTACCTGTATCTCACCTTTTTTGTAAGGGGTGCCGGAAGTTGGCAGACCCGTCAGCAATCCTGTTCTGTCTCCCTGTAATGTTTGTCTGATCTTGAATGGGATTGTGCTGAAAATTTAAATTTCCCCTTGGGGATTATTAAAGTATTTCTGATTCTGATTCAATGGGATAGACTGCAAAGACAAGATACTTAACGTTCGAACTGGAAGACTTTGTTATTTTTTGCAAATATTAGCTCATTTGGAATTTGATGCCTGCAACATGTTTCCAAAAAGCTGGGACAAGTGGCAAAAAAGGAGTAATGCTCATCAAACACTTATTTGGAACATCCCACAGCTGAACAGGCTAATAGGGAACAAGTGGGTGCCATGATTGGGTATAAAAGCAGCTTCCATGAAATGCTCAGTCATTCCCAAACAAGCATGGGGCGAGGGTCACCACTTGGTGAACAAATGCGTGAGCAAATTGTCGAACAGTTTAACAAAAACATTTCTCAACGAGCTATTGCGAGGAATTTAGGGATTTCACCATCTACGGTACGTACAATCATCAAAAGGTTCAGAGAATCTGGAGAAATCACTGCATATAAGCGATGATATTACAGACCTTCAATCCCTCAGGCGGTACTGCATCAAAAAGTGACATCAGTGTGTAAAGGATATCACCAGATGGGCTCAGGAACACTTCAGAAAACCACTGTCAGTAACTACAGTTTGTCGCTACATCTGTAAGTGCAAGTTAAAACTCTACTATGCAAAGCCAAAGCCATTTATCAACAACATCCAGAAACACCGCCGGCTTCGCTGGGCCCGAGCTCATCTAAGGTGGACTGATGCATAGTGTAAAAGTGTTCTGTGGTCTGACGAGACCACATTTCCAAATTTTTTTTGGAAACTGTGGACGTCGTATCCTCCGGACCAAGGAGGAAAAGAACCATCCGGATTGTTATAGGTGCAAAGTTAAAAGCCAGCATCTGTGATGGTATGGGGGTGTATTAGTGCCCAAGACATGGGTAACTTACACATCTGTGAAGGCACCATTAATGCTGAAAGGTACATACAGGTTTTGGAGCAATACTTTTGTCCATATAGTTCATTCATCTATAAAATTCCCTTATGCACCATGTAGACCTTTCATCTATTGCATATAGATTAAAAAATTACCACAGAAAAAGAATCCTCTCTGGATATTTGAAGATGAGTTGACTTAGTCCTGTCACTCTTTGCTCTCAATGCACGAGCGCTCAGGTTTCATACGCATTCTGACCTCTTCACGAAGTGCTGGGCTTCCGTCAGCATCCTATAGGGAAACGTCTCCACCGTCATCGGCTGCTCCACCACCTCCTGGTCCCTCATGATGATGCAGTTCCATCGGGGCAGGAGTTCAAAGGGCACGTACCACACGACAGTCGCCAAGACGCCGAACGTGAAGAGCGCCGTCAAGAGCCGTGGGCTGATGTCGAAAAGGTCACAAGCACGAATAAACACCTGAAAATATCAATAAGATGGAAACTCTGTCAATGATGTCGGTTTTATGGTGATGCTGATAACAGTCCGAACATTTAAAATTCCATTTCAGCCCTGATATAACATGAAACATTGTTTAGATTTGCATATTAGAAACTGCTCTCTGTATGATGCAGTACAGTTCTACCCAACTAAATTAATAAATAGGAGTGTCCCTATCTGATATTTGTCAGCAGATATCGGTCCAAAATCAGCAAATAAAACTCCGATGATATTGTCTTTTATCTAAAATCTCTGGTATACAGTGCATCCGGAAAGTATTCACACCACTTCCATTTTGTTATGTTACATTCTTATTCCAAAATGGAATAAATTCATGTTTGTCTTCATTGATGACAATGACAAAAAGTTTTTTTTTAGATTTTTTTGCAAATGTATTAAAATAAAAAAAGTAAGAAATCACAAGTACATAAGTATTCAGTGCCTTTGCTCAATACTTTTTTGATGGACCTTTGACAGCAATTACAGCTTCGAGTCTTTTTGAATATGATGCCACAAGCTTGGCACACCTACCTGTCTTAATGTTTCGGGACTTGCTATAATCCGGCACATTTACACAACTTGTGTTGTTGTGTTCGTTAATATGCATTGTCTCTTTTAAATAAATAAATTAAAACTCAAGACTGTTCCATGTAGAAACATTAGCATGTTGGCGGACTTATTGGTTGTGTGCGCTCTGTTTAGGTTGTACACCCGAGGTTTTTTTTTTACAAAAAACCTATTAGTATGGTATCTGAGATTTAGTTACAAGTAGTCCCCAATACCTATACCTCCAAAAAAAAAGTCGTATCGGCATCGGAACATCCCTATATTTACTTAAGTGATTCTTTGGCATACCACTAGATCAGGGGTGTCAAACATTTTTTTGATTGAAACTTTTATTAGTAGATTGCACAGTGAAGTACATATTCTGTACAATTGACCACTAAATGGTAACACCCGAATAAGTTTTTCAACTTGTTTAAGTCGGGGTCCACTTAAATTGATTCATGATACAGATATATACTATTTTCATAATACAGTCATCACACAAGATAATCATCAGAGTATATACATTTAATTATTAACAATCCGGGGTGTGGGATATGGGGTGTGCGTACGGCCCAGTTTTATAAAACAGGTTTTATCCGGCCCGCGGGATGAGTTTGCTAAGCATAAAAATCAACGTGAAATTTTTGAATGAAAGAAACCGCTGTTCTAAATGTGTCCACTAGATGTTGCAATAGCGATTCTTTGTATCAGCTGAGATAGGCTCCAGCACCCCCCGCGACCCCAAAAGGGACAAGCGGTAGAAAATGGATGGCTGGATGTATCTTTGTAGATGATGCTACATATGTAGAAAAAAATAAACCACGTTAGTGCACCAGTCAAGGAAAATTAGCAAACTACATAAATAACATGCTGAAATTTAATTTTGATATTATTTTTTTATCTTGATAGATTGAAAATTAACACCAATGAGTTGACTGATGAACATTATCACATAATTTATTCAGAAAGTATAAATAACGACAAATAAAGATAGAATACTATTAATTGTCTTTGTCAGGGCTGGAGAGCAGCCACAGTCACAGCCCAAACCAGCAGCTGGGCTCCTCACCTCAGCATTGGACAGGGATCTTCGAGTGAACTTGGGCAAGCAGCTCAAGTTTCCAGACTACGTAACAACAACTTCGTTGAGGCCAGACATCTTGCTTACATCAGTATCTTCACGGCAGGTGCTACTGATACAGCTGACAGTTCCTTGGGAGGATCGCATAGAGGAGGCAAACGAGCGGAAGCGGTCAAAGTACCAGGAGCTAGTCGAGCAATGCCGCAGAGAAGGCTGGAAGGCACGCTGTGAGCCCAATTGAAGTGGGGTGTAGAGGCTTTGCTGGCCGCTCACTGTGCAAGGTGTTCACACTACTTGGCATCACAGGTGATGGGAAAAGGAAGGCCATCAAGGCCACCGTGGAGGCAGCAGAGACAGCCTCTAGATGGCTTTGGATCAGGAGGAGCGAACTGTGGGCCAATGCTACTGGGACACAAGCTGGGGTCTGATCAACCCTGGCTGGGTCACCTGAGGGAGGGGGTATGATGTTGAAAGACCCGAAACCCCTGGTGATCTCAGGCACATCACTGAGGATGTGTACCAGTGCATCTGAGGATGTATCTTACAATCAACCACAACATGCAAGTGTAAAAAAAAACATTATGATTCGTACATTTTCAGAATGTGCTTGTTCTATTTTTAAACATTTTTAAACAATTTTTAAGTTATCGTGCCGTGATATTACCAGTCCGGCCCACTTGGGAGTAGATTTTTCTCCATGTGGCCCCCGATCTAAAATGAGTTTGACACCCCTGCACTAGATGAAGCCCTTGTACCAATACTGTTTGAAAATCACTGGGCTAAAAGAATAGCGGAATTCCGATAAATAAAAGACATCTTGGATCCCTGATTTTCAATGCTTTGGCTTTTGTGGCTTCACACAGTGTTATTTTAAAGTTTAAAAAAAGTGGTGAGTGTGCAGTGAAAAAAGAAGGTAACAAATATATTTCTACATACAGATTACGCCCTGAGATCGGTAGGTTGTGAGTTCAAACCCCGGCCGAGTCATACCAAAGACTATAAAAATGGGACCCATTACCTCCCTGCTTGGCACTCAGCATCAAGGGTTGGAATTGGGGGTTAAATCACCAAAAATCATTCCCGGGCGCGGCCACCGCTGCTGCCCACTGCTCCCCTCACCTCCCAGGGGGTGACCAAGGGTGATGGGTCAAATGCAGAGAATAATTTTGCCACAATGTGTGTGTGACTATCATTGGTACATAAAATTAACCAGTCATACCAGTGTGAAAAGTCCAATCGCGAGGAACAGGAACAGACTTTTGAGTGTCTGCTGAAGGTCAGCCAAGATGTCCCTTCCCATGCCCGGAACACAGTCGTTGATCAGGGTGTAAGGCATGCCGTAGAAGTAGCTGAAGCCGTGTTGGTTAGGGTGGTGACAGTGATCTCTTCTGTGTTCACAGTTGACACCTAAGTGCCATTTACCTGCAAAGAAGTCAGGAGCGAAAGGATGTTAATGGAACAATGAACAAAAAGAATCCCCTGTAATATGCATGTCAGGCCAGAAGATGGCGATGTCACTGCAGAGGCCGCTTGTACCAGTGACTACATACTGTATGTATATGAATGCATAATCGCCTCATGACATTATTACACAATTGCTTAGGGATGTTCTGTTCATGATTTTATGCTGCCGATTCCAATCATCCATGAGTGAGATTGGCCGATACCAATACCAATCACATGTATTAACTGTACATCTTTCACTCCATTTATGGTGAGGGCTAATGTCAGTTTAACAATATCAACACAATATTTAAACTACTTCCTTATTCTCTTTCAATAGTACTATTAAGTCAATAGTGTCATGATTCGTTACCCGGATCATGTTTTGTTTAGTTAAAGACTCCCTTAGTTCTGTTTTCAGCACCCCTGGGTTTGTGTTTTAGTTGCCATGGGCGCTGATTATTTTCACCTGCCTCAGATTAGTGCCAAAGACGCTCACCTGCTCCGGGGCATTAATCAGAGGACTATTTATTCCTTCTTTTCGCCACACTCAGCCTGGCTGTCTTGTTTGCGCTATGCAACAAGTTACGTGGGTGTACTATTTGATTCCTGATTCAATGCTAAATCTTCCTGTTAGCTATTTCCTTAGCTTCCCATGCAATCTTCTGTTTGTTGCATTTTCCTGTATTTTTGGATTTTGACTGATTTATGATAAATAAATCATTGTCTTACCTACACACTGCCTCCGGAGTTCCGTCTGCATCCTGGGAAAACGATCCGCACAATAACATGCGACCCCCGCGTGACAATTAGTACGCTGTGACTAAACAGAAGCAAAAACTACACATTCAAATCATTTGTGTTTAGTGTCCAGGGAATTATTCCCTGAGTTTGTAAACATAAACAAAGATTTTTATAAGATAAAACTATTGACCTAAATAGTCTAGTATTGATCATATACTGGTACTACCTTTGGTATCGACACCGCCAACATATCCGATCCTCTTACATGTACGTGTACTGACTGCGACAGTACTGACACACCAACATTTTTATTGGATTCATTATCCTCTCTGTAGACCAGACCTGGGGAAATTAAGGCCCAGGGGCCACATGCGGCTCGTTAAGCTTTTCAATCTGGCCCGCCGGACATTCCCAAATATTTTTTTTTAGATTTTTAAGATGGAAATTAGCTGCCATTATGATGTGCAGTGATGTTTTCTAATGACCGCAAGTCTTGAACTATACAAAGTATTTCAATGGTTGGAATCTGCGCTTAAGGATGATATACCAGTTACTATGGTAATCTAATTAGTTACTATGGTCATCTACGTCACAGCAGCTCAGACGAGGCACCAAGCAGTGTGGGCGGGAAGCGTTTCCACAGATGCGGAAGGAGATTTTCACAACAAAGTTCTAAAGCTTAGTGATATATCAGATATATCAGATTGTAGGTGGGTTTATTTTGTACCCTTCGCGTTCATATTTCACTGTTTGTTGCATTTTTGTTGCGTTTCACTTGATTGTAAAATATGTCGATCGAAAAGGGGTGTGACGTTCATATTTTGTCAATATTCAGTGTTTTATCGTTCATAGAAAAATGTAAAATACCATTACGTTTTTGAAGGCGGTCTGTCATAAAGTTTTTAGCATCCAATCAGACATTATTGTGAGGTTTTGTATTAGTGTTCCTAAAAATAGATATACCGGCCCCCAAACACATTTTTTTCTCTAAATGTGGCCCCCAGAGTCAAAATAATTGCCCAGGCCTGCTCTAGACTCTTATTATTCTACTTACTAATTTCCTGTTAATAACTGCTTATTTTATGTCGCATCACAGTTCCACAGGGGCGCCGCTAGGGATTTTGGGCCCCATGAAAAGAATCTTTACAGGGCCCCCAACACAGTGTCATTATTTTTTCTGTATTATAATTTCATCATCATTAGGGGCCTCTCTGGGCCCCCCTCCATCATGGGCCCCTAGAATCCGTCTCCTTTACCCCCCCTTTTCGGCGCCCCTGCATCTACATTCCTAAAGTTTACTAAGCACGTATTTCTTGGTGCTGTTTAAATCCAGCTTAGCAGTTAGCTTAGTTATTATTGCCTGCACATGGTTTCCTTCCGGTGTATAACATGTTCAGCCTCGTCCCGATACTTGATAATAACACTTAATAACGACACTTAAAATACTAAGAAATGCAGTTCATTGCTGTAAAGGGGAATGATTATTATTAGTTTAGGAGACTGACTCCACACTGTGGATGGAGACATATAATTAGCTGCTAGCCGCTTGTCAGCCAGACAGGATCGGCGTTTGTGATCGGCATTAAAAGGCACTAATCAGCAATGTGAAGTGAAGTGAATTATATTTATATAGCACTTTTCTCTAGTGACTCAAAGCGCTTTACATAGTGAAACCCAATATCTAAGTTACATTTAAACCAGTGTGGGTGGCACCGGGAGGAGGTGGGTAAAGTGTCTTGCCCAAGGACACAATGACAGTGACTAGGTTGGCAGAAGCGGGGATCGAACCTGGAACCCTCAAGTTGCTTGCACGGCCACTCTACCAAACGAGCTATACCGCCCCAATGGCCAATCACATACTTTTACACGATAAACGGTTGGCATGGATCGATGGGTACATCCCTACAAGTGCTATGCATTTTAGTGACGTAACATTCAGGGACGCATCAAGTCTTTAGAAGTGAGCAATAATAACCGATTCTCATTTGTATATTAACATTGCCCGGGCATTACACAGGAAGGAGATATCAGCGCCTGATAAAAAGTAGTTCAGCAGGTAATGTCGTCATAGTTTGCTTGATATTTGAGTTACGTAACAAAATATAACAAAGAGACAGTCTTTTCAATGAGTTTTTGACAGGAACAGCTCCTCAAGATCCAGCTCCCCTAAAAAAAACCATTCCTAATGCATTTGATTATATAGTTATATGTAGAAATTGATGGATGACTTGCTTTGAAATGTCACAAGCAGATATTTAAGTTTGTAATTAATTTGTACAAAACAATTGTAATACAGTATGTCATATAATATTTGTTGTAAAATCAGATTATATCAAATACATTTAGTGAGGAAGTACTTTGACATATTATTTCCAGGCTTTCGTGGGCAGCATAAAATGATCTGGCGGGCCAGATTTGGTCCCTGGGCCTTAAGTTTGACACAGATGCTGTAGAGCAGTGGTTCTCAACCTTTTTTCAGTGATGTACCCCCAGTGAACATTTTTTTAATTCAAGTACCCCCTAATCAGAGCAAAGCATTTTTGGTTGAAAAAAAGAGATAAAGAAGCACTATGTCATCAGTTTCTGATTTATTAAATTGTATAACAGTGTAAAATATTGCTCATTTGTAGTGGTCTTTCTTGAACTATTTGGAAAAAAAGATATAAAAATAACTAAAAACTTGTTGAAAAATAAACACGTGATTCAATTATAAATAAAGATTTCTACACATAGAAGTACTCATCAACTTAAAGTGCCCTCTTTGGGGATTGTAATAGAGATCCATCTGGATTCATGAACTTAATTCTAAACATTTCTTCACAAAAAAAGGAAATCTTTAACATCAATATTTATGGAACATGTCCACAAAAAATCTAGCTGTCAACACTGAATATTGCATTGTTGCATTTCTTTTCAGTTCTTTTTGACAGACATTTTAGTGAGAAACCTGAGCTTGTGCTTCACTGAGTTTATGAACTTACATTCATATTTTGTTGAAGTATTATTCAATAAATATATTTACAAAGGATTTTTGAATTGTTGCTATTTTTAGAATATTTAAAAAAAATATCACGTACCCCTTGGCATACCTTCAAGTACCCCCAGGGGTACGCATATCCCCATTTGAGAACCACTGCTGTAGAGGAACATACTCGCAGACTACTCGCGGGGCCTAATGGCCCACACCAAATGACACTTAAAAGAAAATAAAGATCCCCTCACCAACTAGGCCCGTGGTGTACCCTTGTTGCTGGAGCCTCTTAGCAAAGGTGGTCTCACTGGGTGGCAGTCCACCTGAACCTGCGAGGAAGAGCAGCACCTGTGACCGGCCCGATCCTGCCATTCCTACAAAGACACACACGTCAACAAAAGGGACCAAGTCTTCTCTACATGCTGGGAAAACTCTTCCTTCAGAGACCTGAGCGGGTAGCATAGCGTCCCGTCATGAAGGCGGCTCGGCTCGGCGTGCACAGAGGAGCGGCTGCAATGTGCTGAGTCAGCTTCACCCCCTCCGAGGCCAGCCGGTCTATGTTGGGGGTCCTACAGAGACACATTGATACAAATAAAACAGAGGGCCATGAACAACTTGATCACTGACGCGACATTCTATTTATTGACTGACCTGATGGTGTTGTTACCGTAGCAACCCACATCCCCGATTCCCATGTCATCCACCATGATGAGGACAAAGTTGGGCCTCTTGTCTTCCCCTCTGATGCCCCTCCATTGCACCAAGAGAAGAAGACCAGGTGCCAAGAAGGGGGGCCTTAATGGAAAATATAACAGGTGGTTCAGTGGGTTCTGTTTTAAGGACCTACTGTAGAAACGCTAGTCAAAGATCCTCTATGTGACAGAAACACGGCTGTTTTAAGGATTTACTGTAATAACAATAGTCTGCGTGACAGAAACACTGCTGTTTTTAAGAATATACTGTAATAACAATAGTCAAATATCCTCTATGTAACCCAAACACAGCTGTTTTTAAGGATTTACTGTAGAAACACTAGTCAATGATTCTCAATGTGACAGAAACACTTCTGTTTTTAAGGACCTACTGTAGAAACGCTTGTCAAAGATCATCTATGTGACAGAACCACTGCTGATATTAAGGATTTACTGTAATAACATTAGTCAATGATCATCTATGTGACACAAACACTGCTGTTTTTGCGGATATACTGTAGAAACGGTAGTCAAAGATCCTCTATGTGACACAAATACAGCTGTTTTTTTTAAAGATTTACTGTAATAACACAAGTCAAAGATCCTCTATGTGACACAAACACAGATGTTTTTAAGGATTTACTGCAGAAACAGTAGTCAAAGATTCTCTATGTGACAGAAACACTTTTGTTTTTAAGGACCTACTGTAGAAACCTTAGTCAAAGATCCTCTGTGTGACACAAATACAGCTGATTTTTGAGGATTTACTGTAATAACACAAGTCAAAGATCCTCTATGTGACACAAACACAGATGTTTTTAAGGATTTACTGCAGAAACAGTAGTCAAAGATTCTCTATGTGACAGAAACACTTCTGCTTTTAAGGACCTACTGTAGAAACATTGATCAAAGATCATCTATGTCAGTGGTCCCCAACCTTTTTGTAACTGCGGACCGGTCAACACTTGAAAAACATTTTTCACCTGTTTTGGACTTGTGAAAGCATTTGATCACTATGGCAGAGCAACCATGCAAATTTTGCATTTTCTTTGGAAACCGAGGTCCCAGAGTCTGGAGGAAGACAGGAGAGGCACAGGATCCACGTTGCCTGAAGTCTAGTGTAAAGTTTCCACCATCAGTGATGGTTTGGGGTGCCATGTCATCTGCTGGTGTCGGTCCACTCTGTTTCCTGAGATCCAGGGTCAACGCAGCCGTCTACCAGCAAGTTTTAGAGCACTTCATGCTTCCTGCTGCTGACCTGCTCTATGGAGATGGAGAGTTCAAGTTCCAACAGGACTTGGCGCCTGCACACAGCGCAAAATCTACCCGTGCCTGGTTTACGGACCATGGTATTTCTGTTCTAAATTGGCCCGCCAACTCCCCTGACCATAGCCCCATAGAAAATCTGTGGGGTATTGTGAAAAGGAAGATGCAGAATGCCAGACCCAAAAACGCAGAAGAGTTGAAGGCCACTATCAGAGCAACCTGGGCTCTCATAACACCTGAGCAGTGCCAGAAACTCATCGACTCCATGCCACGCCGCATTAACGCAGTAATTGAGGCAAAAGGAGCTCCAACCAAGTATTGAGTATTGTACATGCTCATATTTTTCATTTTCATACTTTTCAGTTGGCCAACATTTCTAAAAATCCCTTTTTTGTATTAGCCTTAAGTAATATTCTAATTTTGTGACACACGGAATTTTGGATTTTCATTTGTTGCCACTTCAAATCATCAAAATTAAATGAAATAAACATTTGAATGCATCAGTCTGTGTGCAATGAATAAATATAATGTACAAGTTACACCTTTTGAATGCAATTACTGAAATAAATCAAGTTTTTCAAAATATTCTAATTTACTGGCTTTTACCTGTATATATATACATATATATATATTTATATATATTTTAGTTCAGTTTCAGTTTATTTGGAACATGCATATGATACAATGTAATGCATCACACAATTTCAGTTGTTTCATTACAGCACATCCGAAAAGGAGTAGGAAGAAGCAGATCTTATTTATTTAATCCTACCCCTTTTCATACCATACCAATTGTATCCAATTTCCTTGTTCTCTGTAACAGAACAGTGAACAAATAAATAATATACCATAGTAAGCATACAAATATTAAATATATAAATATTTGTCTTAGCAAATTAAAAAAAGGGAAAAAAAGGGTTCAAGACGTTCACCATAATTCTTATTCTGTGTACTTTGTGAACACTTGTAGTTTGAACCGTCTCTTAAACGGAATCATATTGGTGCTTTGTTTGATTTCTTTGGTTAATCCGTTCCATAATTTAATTCCACATACAGATATACTAAAGGTTTTAAGTGTTGTTTGAGCATACAAATGTTTTGAATTAGATTTCCCACTAAGGTTATATTTGTCCTCTATTTTGCATTCTATTTTAGCTACTTTATTGAGTTCACTGGCGCTGTTTTGTACTGTTTTTGTACTATGTCTGTACTTAATTTGATTATTATTATGTCTTGATTGTATGTAAATGTGGCATATTATAAATAAAGGTTTATAAATTCAACAAAAAAAGGCACAGAGCTCCGCCCCTTATGCGCGCTCCCGCGGTAGGCACGCAAAATATTTTAGAGATACAGAATTACGCGCGACACCGGGCGGGTCTTGACCGCCGTAAGATGGCGCCCGCACTCGGCGAAGTGCATGATTGATTGATTGATTGAAACTTTTATTAGTAGATTGCACAGTTCAGTACATATTCCGTACAATTGACCACTAAATGGTAACACCCGAATAAGTTTTTCAGCATGTTTAAGTCGTGGTCCACGTTAATCAATTCATGGTAAATTCATGCTGTTACGCATTGTTATCCAAACTATGTCATTGTTACATTGCTTCAAATAAAATTGTCATTGTGGTGTAATACGTTGATAAAACATGCAAACTGTTGACACAAGTAACCAATGTGCTTGATAGGAATAATTATATAGACTATTCTATCAATATTTATTTGTTACGGTTAAAAACGGAAATTGACTCGGCCCCCTGCGTTCACTCGCTGCTAGGCAACAATTACAAACGTACATTGTTTTCGGTGCAGTTAGTGTAACTTTAAGGGGGTTTAGAAGAGTGAATACGCCGTTTTTGGACTAAAAGGACAGTTCATCTATTGAGTGCAGAACTTACCACATTGCGTCAATATGTTTACTCAAACCCGGAAGTAGTTTCCTGCCTCGCGCACTTTGACACTTGACCTTACGTAACCGCAAAAAAAAAAAAAAAAAAATATATATATATATATATATTAATGATGGGTCCGGCAACACCGATGCATCGGCGCATGCGTCGAGCTCATAGAGCGAAACCCTGTGTCGGTGCGCGTACCGCTTTTAGAAAGTCACGTGACCGATCATGAGCTGTTTTGGTCACGTGACCGATACGCGAACTGTGTCGCACTGACGCCTCCTCTGTGCCCTGTGAGCGGCTCTTTTCTACAGCCGGAGAAATAATAACTAAGAAGAGAAAGCGTCTAAAATTGAATACGTTGGAAAAACTGTTTAAAAAAAAAAAAAAAAAAATGTGTAAAAAAAAAAATAATAATAATTTCCAGGTCCACAAGCATCCTCATTCACAACACGTTCTCTTAGATTTCAATGTTATGATACATGTTCACATTATTTATTGACTGTATCTAAAAAAGACAAAAAATATATTTTTTATTTAAATGAAGTTATGAAATAATCCTAAATGAAATACAATGACTTGGTTTATATTATTGTATATACTAGGTCAGTGGTTCTCAACCTTTTTTCAGCAATATGTACCCCCTGTGAATTTTTTTTTAATTCAAGTACCCCCTAATCAGAGCAAAGCATTTTTGGTTGGAAAAAAAAAAGATAAAGAAGTAAAATACAGCACTATTTCATCAGTTTCTGATTTATTAAATTGTATAACAGTGCAAAATATTGCTCATTTGTAGTGGTCTTTCTTGAATTATTTGGGAAAAAAAGATATAAAAATAACTAAAAACTTGTTGAAAAATAAACAAGTGATTCAATTATAAATAAAGATTTCTACACATAGAAGTAATCATCAACTTAAAGTGCCCTCTTTGGGGATTGTATTAGAGCTCCATCTGGATTCATGAACTTAATTCTAAACATTTCTTCACAAAAAAAAAAAAATCTTTAACATCAATATTTATGGAACATGTCCACAAAAAATCTAGCTGTCAACACTGAATATTGCATTGTTGCATTTCTTTTCACAGTTCTTTTTGACAGACATTTTAATGACAAACCTGAGCTTGTGCTTCACTGAGTTTATGAACTTACATTCATATTTTGTTGAAGTATTATTCAATAAATATATTTATAAAGGATTTTTGAATTGTTGCTATTTTTAGAATATTTTTTAAAATTCTCACGTACCCCTTGGCATACCTTCAAGTACCCCCAGGGGTACGCGTACCCCCATTTGAGAACCACTGTACTAGGTCATAAAATCAGTGTCAGTTGAGTCGGTCCATAGGTTGCCTGTAGGGATTTTTAATGTCCAGCAGATGTCAGTATTTAGTGATACGTATCGAAAACAGTATCAATACAGTTTTGCAATGTGTCGAAACGCTTCATGACGCCTCATCAACCCATCACTAATATATATATATATATAAATGAATAATTCACCTTTTTATCACCTCTTAAACACAAACACTGGTTGATTTTAATAATACATTATGTTCTCACTTTTTGCAAATAAAAAACTGAACCGATTTGGTCTGCCTCGCCATACACAGTAAGGTCTATATATGGTGATTACGGAAGTGTTGCTCAAGCACAGGTGTCCAACTCCAGGCCCCCGGGGGGCCAGATTTGCCCTGACGCATCATTTTATGTGGCCTTTGAAAAATGTGTGTAAATGAAATACATTTTTATTAGATTTTTTTCACACAATGCATTGCTTTCTTTCAATTTTGACAGAAAAAAATGGATATCTTTTAAACTTGAATATTATCTATCCATCCATCCATTTTCTACCTCTTGTCCCTTATCTAATAATGCCAAGTATTACAAAAACCCAAAACCAGTGAAGTTGGCACGTTGTGTAAATGGTAAATAAAAACAGAATACAAATAAAAAAGTTGGCACAGGGGCATTTCTACCACTGTGTTACATGGCCTTTCCTTTAAACAACACTCAGTAAACGTTTGGGAACTGAGGAGACCAATTTTTTAAGCTTTTCACGTGGAATGATTTCCTATTCTTGCTTGATGTACAGCTTAAGTTGTTCAATGGGAGACAGGTCTGGACTACAGGCAGGCCAGTCTAGTACCCGCACTCTTTTACTATGAAGCCACACTGTTGTAACACATGGCTTGGCATTGTCTTGCTGAAATAAGCAGGGGCGTCCATGATAACGTTGCTTGGATGGCAATATATGTTGCTCCAAAACCTGTATGTACCTTTCAGCATTAATGGTGCCTTCACAGATGTGTAAGTTACCCAAGCTTTGGGCACTAATACACCCCCATACCATCACAGATGCTGGCTTTTGAACTTTGCGCCTATAACAATCCGGATGGTTCTTTTCCTCTTTGTTCCGGACTACACGACGTCCACAGTTTCCAAAAACAATTTGAAATGTGGACTCGTCAGACCACAGAACACTTTTACACTTTGCATCAGTCCATCTTAGATGAGCTCGGGCCCAGCAAAGTCGGCGGCGTTTCTGGGTGTTGTTGATAAATGGCTTTTGCTTTGCATAGTAGAGTTTCAACTTGCACTTACAGATGTAGCGACCAACTGTAGTTACTGACAGTGGTTTTCTGACGTGTTCCTGAGCCCATGTGGTGTTTTTATTTACGATTTACACAACGTGCCAACTTCACTGGTTTTGGGTTTTGTATAATATTGTATCCTGTATTACAAACATATTTTAATAAAGATAAAAATAAAAAGGTAAATATCATCCATACTTATGATTTCAAAGCAAGTTATCCATCAATTTGTAATTTTAAAAAAAACCTAATAATCAAATGCATTCGTAATTTGGGCGGCATGGCGTAGTGGGTAGAGCAACCGTGCCAGAAACCTGAGGGTTGCAGGTTCGCTCCCCGCCTCTTACCATCCAAAAATCGCTGCCGTTGTGTCCTTGGGCGGGACACTTCACCCTTTGCCCCCGGTGCCACTCACACCGGTGAACTGAATGATGAATGATAGGTGGTGGTTGGTGCAAATTGCAGCCACGCTTCCGTCAGTCTACCCCAGGGCAGCTGAGGCTATGAAAGTAGCTTACCACCACCAGGTGTGAATGAATGATGGGTTCTACATGTAAAGCGACTTTGGGTACTTAGAAAAGTGCTATATAAATCCCAGGTATTATTATTATTATTATTATTATTAATTGTATAATTCATATCTTAGTCATAAAAATGTTTGAAAAAATAAGTCGTATTTATATATTTTTTTTTCAACACCTAAATGTCTAGATGAACTTCAGATGTATCTGCCAATATAAAGTTAATTTGAATAAAAAAATTTGTTTCCTGCCCTGTTTGTTAAAGAAAACCCTTTTTTTATGGCAAAAACACAAAATATACAATATTTTCCCCCTCCAAAAATTCAAAGTGGATTACTTGATGTGAAGTATTTGAGGCCTTAAATAGGTGAATAATTCATAACAACACTTATTTTGATTCATTATTATTTCTCAAGCAATGACATTTTAAAAATAAAATCCCACTAAAATTCTCAGGATTCAAAAGGGCCGCACTAATAAAAGTTAGAAATAACGCATACATTATTTTATTATTTTTACTTGCAACACTTGAATCTCTAGATCAACTTGAGATCTCTACGTCGATTATACGTTTTTTTTATGTTTTTTGTCTGTTCAATGCCCTTTTTATCGAAGAGAACTTAGTTTTTTTTTTCATACAGCAAACACACAATATGTAATATTTTCCCCAAATTATTTCAAAGTGGAATATTTTAAGTGAAGTAGGGTTGAATAGGTCAATAATTCACAACATATATTTTATTTCTTTATAAAACAGTGACAGTTTTAAAGAAAAAAAAACATCCTGCATGGCAGCTTTGTGTTATCAGACTCATATTTGCTACTTTTTCTTGTTAAATTTCACCAGTTTGCCAATTAATTTCCACTTTTTATGGGGTTTTTTTTGTAATAATATATTTACAATGTAAATCCGCTGCAGGCCACAAATGACCTCAGTTTGGACCCCTTGTTCCAGAGTTAACTTGAACTACCGGTAAGTTTCCATTGCAGTAAAGTCATGCAAGATTAAAAGAGAAAAACACCAAAAAATTGTATTGTTCTATTTCTTTTTTTTCTTTGGATTGCCGGTATTATCTTTTTTTTGTGTGTGATGTCAGCACAAAAAGTATAATTAGGAAAAATGCAATGATAACCATAAAACAGGAAACAGAATTGCAATGTAGCGTATGACTAAAGGGACAACAAATCAACATTAACTATAAAAAGACAGGTAAAAGATGTTTACTATACAGATGTTAACTTTTTTTACAGTTGTATGACGGTTAAAATGTATATTTGAAGTGCATTGCATGGAGTCGACTCACCTACAGTAACTTGTGTACTTTTATATTCACTATATGTCGGCAAAAACTCCCAAATATGATTTCCATACTATACTACAAAAGGGCAAGTAGTTTTATTTGATTACTTTTTACACTTGTATGACAGTCATGCATGTCAAACGTGCAACTTACGGCTATGTCACGCAAAATTTTGAAGTCTTGATGTTTTTTTAATTAAAATTTTTTCCACTTGGACAACAGGTAGTGTGTTCGCATGAGGGGTTGGTGATGGCGCCAGAAGAACCGGCATCTCCTCTTTTGTGCTCTTTTTGTTTTATTAGGATGCAGTTGCTCTGGGCCTTGCAGGAAATGCAGGAATTGCAAGAATGTTAAAATAATAATAATAATAATAAAGTATGTCATGTCACTCTGAGGTACATCATTGAGCTGTCACCATCAATCAGTCTTGCAACTGACAGCGGTTTTACAGTTTCCTCTCAATAAATACCTGACATGTCTCGTGTTTTGCGTCATGACTTACAGTACCGCCGTCATTTTTTTGTCTTTTTTTTTGCTTTTAACGACGTTACCAATGCATCACAGAAAAAAATAAAAAATAATAAAAAAATAATATAATAATATAAATATACCGTATTTTGTTTTAAGGCGCACTACCGATGAATGTTCCATTTTCGGTCTTTTTTCATATGTAAAGACACACCGGATTATAGGGTGCATTAAAGGAGTCATATTATTATTTTTTTTTTCTAAATGTAAAACACTTCCTTGTGGTCTACATAACATGTAATGGTAGTTCTTTGGTTAAAATGTTGCATAGATGATGTTTTACAGATCATCTTCAAGCCGCTTTCTGACAGTCGCTTCCGGATGCGCCGTTTTGTGGGCGGTCTTATTTACGTGGCTCACCTTCGGCAGCATCTTCTCCCCGTCATCTTTGTTGTAGCGGTGTAGCGTGCAAGGACGGGAGTGGAAGAAGTGTCAAAAGATGGAGCTAACTGTTTTAATGACATTCAGACGTTACTTCAATCAATAACGGAGCAGCATCTCCTCATCCGGAAACAACAACATAGGAAATGTGTCCTGTAAAAAACCGTCCCACCGGAACTCTCTAATAACTAAAGTTCCTTGGGTGAATAATGTAAACTCACTACACCGGTATGTTTTAGTGCTTTCATGGCGAGTTTACTGACAGATATAAGTAAGAACTTTACACTACTTTATATAAGAAATGGCAACAGCGGAGGATAAATGTCACATAACAAGAAGATAGAGAAAAATAAGAAGATTATCGACTACGTTGTCGGCACGGACTACAAAGGCGGATGCGTGCATTTTTTCAGGATTTATGCAGATCCCAAATACAGATCAGCAGGTACCAGAAGGTAAAAAAAGTTACTTTTGCATAATATTGCGAAACAAAACGCCAGATAATATGTCTTACCTTATACACACACCATAATAATCATCATCATCGGCGGTCACTCGAACGAGTATGACGATCCTCCTGGTAGGGGTGTATCCCTTTATGGAGGATGCCTGTGCGTGACTTAGTTTAACGTGGGGATACTGGTGCACAGTTACCACACGATCCTTTAAAGAATCGGGTCAGGGTCCAGTAGCATGGAGTCCAAGACGACTGGGGACCCTTTTCTGCTGCAGACTTCATCCGCCATCGCAGTTCTTACATCTACCGTCTTCTGCCTGCTCCGCCGTTGAGGTCTTCACCGTATCCCTGGCTAGGGGGTGGTCAGGTACTAGACCTTTGCCAAGGGCCACCTGGGGTAACAGTAGTAAAGGGGTTAACCTCCTAGTGCCCCAAGACCCCATAGAGGAGCCTCCACTGCCGGATGCACTTTAACGTCATGCCCATATACTTGTATATTGAAGCACAGTACAACCCATCAAGCGGTGTGGCTTCATAGCTTACCAAAGTTGTACTAAAACATTTTGATAAGATTTTTGAGCGCCGTGTGTATTGTTCTATATTTTCAATGGAACACATAAAATGTTGGTGTTGTTTACTTGAGTCATATTGCCGTCATATTGCAGTCTACACGTATCTCTTATGTTTGACTGCCATCTACTGGTCACACTTATCATTACACCATGTACCAAATAAAATAGCTTCAAGGTCGGTAAGCAAAACCAGAATTATTCCGTACATTAGGCGCACCGGGTTATTAGGCGCACTGTCGAGTTTTGAGGGGGAAAAAGGATTTTAAGTGCGCCTTATAGTCCGGAAAATACGGTATATAAAAAAAGAAACATAAAATAGAATAAAAAACCAACACCTCAGCAAGGTGGCGTGGGATAAGTGAATGAGTACAGTAAATCATACAGACAACGCAAGACAGCCGACATGTTTATTTCAACTTTTAAAACATTATTTACACAACTCCACCAATGCCTGATGACATGAAAAACACAGAATATTCATATAAAAATGATCGGGTGTAAGTCAGAAATGTTGAAAATGATTCCCTCTTCGTGAGACTGTTTTGCTAAATTCTTGTCATGCACAATCTTAGTTTTTGCTGTTTGGATAATGAAGAAGGCAGCACTACCATGCATGATCATCCATTAACTGATGGAGAAATGATTGATTCATTGGGCCTTAATGCCATGAAAGCAGAGGAGTATCAAAATGATACATTTAAATGTCAATAAAAGAATTGTTGTCAAATGCCCGCCATATATACTGAACACTGTTTTATAGTAAGTGTGATTTTAATGGACATGTTCTCCACATTACACATAATTGCGGAAAGACTGAGTAGCAGCCCCTGTCATGTTTTGCAGCTTAATAAATGACAACACGCAACACGAACGCCCTCAGTAACCATTAAGCCGTTTTTAAAGGGACCACGGCATGTGTAAGGCCACGGAAAGAACACACATTTAGATGTCAGTATTTCCTGCTACAGTATAGGGAAAACGTTTTTTTTGACTCTTTTATAATGAAGCATCTAAGGCAGTGTTTCCTACAAGAACAATCACACACAAAGCATGTACAGGCGTCACGTATATAATACAGCGTACATATAGGAACTGACTAATGTGATATTATGGTAGAAAAGACAAACAGCAGCTGGCTTGCTCTAAATAAAGAGGCACACTTCGATGACGTCCGTTAGAATTCCAAACCATCCTCGAGAACAATATTGGTGCACTCACAACGCTATCTTATAGCATATTGTTTACGTCGTTGTTGTGGGTATGCTGTTGTGTGCACTTGTGTTGTGCATCAAACACTAAAAAAAAACCACTAACTCCAAAAGTGGTCACGTTTTCCTGTCAAACAAACATTGGATAAGCTGTAAAAGATTAACTATTTTGCTTTTTCTAGGGATTTTTGCGATGCCACTACAAAAAGGTATAGGTCAAAGAGAAAGAGAATAAGTGTGATGATAACCATAGAACAGGAAACAGACCATACTGTAAGGACATTTGGAGGGATTTACAGTTTACTCATTTGTACAATCTATATTTTATTGATGTATTTTTTTTAACTGTCCTGTCCAGTCACTCAGGCAAATCATATTGTTGATGTTGCTTTGTTGGGTCTGCTCCTGTCTCTGGCCATGCTCCCCCCCACCCCAGCAGATGATGGCGTAGAACACCGCAGAGGCCACCACAGCGTATATGTATTTTTTGTTGTTGTTGGTTTTACTTTTGTAGCTGTATGTAGAAATGGCTGGTTGCGTCAGCTATGCTCTTTTAATGTCTTTAATGTCCTTTGTGTTTGATGTTTCCCTCTTACACACATTCTTATGTGTGCTAGGGCTATGAGTTTTTTTTCCCTTGGCCTCAGTCTGGACCCCCTCTCCAGGGGCCCAGACTTAGACTGATTTTTTTTTTTTCTCACCCCCCTCAGCGTTTACCTGTTTCTCACCTTTTTTGTAAGGGGCGCCGGAAGTTGGCAGACCCCTCAGTGATCCTGTTCTGTCTCCCTGTAATGTTTGTCTGCTCTTGAATAAGATTGTGCTGAAAATCTTTATTTCCCCTAGGGGATTAATAAAGTATTTTTGATTCTGATTCTGATGTAGAGGTCCATATCGGCTGTAAGGATTTACTTTAGAAAATAAAAGTGTTGGATACTTCTCTTGTTGCCTTATTTGTATTAGACTTTATTAAATGTTTGGGTATAATTTTGTTAAACAAAACCAGCTTTCTTTTAAGTAATATAAAAATGTATCAGAGCTGTTTGTTTATTTTATGGAGGAATGCAGTTAATAATAGAATTGGCAACCAAAGTGATTAAAAAAGTATAGATTTTTAATCGAGAATCTGTTTGAATCGAGAATCAATTCGGAGTCAGATCGTTACCCCCAAGAATCGAATCGAATTAAATTGAGTGGTGTCCAAAGATTCACAGCCTTAATAAGCACAACTAGGGGTCACTATTGCCCTGCAAACACATTCCTTCCTTGTTTTATTTCATTATTTGTTGTTACATTTTTAACGTTACCTTAAACATTGCTTTGTATATGATAGCCACAGTTTGACACTGGAAAACGTCAATTCACTTTACATTATTTGCTATGGCCAGATTTGTTTTGAACTTAGAACAAGTCAACCAGCATTGTTCAGCTTTTGAGGCTTTTTACTGCACATTCTGAACAGTGCTGCATATAATACCACACATTTCCCCTTTTTACAATACATTTTCTCGACCAATGGTTTTAAGACTTTATTTTGTCTTTATCAATGCTAAAAAATGTACAATTTTTTCTTAAATAAAAAAAACGCAGACTGCATTGCACGACACTAAAAAAATGCAGGTGCACCAATATTGCTGTGGCTATTAGTGTCTGTCTGTTGGCAATTTTAGAGACATTCAGTGTGTCTACAGGTGGGACAAGCCAGGCTGGGACAGTAAAAGGCATTCTAACGGACAAACCAGCGCATCACAACTAGACTCACGGACGTCACAATATGTCAAATATGTCGGGAGAGCTTTCATCACCTCATGCAAAAGATAATACAAAAATTAATTGAAACAACTGAAAAAATTGAGTTGCAGTAAGTTAACCATCAGTTTATAAAATGTCCTATAATGCAACCATATGGATAAAAAGTATTGGGACACTAGGCTACTGTCGAAAGGCACAATCTACAAGTTTAACAGTCCTACAAGATTTGTACCTTTTGATACACCTTGGCACCAATCAAGGCATAAAATGTTAAAATGTTTTCGTTTCACAGGGTTTCCCAAATGTACTGGTCAAGAGCCCAAAAATATTTTTTATGATTATTTTCCATCCCCAATAACAATGCTGTCAGCCATTTAATCGGTGGTCAAAAAGGCCACTTGTTTTGTGATATTGACCCTTGAATGTGGCAAAACATGACATTTTTAGTAGGGGTAGCTAAAAAAATAGATGTACATTCAAGTCGCAATTTTTATTTAATTTGAATCAAAATCAATTAAAAAAAAGTTAAAGAATTGATTTAAAAAAAAGAAAAAACTATTTTTTGTTGCTTTTTTTAAGTAAATTTTTGGATAAAAACATTTAACAGCTATTATTGATATATTTTACTGTTGCTTTTGTAAATTTTTAGCATTGTATTTAATAAGTATTGTACTTGTATGTATTCTCAATTGCTTTGTAAATTTGTATCCTAAGTATTGGTGTTGCTCTATTTTCTCTTATTCTCTTGATTAAAATTCAGTGATTTTTTTTTTTTAAATACAATTTTTAAAATACATTTTTAAAGAGGTGTTTTTAGACGAAACACCGCGTGTATGTCAGCAGGCAAGAGTATCTTTTGAAACCTGTAACCTGTTTTGAAAAGATTTTATTATAATTTGCCGTATTGTCCGGACTACAAGCCACACAAGAATATAAACCGTGTCTACTAAATTTTCAAAGAAAAACATTTTTTTTTCATATATTAGCTGCACCAGACTATAAACCGCAGATGTATACTGGTACATTGTAAATTAAGATATTTATTTAGAAAGATTTTGTAAATATTTATTTACATACCTTAATGGTTTCCAAAGAATGCCTGTAACAAGGCAGTATAACGGCTGATCAAACAAAACACAAAAGTCACTGATGACTATATTCATTCTTAATGAGATGAATAAGATTTTCGCCTTTTTTTATTAAACTTCAATATTTTTATCAGAATGTGTAAACACTTTGAGTTTGAACTGTTTCTTATAGTGGATCCTTTTAGTACATTGTTTGATTTCTTTGCTTAATCCATTCTACAGTTATCTGTTAGCGAAGTAAAATCCATAGATTAGCCGCAGGGTTCAAAGCTTCGAAAAGCTCCTCTCAGCCCCAAAACCCAGTCTCTTATTGTTTACTTTTTCACGATATGAAGTAGAAATCTATTAATTTTGTCTTCAAACGTAACCGAAGTTATCTTATCAGTTTGCCGCTGCATTTGCATATTCATATCTTCCTAATCCTAATCTAGTGCTCTTTGCCAGAATGCAGGTAGTGTCAGCAGCACCCTGTTGTCCGTTCACTAACTACTTGTGCTACTGGGCTCAGTTGTTTGAAAAGCAAGGCTTTACAGATGCCACTTAACATGTGCATTGTAGCAGTGTGCTTTGCATGTTTTTGTTTTGGTTTCAGAAAAAATTAACTTCAATTCCTAAACAAATAATACACATGTCATCTTTGTGTCGTCACAAAGTGTTAAAGAGTATTATTTGTATCTTTTTCTTGTTGAATCATTGGAGTTGGTTAAAGAGAATGTAGTGGCTGCTTTGAAATAGTTCAAACCTGTCGCACAGATAGAATTGTAGAATCGGCATAAAAAAGACATCAGTTTTATAAAAAAACGGAAAACGTTCGCAAGAAATTCCTACAAATGGGCGGGAGGCAAAGATCTACCATTATATCATTTATTTTTATAAAGTTTCAGTATACTATTAATTTAACTATAAAGTCTGGCCGATTGTAACACAATTTGCACGTTTTGTTGCTCATACTGTGTTAATGAATAAACACACACACACACACACACACACACACACACATACATACAGCCCCACATTCGGGCCTCACAGTAACGTAGTTCCACAGTGCAGATGGAGCCTAGAACAGTGAGATCGTCACTTTGCTTGAATGTGCTTGGTCAAGGTCCTGTCACATGACCGTGGCCGCTCTAAGAAGAGTTCAGTAGGTTGCTAAGGACTGCAAAAAAAACAAAAAAACACAAGATGTATTATTTATTGTATGAGTATTAAATGGACATGCTGTGTGTTTGTCGTACCCTGGGGATCTGATTGAACCTCCCCTGCGTCAGCTTTGCGTGCAGCCTCTGGATCCTCCTCTAAAGAAGCGGACAATGTGTCACATTACATTTCACGCAACGCTGTGAGCTGTTTTTTTTTATTAGGGAGCACTCAAGTAGAGTATTTGCATATTCATTAATACATGCAAGGTGTAATCTTGGATGATAGCCTTACAATTACAGAGGGGAAACCAAATGTACTGTGTAGGAAGGGAAATAGTAGAATAGTGGCCCTCCAGGTTAAAAATGTATTATATTATAATTTTTGTATTGTTTAGAAAATATAATTAATTCACAGTATTTAAAAAAATATAATATAGTATTTAATTATTATTGAAAATATATTACTGGTAAAGAACAAAACAAATAATGGCAATCGTAGCAGTAGTCCTAATTAATTAATATTTATTTTACTATGAAAAATGTTTTAATACATTTAGATAATATAGCATATCATAGAAGGTAGCCAAAATTTAACAAAACAAACAAATTTACCTTCCAGGCTTTTATAGACAGATTGTGTTTATGAAAATATATATCATATTGTTGAATATATTGTAATATATATTAATAATATAATAGTAAATTAAAAAACAAATCAGAAACATCTCAATTTGAAAATAAATATATTTTAGTTATTTATTTCAGTTTTCCAAATTAATATTTACGATAAAAAAAAAAGGTAAATAAAATAATCACATTGGGAAATAATAAAAAAGGAATAATAGAATGTAATGATATTTAAATGTAGACAATTATATATAATTTTTAACATTCAAAAATATATTTTGATGTTTTTATGTATTAGTCATCATTATATATATATACATATATTGTTTCAATCTGAAGTAATAATAGAACGTAAATAATTCACAAAACATATATTGTAATATTTCCAAAAAATGTACTAAATGTAGAAGATTATATACTACTTCTATTATTAAAAAAAAATAAAAAATAAAAAATATATATATACATATAGTCAAAGAATATATATATTGTTTCAATGTATAACATTTAAGCATTGCAACAGTTGACACACCTGCTCCTTCCACATATCTTTTAAAGAGTGCCTATTTGTCTACTAAATCCTCAGTGTTCCAAACTGTAGTAATTATTTCCCTCTAAGTATGTGTATACATAATGGACAGGGTTTATATTTATGACTGTATCACAATCATGTCTCAGTGAATAAAATGCCTAATAATTAGTGCACAGCCTTTACATGAGACTAAAGTAATGGACTGATGGAGCGCAACAAGGCTGCATGTACTGCAGGGGGAGCAAATATTTGACTTGCATGTTGCACCCACATTGTGCCACTGTCGGAATTGACTGTAAATATCAACAGTGCTGAATGAGCAGTTTTAAGACGCAATGGTTGTGTGTGTATTGACAACTCATATAGCTGACTTTGCTGATATACAGCTGACACATGCAGCCGTGTTCTATATGAGGACATTCTATTTGTCCTGCTCAGTTTAAACCAGGGGACATTTAACACAGATAAAGTGTATCATCTGAAAATATTCCACTCTTTTCTTGTGTGAAAAGATATGATTGAAATAGGATTTCCTGATCTCACCCCACAGGACAACGTCACAGTAAGTTGAATAAGAAAAAAAGACCGTGATTTACCCTGCATTGTCCTGAAGCACAGTTTCTTCTTCTGATAGGTATAATATCCAGTGGCTGCTCCCACAACGGCCACGCCCATTGCACACAGGATTGCTGCCAAGGAGCCTGAGTTGGTTTCTAAAATCAAAACAAACAAAAAAACAAAGCAAACTATTACTTTTGCAGCTTCTTCTTACAGTTTTTCCCAATTGCTTACACACTAAATTTTACATGTTCACACAGTTAACAAAAGTCTACACAGTAAACAAAACCACTGTGCAGATTTGCCTAATATTAGGCATAGACTCTGCTTCACATTTTTTGCGAAATATTACACACAATGCTTTACACACACCTTCCCATCTTGCACACATAACAATTGTGATACACACATTTTTACACTTTACACACACACTAGGATTGTGATACACACATCTTTACACCTTACACAAAGATAAGGATTGTGAAGTCACTTCCTGGTCAATCCAAAGGGCTGGCTTGCCAACGACCACACAATGGAACACATTGGATAATCACATCCACCAGGTGTAAAGACACACAGGTGATAAATTGAAAATACAGCTTTCAAGTGGGTGCTACAGCTATACAGTTTTTTTCCATTTGTAATTTTTATTTCCAGATTTTTTTTCAAACCTCTTAATTTGTCTCATATTTTAATTTGTACTGCATATCATTGTTGACTACTGTGATAGCTTACTTTTCCTGAATATGGTAAAAATACATATTTGAAGTTTGCAGCATCATTGTTGAGCACTTCTTGAAAAGATAACAGGATATTTTTACTTTCTCTTTACGTATAGGCCCACTTCAAAGTAAACAATGACGATTGCTTTGGATTTCCCAATATACTTTCTCAAGTTACAGTAATCATTCATCACATATGCTAAAAAGATCAGGCAAAATGCCCCAAACATGCGATTTCTTATAGTAAAATATGGGTTTTTGTATTTATCACTGTTCTGGGTAACTCACTCCAATAGTGTCTTATCATTTGAAGTCTGTGTGAGTGAGATGGCAATACAACTGCATTTTTTTTTACAAATGCTTGCTTTATTTTGATGTATGGGCATATGTTTTGACCGAAGTGTGTCATTTTGCAAATAATCTAGGAATTAAGAAAATGTCCTGTTGTGTATGGAAAAGTGTGTAAATCCTTTTGAAAAAAGACACGCAGTTAGTAAAATTGTGTGTTTTTTTTTTTTTTAAACTGTCCATTTTAACACTTTTAGATGTTTTAAATCAGCCCCAGTGTTAAAGTATATTTGTGTCGTTGGTCAAGTTCTGAAATTAAACAGTAGCTGTAGGAAGTTATGTATTCATATTAGGACTGTCAAAGTTAGCGTGTGAACGCAAGCGATTAATCACAAAAAACAGGACTTGAGATAAAACTGTTATCAAGTTTTGATCTAAGTAAATGACATGCATACAAGTAAAACATGTTCTGACAATAAAATTGCATTTGTGTCAAAATATTCAAGTCTTTCTTTCTCATACCCTCAACAAACGTACTGCAATAATCGCGTGCAGTCCAAATTCAAGAGTGTGATTAATTGGATTTAAAAAATATATATATTGTTGGACAGCAAGAATAAGTTTATTTTACGTTAATACAGTATGTAGAATAAAAAAGTATGGTGGAACTGCCGAAAGGGCAGTTTCAACGAAACAATATTTTCCATTCCATGAAAGTTGAGCAAAACTTGGCGTTCATGGATGCATATCTTAACTCCACAATTAGTTTTTTCTCTGGCTTTTTTGATAAACTACTATACCACGATTCATTCCAGCAATTCATTTAGCGGGTGTTCAAAGTGCAGTCGGGGGGCTATTTTCGGCCGGCAGCATCTACTAAAAATTCAATTAATTCATTATTAAGGTAAGGTAATAGATATTGCACTAATACCTACAGTACTGGCGTTGTCACCTATACTGTAGCACAACATTTGTCTTCTAATGCACAGCATATCTTGAACTAGATTGAATTGGTTGTTTGCATCATTATTGTTTTGCATTAAGAAGGTCATGTAATGTGACAATTACTGAAAGAAATTTGACCACAAATGTTCTCCTTGCCTCTCCCTGCTCTGTTACCGATAAGAATAATGGCTAATTTCTCCCGTGGCGCACAGTGTCAGTGCTGGGCTGGTAATTTAACGTACAAGGCTTGAATCTCGGTCGAAATTGTGCCAGGAACCTGTGCAATATTACAAAACCCAAAACCAGTGAATTGGCACGTTGTGTAATTCCTAAATAAAAACAGAATACAATGATTTGCAAATCCTTTTCAATTTATATTCAATTGAATAGACTGCAAAGACAAGATATTTAATGTTCGAACTGAGAAACTTTTTTTTTTTTTTGCAAATAATCATTACCGTAACTTAGAATTTAATGGCAGCAACACGTTGCAAAAAAGTTGGCACAGGGGCATTTTTACCACTGTGTTACATGGCCTTGGGCACTAATACACCTCCATACCATCACAGATGCTGGCTTTTGCGCTTATAACAATCCGGATGGTTCTTTTTCTCTTTGGTCCGGAGGACACGACGTCCACAGTTTCCAAAAACAATTTGAAATGTGGACTTGTCAGACCACAGAACACTTTTCCACTTTGCATCAGTCCATCTTAGATGAGCTCGGGCTACGCGAAGCCGGCGGCGTTTCTGGGTGTTGTTGATAAATGGCTTTCGCTTTTAACTTGCACTTACAGATGTAGCGACCAACTGTAGTTACGATCATTGCTTACGTGCAGTGATTTCTCCAGATTCTCTGAACCTTTTGATGATATTACGTACCGTAGATGGTGAAATCCCTAAATTCCTTGCAATAGCTCATTGAGAAATGTTGTTCTTAAACTGTTCGACAATTTACTCACGCATTTGTTCACAAAGTGGTGACCCTCGCCCCATCCTTGTTTGTGAATGACTGAGCATTTCATGGAAGCTGCTTTTATACCCAATCATGTCACCCATCTGTTCCCAATTAGCCTGTTCACCTGTGGAATGTTCCAAATAAGTGTTTGATGAGCATTCCTCAACTTTCTCAGTCTTTTTTGCCACGTGTGCCAGCTTTTTTGAAACATGTTGCAGGCTTTGAATTCCAAATGAGCTAATATTTGCAAAAAATAACAAAGGTTTCCAGTTCGAATGTTAAATATCTTGTCTTTGCAGTCTATTCAATTGAATATAGGTTGAAAAGGATTTGCAAATCATTGTATTCTGTTTTTATTTACCATTTACACAACGTGCCAACTTCACTGGTTTTGGGGTTTGTATGTTAAATTTGTTTTTTTGTACTAAAAACCAACATTATTGAACTATTTATTTCCCATCAATTCATTTTAGTACAGAACACGCATCAAATTAAATTAAAGTTTGATAAAAAATAAATAAAAATAAATCATTTGAAATTCTAATTAGGGCCCTGATTTAGCCTGGTGAAGCCCTGAGACAGTCTCAGTTTATTGCGTGGCGACCTTGTCTTGGAACAATTCAGGTATGACTGCTCGCTGCGAAAATGTCATCTCAGCTGGAAAGTTTCGCAAAAAATGCACAAAGTGTGCGTGAGTGTGTATGATTTTACCACAGCTTCGTGCCTTAATGATCTCAGCTAACAAGTAATTATAACACATGAAAACATTCACAGCGGCGACAAAAGTCTGCATCTGGAACCTGGTTACTATGACAACACCCATTCATTTCCAAACCGTCTCACAGCATGCAACATTTTCAATGTTTGCTTCCTTCCTGTTTTTTTCCCCCTTTCCATTGGGTGCAGTTGCCATTCAGATAGAATGGCAGGATGTTGTGCCGCCACAATAGATGACGACGAGATGGAAGGATGTATGGTTGTGACGGGGGAAGCGGGGGTGTAAAGGGCAGCCGAGTGAATGGAAGAGAAGATGGGAGGAAGTCCACTTAAAAAAGGAGAGACGAGATGAGTCGCAAAAGAAATGATACATCAAGATGAGTCAATAAAAGAAAGAGGTGGAGGGCGCGGACGTGTACGTGCACATACCACACCGCAGTTTCGGCATTCTGTGTTTTCGTTTTGATTGGGCATGTGTACCTAATGTTGTGGCCCATGAAGACAACCTGTGCCAGCGTGATTCATTGTTTACATTTTGATTAGTTCAAATTAATGGCATTTATTTTACTTAGGCCTTGTGATTAGTACACCAACACCGACAGACGTAAAGTATATGTCAGAAAACAAATATGGGAATGTTGTTGCAGCTGGTTTAACGGGAAGTAAACAAGTAGTTAAAGAGCACTCACCCTCATCTTCAGCAACTGTTATTGGGAAGAAAAAGAACAAAGACATATTGGCATGAACATATGAAAGAAGTACATACTGACTGAACAGCATTTAGGTAAAAGGCAGATACAGTTTATAAAATCATCACAATTACTATTTAGGAATTAGAGACACTTTAAGCAGACAATAATACTTCAAAGTTTTGTAATCTGATGTAGAAAAGCTATTTCTGGTAATTGCTTTATAGTAAATTCAACAATGTACAAACCCCAAAACCAGTAAAGTTGGCACGTTGTGTAAATGGTAAATAAAAACAAAATACAATGATTTGCAAATCCTTTTCAACCTATATTCAATTGAATATAGTGCAAAGACAAGATACTTAACGTTCGAACTGGAAAACGTTGTTATTTTTTGCAAATATTAGCTAATTTGGAATTTGATGCCTGCAACATGTTTCAAAAAAGATGGCACAAGTGGCAAAAAAGACTGAGAAAGTTGAAGAATGCTCATCAAACACTTATTTGGAACATACTACAGGTGAACAGGCTGACTTTTGCGCCAACTTTTTTGCAATGTGTTGCTGCCATTGTATTCTAAGTTAATGATTATTTGCACAAAAAAATATGATTCTCAGTTTGAACATTAAATATCTTGTCTTTGCAGTCTATTTAATTGAATATAAGTTGAAATGGATTTGTAAATCATTGTATTCTGTTTTTATTTACGAATTACACAACGTGCCAACTTCACTGGTTTTGGGTTTTGTAAATAAACAAGTCAAAGAAGAGAAAAAAAAATCATCTTCCTGTATCCTGTTTGCATTGCGGAGTGCATGCTCGTTATATCCTGTGTGTTTAGTCTGCTACGGCTAAAATGTACACGTCTTTTGCCTCTTTTCCTCCATCCTGTCCTTGCAGACAAGCCATTTCCTTACTTTTTTCCCACCACCCAATTCCTTCCTTCAGCTGTCACCAGTTATCCACTCAGTTCCTGCTTTGTCTGCATTGGTATTCAAGGGGGACGCACAATGTAGATTTACTCCTGATTTTTTTTTTATCAATAGTGTTTATTGTTCTGGTAAGCGCACACACGACATCTTAAGATGTTTTTATGACATCTTATTTATGATGATTTTTTTGTTACACAATTAATGATGTGCCAAATCGATCGGCCACCAATCTGACTATTTCCGTGAAAAAGTATGTGATATACTCAACTAACAATAACAATCAACTCCATTATGGTAAAAAAAAAAAAAAAAAATTCTTAGTATATTAAGTATCCTTATCAAGTATTATTAAGTATATAGATAGAAATGTGTTACAGCAGAAATTAAGCAGTTATTAACAGGAAATGAACAAGTAGATTAATAAGAGTCTAGAGAGAGGATAATATAACAACCGTCGGCGTGTCAGCATTGTTGCAGTCGATTCATAAATTGGTAGTGTCAATATTAAGGGTAGTATCAGTATATATTCAATACGAGTGTGACAAGATTGATAATTTTATTTTCTCAAAACTACTTTTTTGTTGTTTTTGGTCATTTTAACTAACTCAAGGAATAGTTTCCTGGAGGACTTTAAGGGCAAAACCCAAAGGGTTTGAATGAGTAGCAGATAGTAGTTTTTGATTTTGTTAAGTTCCATCCATCCCACCATTTTCTACCGCTTGTCCCTCCCAGGGTCGCGAGGGTGGCAGGAGCATATCCCAGCTGCATTCGTGCAAAAGGCAGGGTACACCCTGGACAAGTCGCCACCTCATCGCAGATTTTGTTAAGTCATTGTGAACTATTGACTTTGTTTTGATGAAATAATTGTATTTAATAAAAGAGAAGAAGGAACTAGCTTAAATATTGTGTTGATATAGTTAGACTCCAACACCCCCCGCGACCCCAAAAGGGACAAGCGGTAGAAAATGGATGGATGGATAGTTAGACTGTCAATAGCACTCACTGTAAATAAATGGAAAAATGTACAGTTAAACCAAGTGATGGGTATCGGTATTGGCCGATCTCAGTCATGGATGATTGGTATCGGAATCGGCACCTTAATCGAAACATATGCCTAAACACAATAAATGGATGGCACGTCTGCACCACACCTCGCGTAAAATATTTTCTAGATTTTAAAACCAATGAGAAGAGATGTAGACTGCTCACTGTCAAAGTAGTTTTACCTTGGTTTTGGTTAGTATTCTGTCCCAGAGGGTCAGCTGAAAACCTAAATGTACAAAAACCGAAGCAACTTTTTCCATAATATTGTCCATCCCATCCATTTTCTACCGCGTATTCCCTTTGGGGTCGCGGGGGGCGCTGGAGCCTATCTCAGCTACAATCGGGCGGAAGGCGGGGTACACCCTGGACAAGTCGCCACCTCATCGCAGGGCCAACACAGATAGACAGACAACATTCACACTCACATCCACACACTAGGGCCAATTTAGTGTTGCCAATCAACCTATCCCCAGGTGCATGTCTTTGGAGGTGGGAAGGAACCGGAGTACCCGGAGGGAACCCACGCAGTCACGGGGAGGACATGCAAACTCCACACAGAAAGATCCCGAGCCCCGGATTGAACCTAAGACTACTCAGGACCTTCGTATTGTGAGGCAGATGCACTAACCCCTCTTCCCCCGTGCTGCCCCTCCATAATATTGTATATACTGTAAATACAATTAACATCATTTCCGGACTATAAGGCCGCAACTTTTTTTCTACGCTTTGAACCCTGCACTTTTTACAGCGTCACCCCACCCTATAAGCAAAACAGGCGTAGGGCTCATTGATCCGTGGGGGCCCCGTTTTGCGCAAGGAAGGGTAATTAAAATGTCAATTGAATGACAGTGCGCTTCAGATGAAATTTTATCTCCAATGTATTTCTAACCGTTTCCTGCGTTTCTGCTTGTGTTGAGGTACTGGGTTCATATCCCGGTCTGAGATTATGCAGGAAGATTTATAAAGTTGTGTTATAATAGTGTTAAAATGTATATTTTGCACAAAAAATAATAACTATACAACAATGTATTTCCCATGAATTCATTATAGTACAAAACATGCATGAAATGAAATTCAAGTTTGATTCAAAATTTAGAAAAAAATGGTGTAATGCTGTGGCAGGCGTGCCTTCAATTAAATTCTGCTTAAGGCCCCGATTTAGCTTAGCATTTATACAATGCTGCGGGGAATTTATGGATTTTTTCTGAGTTCACAAGCTTTACATACGGCCAATGAATTAAGCTTTGTCACATCAGACTAATACATTTGCAAAACAGGTCACGGTGGACAATTGAAATTTAATCAAACAGACTCACACAATCATTCAGTCAGCCATTTAGCGTGTTATGGACTCACCGTTATCATGTCAAAGTCTTGACAAAATGCACACAACGCAGCTCTAAAACCGAAGGCCACCGACCCTGCCATCGGGTTGTAGACACACTTGTACAAAATAAAAACTGTCTAAAAATTAAGTGGGTGTGGCTTATATTTAGCTGCGCTCAATAGTCCGGAAATTTTACATAACATAACATTGAATAAGAAAAATAATATATTTACATGCCAAAAAACAATGTGAAATACATATCAACCGTGAAATCTTATGGTTACATTAACATTTAACTTTACTTTGCCATTTATTGAACACTCTTTCGGCGAGGGAGGAGGGGAGAAAAAAGCAGCCCAGACGCCACGTTCATACTGAAATTCCTTGTCATACAAATCAGACAAAAAGTGGGGCATACAAAAACCGAGGTACCACTACGGTAAGACTCCAGTAAGTTTGTCAAGTTAAAGCAGTTGCCGTGTTTTGTCATGCCATTAATAAAATCTGTCACACAATCATCTTTGCATTACACTTCCTTAATTTACCAATACATTTAAAATGGAACTGCACATTTTGGGGAATTTTGCCTATCGTTCACAATCATTACGAAAGACAAGAACACACGTCTTTTTTTTTTTATTTAAAAAAATGATCAAAAAAATGCTTGGAAGATGCGTCTAATGGGAGTCACCGTTGTAACCTTCAAAGCCCACTAAGACAACTTCTAATTCCTCCAACTTTTTGTATACACACTGCAAGTCTTATATAATGTAGTAACAGACACATTAATAACAATATGTAATATGTACAATATTTACCATATTTTGATCAGTTTAATAATTTCCAGGACTGACTTCTTCCGTGCATTGATTTCCGTTTCCATAGCAGCAAACTTCCGACAATGTGTGTTTCTACTTCCTGATACAAAATGCTTGTGTGTCATCTAATCATGGCATACTAGGTCAAAAACAACAAAGACAGCTGTTTTTGGTCAAATGAGGATTTACATCCTTATCTTTTTGAAGCTGAATGAACTGAGGATGAACTTCTTGAAGCGAGCACAAAGGAAGAGTGAGACGTTGGAGCAGACAGAAGCCGATATAGTGAGGTTATAGCGACTCGAATCTGCAAATGTGGAATTTGGAGACAAGCTATTGAGACATAAATTGTGTGCTTACCCCAAATAAACCAGAATAAACATCCCCGGCTAGCTGGACCAGACAAACAACTGTACATCACGTGAGTAACTTTAATACTGATCATGATACACGCAGCATGTCATGTGTGTTATTACAACTACAATACATACGCCGTCTGGTTAGCTAAGCTGTGTATAAACAAAACATGAGATGTGGGCTAAAACTTTACAGATACTGTAATATGATTGTTTATGTTTTTCAGTCAGTACAAAGTGGTGTCTTATCGCAGTGTTGTGCATTACAAACTCAAACGTGTTTCCTGCTGATGTAGAATCTAGCTTATCTCTTGCTGTAGTTAGCTTTCACGGCTAATACCGAAGCACGCCGATGTGTTTCTTCGCTAGAAAAAGACTTCCTCAGTGTTCGCGCTTACAATAACAATGTCGCTCCAGCTGGGTTATTATACAGGTTACAGAACGTAAATTAAGTAGAGGTTGAATTGATTGCTCCCATTAGCTGCATTGCTAGCTACCTAGAACGATACGATTTTGACATGTTAGAATGCAAATTTAAATTTTTTTTTTATCTCTCATAATGATTGTGAACGATAGGCAAAATAAAATAAAAAATGCAGTTCTCCTGTAACACTGCATGATTAGCTGCAGATTAACTTACTTTTACACTTGTATGACTGTTCAACTATTACTTAAAACACTGTTTGTGTGCGGTTTAATAGAGGTTTTATAATGGCAACAGCTTGACCCAGGAACTGATTATTTCTATTTGCATTGTTTCCTCTAAGAAATTGTGAAATTGTAAATATTTGTGATCTTAAACTAACACTGAAAAATACTGTGCATCTGGAAAGTATTCACAGCGCTTCATTTTTTCCACATTTTGTTATGTTATAGCCTTATTCCAAAATTGAATACATTAATTTTTGTCCTCAAAATTCAACACACAATACCCCATAATGACAATGTGAAAAGGTTGTTTTTGGAAATGTATTAAAAAAATAAAAAAATACAAAAATCATGTGTACCGTACATAAGTAAGAATTTAGAGAACAATATTGAATTTATTCATTTTTGGAAAAAAGACTGTAACATAACAAAATGTGGAAAAAGTGAAGCGCTGTGAATACTTTCCAGATGCACTGTATACGACTAGGTGATTGTGTTCATTCATACAGTAATGTAATTGGGATTTGCTCACCTTCTCCTGTGGCTTCAGCAACGTGTGCTATGGAAGGAAAAAAGGCAAGATATTTAAAGAAGGTTGGACATACAGTAAAGCTCAAAGTTCAAGTTTATTTGATCTAAAGGCAAAGGCTCTTGCGAGCTGCCTCCCTGTGTATACATGTGTCATTATGACTCCCTTGTACCTGCTTCAACATGCCCGACAAAGCCACTAATGACAGAGTTCACAGGAGGAGAGCCTTTCACTCCATTATAATGATTATACGCACCTAGCTGACTAAGCTTTCAGGTGGAGAATAAAAAAAAAATAAAAAAATAAAAGCTCTCTTGTTCCTACGTTGTTGTTCTTATTTTTCCAGCGTGGGAATGAAACACTCTGTGTGGGAAGCTAGTTAAAGAAAGCAAAAATAACAATCACTGTGCTTACACACTACACAATTTATCTATTCAGATTTAGGTTCCGTTTATAAACCTATTTTCAACCATCTTTTCAACCTTGAGTAGGAAAAAATTGTTTTTCCCTTGAAAACTCACAATTTTGTGCCCGTATTTCTGACGTATTTTAATATTCATGAAAAAAAATCCTCTCCGTAATGGCCGCAGCAGCTTCCGCTCAGCAACACTCGGTGGGAATTCAAATCAAAAACATTTCAGTGTGTATGTGCGTGATAAATATTTTCAAATGCAAATGTAGATAGTGTCAATAAAAGTACAAAACCCAAAACCAGTGAAGTTGGCATGTCGTGTAAATCATAAATAAAAACAGGATACAATGATTTGAAAATCCTTTTCAACTTATATTCAATTGAATGGACTGCAAACACTATATATTTAAAGTTCGAACTGGAAAACGTTGTTATGTTTGGCAAATATTAGCTCATTTGGAATTTGATGCCTGCAACATGTTTTAAAAAAGCTGGCACAAGTGGCAACAAAGACTGAGAAAGTTGAGGAATGCTCATCAAACACTTATTTGGAAAATCCCACAGGTGAACAGGCTAATTGGGAACAGGTGGGTGCCATGATTGGGTATAAAAGCAGCTTCCATGAAATGCTCAGTCATTCACAAACAAGGATGGGGTGAGGGTCACCACTTTGTGAACACGTGTGAGCAAATTGTCCAACAGTTTAAGAACAACATTTCTCAATGAGCTATTGCAAGGAATTTAGGGATTTCACCATCTAAGGTCTGTAATATCATCCAAAGGTTCAGAGAATCTGGAGAAATCACTGCACGTAACATTGAATGCCTGTGACCTTCGATCCCTGCATCAAAAAGCGACATCAGTGTGTAAAGGATATCACCACATGGGCTCAGGAACACTTCAGAAAACCACTGTCAGTAACTACAGTTTGTCGCTACATCTGTAAGTGCAAGTTAAAACTCTACTATGCAAAGCCAAAGCCATTTATCAACAACACCGAGAAAAAACGCTGGCTTTGCTGGGCCAGAGCTCATCTAAGATGGACTGATGCAAAGTGGAAAAGTGTTCTGTGGTCTGACGAGTCCACATTTCAAATTGTTTTTGGAAACTGTGGACGTCGTGTCTGCCGAAACAAAGAGGAAAAGAGCCATCCAGATTGTTATAGGTGCAAAGTTGAAAAGCCAGCATCTGTGATGGTATGGGGGTGTATTAGTGCCCAAGGCATGGGTAACTTACACATCTGTGAAGGCACCATTAATGCTGAAAGGTACATACAGGTTTTGGAGCAACATATGTTGCCATCTAAGCAACGTTATCATGGACGCCCCTGCTTATTTCAGCAAGACAATGCCAAGCCATGTGTTACAACAGCGTGGCTTCATAGTAAAAGAGTGCAGGTACTAGACTTGCCTGCCTGTAGTCCACATCTGTCTCTCGTTGAAAATGTGTGGCGCATTATGAAGCGTAAAATACAACGACCCCAGATTGTTGAACAACTTAAGCTGTACATCAAGCAAGAATGGGAAAGAATTCCACCTGAAAAGCTTCAAAAACTGGTCTTCTCAGTTTCCAAACGTTTACCGAGTGTTGTTAAAAGGAAAGGCCATGTAACACAGTGGTAAAAATGCCCCTGTGCCAACTTTTTTGCAATGTATTGCTGCCATTAAATTCTAAGTTAATGATTATTTCCCAAAAAAAATTAAGTTTCTCAGTTCGAACATACAATATATTTTCTTTGCAGTCTATTCAATTAAATATAAGTTGAAAAGGATTTGCAAATCATTGTATTCTATTTTTATTTACGAATTACACAACATGCCAACTTTACGGGTTTTGGGTTTTGTACAATATGCTGTACAAAAAGGGGCAACTAATTTTATCTGACAGTTAAGAATATTACCTCAAAACATTGCCTATGCACCTAATACATTATTTAGGATGACAACAGTTTAACATTGTAACAGATTACTTCTGTTATTTTCAAAGACGAACAATATTTCAAACTACTGTGAACAAATCAGACAAAGACAGTCTTCGCGGTTCAATTACTGCGGTCTTCGTGCAAGTACCATTAAGTACGTTGAGATTTAAGTACCCATCCAAGTTTTCAGGTTGAAATTACGTACGTTTTACAGTGTACGGAATATTTCAAGAGCACAGTGTTTATAAGTAAGTGTGGAAGCTGTGTGGCGGGCTTATAAGGCATCATAAAAATGAATACTGTAAATTAATTTAACACAGGGGTGGTCTGCAATGTAACCCCCGCGATAATTGAGGGAAACCTAAAATATATTGACTCCTCAGTAATATACCCAGCTTGTTCCTCGGTGTTAGCAATCAACAAACAATATAGTGTATATTA